>NC_065582.1:63088629-63405058 GCF_024542745.1 Macaca thibetana thibetana | reverse complement strand
TTATGCATTGATATTGTTTACAAATAAGGAAAACATTTACTGTACTTATCTAAACAAGATAAAAGGGACTTCCAAAGAAAGCTATAACCACATGGACACTCATAATCTAAAAAGGCATGGCGATCTTTACCATTTTCCCTCCTTGTTGAATAATTACTCTCTAATTCATTAAATAGAACTATATTATAATATATTTTGTTGCCATGCATAACCTTATATTTCATTTTCCAGGTTGAATTTAAATGTATATATTGTATAGGTTGGCTATAGGAAAAAAAAATGAATAAAAATGTTTAATTTGAAACTTCCAATCAGTTTATGCACAGTTGGATATGAAAGCAGTAGAGCATAAAAATGGAAGCAAAAAAACAAAAAGTGTAAGTGCAAATTTTTAAAACCTTGCAGAACAAGTATTAGAGTTATACATTCTGACTCTTTTTTTATGCCATTTTATAAACTAGAAATGAGTTTTTCTTAAAATTGATGTATTTGAATACCCAGTTTATTTGGAAGCATACTATATCACTTCTTGTGGTTTATTAAATTTGTTTATTTTCTTTAAGAAAAACAATTCTTACATAACTGAAATCACCATATGCTAAAAAGGTAAGGAATACTCTCAAAATAGAAAATAACTATTTGTTTTTCTCACTCTCTTTCCAACTGTATATTACAACTTTAGTTTCACCCTAAGGCCAGGAACCTACACTGTCCCATGGAATTGTAAGGTTTTAATAATTATTTCTTTCCCTTCTCATATTATGTTTTGAGTTTGGGATCCATCATAAATATTAGTATTGTCATCTGAATCCAATTAAATGTAATGGATATGTAGTTTTGGAAAATAACCTACTTTTGCCTATTAGTAAATAATATTGATTCTTCTTTACACAAATCACTTAAATACTATAACACCTAGTAAAACAATGGTCTTTAATAGCTTGCCCAGAATTATATATAAAGTTTTATTTTCATAGTTTAATTCAGTCTGATTATTTTCATTGTTTTTTACCATAATAGCTATGAGATTACCTACCGACATGAAATATTTTAAACATCCATAATTAAAACCAAGAGGGAAAAAGACAATAAAACTTCAAAACTAGTTTAAAGCTTTGCAGTAATATTTTACTGCCAAAGAAAGCAGATAAGACTTTCACACTGTGCTGAAAACTGCAGGTAATTAATTCCCATGGCAGAGAAGTGAAGGAAAAGCACATTCCATATTCTCAGGGCAAAGTGTAAAAGGAATTTGCAGTGGATCCTGTTAGGTTTCAGTGTTAACCTGTAAGGGACACACAGAGTAGACTGGGGCAGGGAGGAGTTGCTGTTAAAGTATAAATTATTTAATTAAAATGTTTCTGGCAGCTAATCATCCACAACAAGAGAAAAAGCTCTAAGTAAGAAAACAAAAAGGACTTAGTACAGAGTCTGAATTCTTCACTGATTTCTCTTTTGGCTTTTCTTACTCACCCATGTATAATTTCAGGGTTAGGAGTGTCCCTGGCCTTCACATACTCTATCTTTTGATGTATAAAGACTAAAGCTTTTGTCCTTTTAATATACAAAATTCTGATTTTCATTCTCCCAGTCTGATTTCAAAAGGTACTCTGTAGTTCATCATTAATTCAGGGAAAAATGCGTGATCTCATGAATCCTGGAAATTGTAAAATAAAGACAGAAGTGGTGCAAGCTGGAGAAGACAGAGGCCTGCACAGCATTAATGAGGAAAACTTGTAATTTTCCTGGGTTTTGCCAAGATTTGACTGTTTCAAGCTTTCTGCAAGTGTTTGACACATCAGGAGGGAATATAGTAAACAATACACTAGGGGAGCTAGAGCAGATTCTAGCATCATACACAAGGCATTTATATAATATAGGCTTTCTTTAAATTCTTCACAAGTGGTACTCAGGTGGGCAGCGTTTGAATATCTGATTATGACCATGCGTAGAACAATGAAAACATGTTTTTGCCAGCGAATATTTACAATTAAAAATGCACCAAAACACACCTTGACCAAGGCATTGTCTCTCATATTTAAAGAAATAATGGAAGCAGATATTGGACAAAAAATATACAAATTCTGATCCTTCTTGAGGGACCAATTAACAAACTGGTTCAAAGACATCTGTGCAAATATTTCTAAGAATGATAACTTAGGAAAAGACCTAGACGCTATCACATAGTTATTCCTATTTCTTTCCCTGCACTTCATAAAATTTTAAGTATTCCAGAATTTTAGAGCCTGTGCCAAATAAGAACAAAGGTCCTGCAGCTGCAGGTGCCTTGTATACCTATCAAATGCCTTTGAAATTACTGAAAGATTTTGTTCATGTGTGCCAGTAGATTCCTCTGGCAATCTGATTGACCATGCCAAATCATTTGGATAGGTGAAATATGATTGACCATGACAAATCATTTGGATAGGTGAAAAGGGAAAATAATGCACGTTGTTTTTCGAAACAATGCTCAGCAAGCTATCTGGATTCTAGAGATCCAGAACTCCTATCCTAGTGATGAGGGGAGGGATTGGAGGTCCAAGGAAGCAGTGTTCTGTGTTCCCCAGATGTACTTCAATCAGAACAGGTTTGCTTTCCAGTGCTTTTCTGGAAAACTTCTCTAGCTTAAGCACCCACTTCACTACAAAGGCTGATCTGGTGTAGGTTAAAAGATCCAGACCTCGAATGTACATATGTAAAACAAAAAATAAATTGTAAGTGTCCTAATTGTTTTTACTGCGGTACTGTTAGAGTAGACATAAGGAGTTTGCTGTTGTGGTCTTTGTCACTCAAAACGACTGACAGATAAAAAACGATTATTCATATAGTCTTCTCCACTCCGCTGTGTTGATTTAAATTTGGTCTTGTCACTCAATACAATAACTTAATAAGAATACAGCAGTTATTTCTAAATAATGAGAATGACATTCATTAGTTTTCGGAGTTGTGGCTTTCTGTTTCTGTTTTGTTTTGGGTTTAATCTGTATTGAGAGTCACAGCAGGCACAGAATACTCTACAATCATGACAATAAAGTATACATAACATTTGCAAAAGTGAAATGGTCTGAAGTCTGGATGCATGCTTTATATACTCAAAAGCTATTATTAATATTAAACCCAATGGCCTTATAAAATCTATTTAAAGTCAGGCAATTAATGACTGTGATGCTTATTATTAGGTATATATCTCAAGTAGATGTATTGGAACTTGAAGAAATTTAGCCACACAAGTAACAGTGCTATGTTAGGTACAACAGTATTTGGTTCCAATTTTTCACAGAAGAGTGAGAAAGAGAGAGAGTGGTAAGATAAATTGATTCAGCATGATTGACTTCTGACAGTAAAAACTCAAATCTTTCTCAACGCAGTTTTTCTCCAATAAATAAAAGTTGTTTTTGTGGACAGATTTTGGTTATATTGCTATATAAAATAACATGACAACCATCAGGTGTTTCTCTAATGCCCTTTAACCTACCTGCAGGAAAAGGGTAATGTACAAATTTTTATCCACTGTGTTCTCTGTGTCCCCAGCAGGTTTGAAATACTTCGTTGATGCTTATTCTTTTACCAGTCTAAACTATTGACAGGGTACTTTTCACATTCTAGCTTAAAATATAGCTTGTTACAAATAAAGCATTGTATTTAATATGTCTTTGAAAGCCTCACAAAACATAACACAGTTTCCAAAACATTGTAGGCCATATCCATATATCTATCAAACATAAATATGTGTGTACTCACATACACACATATGAGAAATGCTGAGTTTGGAAAGAAGACTTATGCTACTCACTTTAGTTTGGTCTTAGAAAAGGAAGGAGGTATTTGAGTCATTCGCTCTCACTTGACTCATCCTCTGCAAATGTGTAATAAAGAGATGAACACAGTGTTCCTGAAAAATGTGGTTTCTAACACAATTCATCTTTCTAGAGGATAAAAATCATACCAAAGTTTGTAACATTTTCCCCAATACAAATGTATTATCAAAGATAAAATAGTGAAAGCACAGTATCACTAATTTGACTCCAATGAAGTCTTTTGAAAACCCAGAATAAAATGTCTACTTAAATTTGTGGGTAGTAGTTCTTACTGCAAAAGCTGATTTGCTTTCTCCTCATTACTCTCCCTCATTCTCCTTATTTAATTCAAATTCCTTTACTTTTTGTCATGGTCATTAAAACATAGCCAAAAAAAAAAAATTTTCTTGCTTTCCAAAAGTATCTGAAAGTGTTGGGTTCAATTTTGGTTGCAGATTAAATTGGGATAATTACATAAGTTGTTGACAAATAAATATTCGAGAAATTTTTATGGAAGATAATCTTGGCAAACCACAATAGCTTTTAAATTTTGCTTTAAATTAAAATTCTAGCAGTTTATTTTGTTACTTTGTGCCAGGATAAGGCAATAAACCGTTCTCATATTCAAAAGAATGTTTCCATTTAAATTTTACATTTACAAGTCTAATAAGATGTTGGAGCTCATTCTATTCACAGAAAATCTACTGAGTTGCATAACTTAACTTTATTAGAAAACCAACTCACATTGTTTCTTGAATCAATTTCTCTTAGTTAATTTTTTATGACGGAATATTGGAGGTAAAATTAGAGATAATGATGGACTCTTAAAATAAGGTTACCAAGTAGTTTAATATAGACAGATAAGTTATGAAGATCATGTGTCCACAGATGCATCTCTCAAATCAGTTTTGAATTTTACATTACTTTATGACTAGTTTAATCAGATTGTTTAAAATACTCTCTCATGCCCTGTTTAATTTTAGAATATCATTTAAGAAGGTATTTTGAAAACTATATTAAGCATACTAAATTCATGTGGCATATGTTTTCGTCTATGAGAGATGCCTCATTAACTATGATAAATACTATGGCCAATAAGTGTATTACTCACTCTACATAGAAAGTACTAAATTATAGGCCAGGTCTGTGAGAATATGAATTGCAATCTTACTCTTGCAGAGTTTCAAAATTCCAAATTATGGGGCATAATTGGTATATCTGATACTAAATGCTAAGAAATCATTTTGGCAACTGGGTTTCTTCATGAATAGTATCTAATTTGCAAATGCATACCCTACATCTCCGTGCTTAAGTGATTTAAATTTGTAGTCATTTAAATTATTTAAGCACATTGATCTGTAATTCTCTTAGCATGTATATCCTGCAGTATACGTAAGTATATGTCACAAATAAAAAGAGAAAAAAAAAAACCTAATTGGTGACAATGGTAAAACTTAAATCAATTTCTGTGAGAACAGTAAAGATCTGTACTTTATGATTATTATATAAGTGATTCCAAAAAGATAAGTTCTAATGTGAGAGGTAGAGTTTGAACTCTTCCAGAGGATTACAGCCATCTCTATTAAACTCTTTATAGCGGTTATTATCTATTGGATAACCTTACAGGGGCATGTGTTTACAGTTCATTTATAATCTTCTATTGTATCTTTCCTTATGACATCACAGAAAGTACATCCAACTGTGCTAAAATGTTTTCATGAACAGAAAGAATACACACACACACACACACACACACATTCACACAGAGGCATACACAGGCAAACACATGGGGAAGGTTTCCCAAGGTTGGGAAGTAGTAGAGATATGCTATTGAAACTGAAATTAAACAAAGAATGTCTGGCCTATCTTGTGGTGAGTAAACTACCACGGATGATTTAAAACAAAATGGAAGAGATAAAAGATGCTTACAACTGGCACACAGAAAAGATATAAAGAAATATAGACCAAATTCTGCTTCTGTATATGTGTGCAAATATAATACAGACTATCATCAATTATTAGTGTATACTTAACATAGGAAAATAACATTTGCTCCATTTTAACAAACGACAAAACAAATAGAAATAGGCTGTGGCTTATGATCACACAGATGTGTTTAAAGGGCAAACCCATGATTGCTACCCAAATATTACCTCAAGGTAATATCTATCTGTAGTTACACACAGCATGAATGTAGAATGTATGGTTATATAATATTTGTAAAATACTAAATATAGTGCTTGGCATATGGTAAATATTCAATAGTAGCTATACAGGTTTTATTAACAATTAATGCTTACTCTTTGGGAGGTTCTGGGCAATATAAAATGAAATGATTTTGCATATCTCCTAATGTCCACTTCCATTCGATCTAAACTGATTAGGATTAGAAATACACTTACAAATGTAATATAAAAAGTGAAAAAATGTCATAAACTACACCTCTTCTGCATGCATTCCAATACTCTGCTTCTGATAGTGACACTAATTGCAATAAAGTTTGTTACTCAATATCCTACTGCCGATCTCAACAAATAGGAATTTACTTAGAGTAATAATCCTAAGTGCCATTATTTATTAATTATATTTCCATAAACATCTAATGCATTTAAATTCTTCTGGAATTTTTGTCAAAACCTACAAAATGTTTGTTGGGGAGTTAGTGTGCAGTCGGAAGTAGGGAAGCTCCCAGACAATCAAATAATTCCTAGTCATATTGTAACATAATTCTGACCTCAAACTCTTTTATTCAGCATTTCTTCAAGCAATTTATCTTCAAGTCTTACAGAGATTCAAATATCGTGCAAGACACTGATGATACAGTAGTTTGCAAAATTTCACTGTGCCTTGTTACCCTGAAATTTAGAACATTTACTGGATTTCAGACAATGTTAGATGCAGACACAATGATGAGTGATAAGTGCTTTGATAAGGAAATAACAGAGTGCTATGAAATCGAATACAAGAGAACCTTGCTCAGTCAGAGATATTCCCCCAGAGAGAATGATGTTAAAGCTGAGAACTGCTACAAATTATAAACTGTGATCCCTAGTTTCCATTTTTCTCATTATTAGAGGGAGACTTTTGTACTTATCAAGCCACTGTTGATGTAAATATTATAGGCACTGATTATATCCTTACATTTGCACTTTTGGACAAAAAAAAGTTAATGAATATAATTAAGACATTAAATAAGTTATGAAGGGAATTGATGTAGCAACTTACAAAAAGTGCATTTTAAATCCATATATAGTCAACTGTCCCTATGCCAATTGATTTATCTGTCTTGTGTGTTTGTGCATTTGTGTACATAATTTTGTGATGAGCCCACATTACATCTGATGACTTAATCTGTGACTTCTTGCACAATCTTTCATAACAATGAGACTGCATTCAAACAATATACTTTGAATATCATAATCTGAATCTAAAAATATATAGCAAAATTTCAGAAAATCAAAAATAAATAACAAAAATAATACAAAAAGAAATTTGAATTATGTCAAATAAAAGAGATAAATAGGCAACTCTGTACTTCTATATAAATGTTTCTGTCTATCTTGGCCATAAATACAGAAAGGTGAATATAATAACTCCTAGATAAAGGGAGTCTGCTATGGCAACCTAGGAAACCCATCTAGTCACTGAGAGAGCACCATAACAAACAGCATTTTGGTAAATGAAAAGATATATCAATTTTTACATCATGAAAACAAAAGCAAGGAAGATTTTTCTTCAGAACACAAATAATTGAATCTAAGAGAAATTTTGTTCCTAAAGCGTGAAAATAAAATGTAAACTTCAGATAAACGATGTAGCAAAATAATATTAAAATGAGAGTTGTATTTCAGGGATTTTCATCATTCTGCTAAGACTGTAGTAGAAAGTATTATATTTATATAGAAAACTCAAAGTTTGGCTCACTTTTATTACCATGTGTTGCACTCTATTCTGTGATTTACATGTTTTACTCTCCAAACAATAATTAATCTGTATTTTATTCTGATTTATCTTCATTCTACAGATGAAGCAGTTTGAGTGTAGTAGTTTTAATATTACATATCCATATTGTTTGATTCTCCTTTCTTCAAGAGTTGGAGTTTATTTCCACTCTTTAGAGTGTGGAGTGGACTTAGTGCTTTGCTTATTATGAAGAGAGTATAATTGAAGTGCAGTGTGTGATACATGAGACTATTTTTATCTAAGATATTGTTGCTTTCCTCTTGATTTCTCTGTCGGATCTCTTGCTCTGAGGGAAGTCAGAGAACATGGTGTTAGGATTCTCAAACATCCCTGTGAAGGGACCCACGTGATAACTGAGGCCGCCAGCAACACATAGCAAAAAAGTGAGACCTCCTGCCAACATCCATGAGTGTGAGCTTAGAAATCAATCCTCTGGCCCCAGTGAAGCCTTCAGATAATCACATTGTTGACTGACACCTTGATTGCAAACTTACGGAACGTCATGAACCAGATAAGATGCTTCCAAATTCCAAAACCACAGAAAACGTAAAATAACAAAATTTATTGCTTTACTCCACTAATTTTGGAGGCAATTTGTTAGACACCAATAAATAAGGTGAGTTAATTGACTTGTCTACGTGAATGACTTGAAAATTAAGCCCAGAAAGTCTGGCTTCATAGATGTCACTTTGCATATAAAATAGTAGTATTAATGGTAATTATTTATGAGATTCTGTCATGTGCTAAGAACTCTTTTAAAACTTACAATGGCACCAATTACTAGATAACCCTTTTCACATTTTACTTAGGTTCGGATGGCTTATGGAACATGCCAGCATGCCACCCCGGTCGACAATGTATAGAATATTAAGGATTAAATGAGAAATATACAAGTTGATTAAATTAGGGAAATAATAGAGGGATTTGATATTGAAATTTCAATTACATTTTGTATTAGCTCTATCTACCTACAGAAAAACTATGAAAATTAGAAAAAAATCATTTTATAACATATTTATAAATACTATAGAATTGATGATGGCACTAATATTATTTTTGACTAAATAAACAGATTAAAATAAGAAATTAGTGAGTAGACATATACTAAGTGAGACTAAAGATGAAATGTTGCCTTATTTAATGTAGTCCTGTCAGAAATCAATGAAGTGCCAAATAGTAAACATTTTAGGTTTTGACCATAAGATCTCAGATTTAACTACACAGCTCTTTCATTGTACTGCAAAAGGAGCCATGCACAATATATAAATGAATAGCCATGAATTTTTTCTAAGAAAACTTTATTGATTAAAATACATGATGGGCTTCATTTGGTCAATGAGCCATAATTTGCTGACCCCTTGTCAAATATAAAGAATCTGCTGTGCAGGAAATAAATGATATCTCAGTGGTATGTTTCAGTGTATAGATTACTTTAACACACATATTACAATCCCTAACCTTATACAATGCCGTTCAGAAATGGAAATGTGGTCATGTAGAGACAGCACCAAAAGCTAACAAACAGGATAGAGTTATACTTCCTGATGACAAATTAGGAGAGACAAGATCAGAACTGAAACTTCACAGAGGGAAAATAAGGAAGAATAAAGGAGGATGGGACTGAAAACATGTCAAAGAAGATTATCAAGAAACATCAAGTATGGTCAAATTACTGGAAATGTAGTGGGAATTTTATGTCAGCTGTTGATGCTACATTCAAAAAGTGGACTATTAGGTGACCATTAAAAAGAACACAATTATGTTTTGTTATTTGCAGTACAGGTAGTTATAGTCTATAAAGTTGCTGCACACACTGAATTAACAAAAAGGAACCATTGCTCCTGGAGAAAATACAGAACTAGGTTTTCTGTGGAAACAACATTTTTGTCAACCAATCAATACATAACCTTGTTTTATGTGAGTTCTGTTTAAAGCACCCTATTTAATACATATTTCTTAGAAATAATTAGTTGCATGGTCCTGGAATGATTTAAAGCCAGGGGCTTTGGAGGCCATGTGTGTTATATAGATTTGTTTGCCAATGTTCTTGTAAAACAAGTCAACCTCATCAATGTTGAAAACCTGCTCTTACACATAACCCTTTTCCTGTTTAACACTTAGTTGGTATTTTTAAAATTCTTCTACAACCTCTTGATCTGCAGAACTTGCCTTTCTGCAAGCTTAACATTTTTCAAGCCATATTGCCTTTTGAAAAGTGTGAGCCAGCCAGCATTAGCCAAGAAGGATTTAACATTTTCATGACCCTGGGTAATGTGGCCGTAAATTTCTTTGGCTTTCAGTCCCACAACAACGCTATCCACTATGTTTTTATCAGTCATCGTCTCATGAATCCACAAAGTCAGCAGCTTTTTCATCTTTTCCATAGCCTGATCATTGTTATAGATGTTATGGTAGCATTCTGCAGAAGCTTCACATACAAATGGGCAAATTTCTTCTTCAATTTTCTTGGTTTATCCTCTTATTGATTCATTAAAATTGAACTTGCAGCCAAATGCATGATAACTCATGCCTGAATGGAGCTTATCTGTGTCTTTCCTGTAAGGCACCTGGATGACTTCTTGAGCTCAGGATCACCGGACAATGCTTCCACACTATGCTTGGGGGCCACTTTAAATAGTGAACTCCAACAAAAGTACACAAACGGTTAAAAACAAAAGTGACAATAAACACACCATGAGAGGGACATTTCTTACAGTATAGGAAGTGAGACAAAGCAGAGCATCACCTTGCTTGACCCCAGTTGGGGACATGTTCATCAGATGATTCAATCTTTCTTTTTCCAGACGGACTCTCACTCTGTCGCCAGGCTGGAGTGCAGTGGCGCGATCTCGGCTCACTGCAACCTCCACCTCCTGGGTTCGAATGATTCTCCTGCCTCAGCCTCCTGAGTAGATAGGACTACAGGCACGTGCCACCATGTACAGCTTATTTTTGTATTTTTAGTAGATACGGGGTTTCACCATTTTGGCCAGGATGGTCTCGATCTCTTGACCTCGTGATCCACCTGCCTCTGCCTCCCAAAGTGTTGGGATTACAGGCGTGAGCTACCGCGTCTGGCCTCAAAATTTTTACTGCTCTGCACATGGCTCCAGATAACTACAAAACTCTAGAAGTATTGATTTTGGAATTATATATAAATTCTAGTGAGTAGGCAAATTCATAAACATAAAATCCATGAATCCACAAGGATCAACTATATATACAAAGAATAAATAATATAGTGTATTAATTTATTTGCTTTGATTCACTTATCAAACATTGTATAAGCATTTGATATGTGATGCTAAACATCCATGTTAGAAGTGTGTATGACAATTGGTATCTTAGGAAGTAAAAATATGTACAATGGAAGAAAGTATGGTCGCAGTAGAGAAGTCAATATTTGCATACATGTGGTCAATGTTAATATCTTAGTATCTGTATGAGTTTCAATACATAATTTACATTTTGCATAATGGAAGATGAATGCACAAAAGAGAAAATAAAATATGCACCTGTTTAGCAATAAAAAGTTTACCATCTTTTCCTTTTCATCCTTAGTGTGCACTTCTACTCTGGCCAACACCACCCTTATATGGTGTTCATATTCACTTATAGTTCATATTCTTCATACCAACATATATAAATGAATACATATATTAATTAAATAAACTTTAAATAATTTATTTAAATTATTAATTAAATAAAATTAAGTTTAATTAAATGAAATAAACTTTAGAGTGATATTAAATCAAAAGAATGATACAGATTAAGTAAACTTTGTTAATATGTGTTGCCTGCTTTCTTCTGATTTTAATAGCAAAATACTCAGTCTACTTAAATTATGGAAAATAGAAAAGACATAAGTAAAAAATATATGATTTTATGTTTTTATTGTATTTTTAATTTTATTTTGTTACCTAGTATAATAATACTTTGACAAATGACCTACACTGACAAGGTCAGCTTACATGCAAATGTTATTTTATTATTTTTTTGTTACATTTCATGGTCCATCACTTAAAATTTGCATATGCAATTTGGTCAACAGTGACCTGTATGGTGAAATCATACCAAGATGTGAGAGACTGAGCTCCTTGAAGGCAGGACCTATAGTGCATTCACGTTTATATCACTGGCTTTCTATACACATGCCTGGTATACAGTAGGCCCTCAGCAAATAGTTGCATCATTAAACAAATAGTAGCTGTAGAAAAAGAAAATATTTAAATTTCCTAAAATTTATTCAAAAATGTGTTTCTGATATTCATTGGTCGGTGGTAGAGTAGTGAAATGACGTTCTAACCATGGTAGTGAATACAAACAAAGAAAGTATATTTTCACAATGAATTGAAGTAATCTCTGCCTCAAAAAATTATTCTGACTTCTAGCCACAAACTTTAGACCATTTGATCATAATTATTAAGGAAATAAAGTAATTTGGAAGGTTTTCTTGATAAAACTTAATGATATTGCAAGGGTTTTTTGTGTAAAAGAGTGGTATGTTTGAAGTTTCTCCTTACAACATTCAATGTCTTCCTACATTAATTTCATGTGAACAATGTAGCAGAATAAAATAATTAGAATAACACAAGAAAAATGTTGTGTTAGTGAAGTGTTAGTATATACAAGCTGTAGAGTTTGGTTAGGTTAAGAGTCATTGCAAGAATTCACTTATGAGGAGAGCAGAGGCAGTGCAGATTATTAAATCCAAGCATAATATCTTCCATATGCTTAATACCTACCCACTGTGAAATCTGTTATATAGCTGATTGCATTTTAATTGGGTTTCTACTTCCTAGGTCATCAAAACACACACACATACACACTATAAACTTCTATACTTCACATAAATTGAGTGTAGTAATTTTCTGTCATCATTAAGCTATATAAAATAGAATAACTTCTCAGATCTAGAGTTACAAAAGAAATGTAAAATTTTACTCATCAAAATGAGGAATGAAGGTAGTTCTTCTTAGTTGCATTACTTTGTAAGACAGAAAGTCATATTGATTCTTAATGTAATTAAAAGAGTGTACCCCTTTAATTGATGTTTGTACTTTTTTTCTAGCAGTTCCAATTTTATGCTCACTTTGAAAAACAGATAAAAAATATATTAGAGTAAATTATGGTGTACATATAATAAAATATTATGCAACAATAACAAATATTGAATTATGTAAGTGACCACAGGATGAATCTCACAGAAATTATGTTTTGCGAAAAATTCAGGTACAAATGCAGATTTGCTATATATACTTGGTGATTTTATTAATCGAGACAAAACAATGTGACAGTGATAAAGTCAGAAGAGTTACCACTGCTGGGGAGTTGGGGGCAGTCAGGTTTTGGGTAGGTATTAACAGGATGGGATATGAGGAATATTCTTAGGTGCTAGATATGTTTTATATCTTCTTCATGCTGTATTTCTAAGATTAATACACTTTATTGTATATTATCCTCAATGGAAAATCTTTTAAAAGTACTTGCCACATAGTAAAAGCTTAATAATGTTAGAAGGATTCATTTTATATGAAATGAATACATGATGGAGAGGGAATACATTTAAACATTTCTAAATAAGAAAAAGAAGTGATTTCAATCTATTCAAAACTTTTTTAAAAAAGAAAAGTTAAGAATATCCTGTTTTGCCAGTCACAGTGACTCATGCCGGGCACAGCGTCTCAAAAATCACTGAATTTAGAGAAACAGAGGTAGGAGGATCACTTGAGCCCAGGAGTTCGAGACCAGCCTGGGAAAAATAACAAGACCAGTTTTCCACAAAAAAGAAAAAAATAAAACAAGACAAAATGAAGAATATGTTCTGTTTAATTTGTCTTCTACGAACATTTGCATATAAACTATGTTCTGTTTACAGAACGTAAAAAATATGTTCTGTTTAACCAAATTCTATGAACATTTGCATATAAAAAATTTTAGATAAATAATATTTTGCTTCCAAATAGTTCATGTTCTCTGATTTGATGTGATCAAGCTGTTCATATATATAGAAAGAAAAGACTTGATATTGTATCACATTTGAGTGCATTAATTAGGCAAAATTACATCAACCCTTATAAAATAGATTGTTGATACATTCTATGTTAAGCTGTGTTCAGGAATGCTGCACATGGTTGTGCTGGCTATGCACTGTACCAACATTAATTGTGCCACTCATATCATAATTCACATGACTGGTGCCTCTTACAGTTGTCCATTGCAGCCCTGAATATACACACATACATATATATTCATAGTATTTCACACCAAGATCCATGTAATTTCTATAATTATCCAAGTAGGTTTTTAATATTAATTTCTAATGTCTTTATGTATAAAGCCACTTCACATTTAAAAATTGTTTTATCTATTATATATGAAAAATTCTTAGGAGTTTCATAAGATCAGTTCTTACAAAGGTTTTTCATGGTATTAAAATCAAAACATAAAACTACATAGCAGTTTTCTACATATATTGCAATGGCATTGTGGATCTCATATGAATATAAACCAAACTCTACTAAAATTTAAGTATTTCCTTAACACAAAGGTAATTACAGTTGTATAATATAAATTTAGAACTAGATGATTATAGAGAACTAATGCTATATGTTAATATATGCCTTCAATGTTCAGGTGAATGCATTAGATATATGGAATCTCATTCAACAGGGTTTATTGAGAATACACAATTAAGAAATGCTTAGAAATTCCTAAGTGCACCATGTGCAACAAAATGTACTATGTTGTGTTGGAACACCAAAAATGATGGTTATCTATCAACTACTGAATAAAAGCTATTACAGTTCAAACGAGAATAAATGCAATGTGATTAATAGAAGTTTCATTAAGGAGGCTGATATGGGCTGAAGTCTGAATAAAGAAGATATGAGAACCAGCAGACGAAAAATAAACGAGGCAAATGACATTATCAAAGGGACAGATATTGGGAGGGACAAAGTATCGTTGGAAAACAGCTTGGGTGTTTGTGTCAGGGAGCAATAAAAGCATGTATGGCCAGAAAATAAGCATCAGGATAGAAGGTTCTTCATTCCCACATGAAGAAATCTAACTGTCCAATAGACCGCACAGAGTTATTAATTTTGAAGTTAAATCACAATGAAATCATAATCAAAGCTGAAATTAAGCCAAAAAACATCTGTGGAGATATCTGGAATAACACTGAGTTGTTGGTGAGGATCAAGAATAATCAACATCTCGTTTTACATATCTTACTTGTTTTTTTCAAGTAATACTTTAGATATCCCACTAGCAGACATTGCATGAAAAAAAAATCCACTGTAAAAATAGGAGCAAGAAAATTTCCCTAGGATGACTTCCAATGCAAAATGATCTTTCCTGTTCTTTATAAAATTTCATATCATTATATAAACATTTTATCATGCTTTTTTAACTAAAAAGATAAGGTAGATATTTTCCTTTGGGGGTTTTATTCACCGTGTATTATCAGAAAGAGAAAGTTTTCACAGGAAAACAATATATTTTAAAAGTAAGTTCTCAAACCTTTTGCAGAATCACATGCAGTTTCTTATTGTCCTGTATATTTCTGAGCTCTATACAAAGTATGTTGTTTCATCTAAAATATTTTTTCCTCTCGAGTTCATTACTAACAATGAAAATAGTAAATGTATATGACTTTATTACTGAGTCATGTGTTGGCTTGAAATTTTACTGAGGAAGTGAGGCAGTGGGCAGGAAGAAAGGATAGAAGCATTTAGGGCACAGGAGAGGAAGAAAGGAAGAATAACAGAAACTTAGATAGGTGAATTGGGAATTTATAGGAATGGAGGAAATCATATTCAGCAATAAACTCAGCAACATGGACCTAAGGGGGGGAAAAGGAGAATATTAAAAGTAAACATTCATAAAATAAAATTGAAAGCACAAAGTGACATGGAAAAAGTCAGCATTTTCTACATTGCTTGAAGTTCGTGTGCTGAGTATGTATTTTTGGAATGACATAAAATAGACTTTAAATATATGTAACTCAAAATATGACACTGCTTTAGATTGAAATGATTCATATTAAAATAGTTAAAAATATCTTGGTAAGTACTAACGGGGGAATAAAGATATTGACAATATTCTAAGTTTAAAGTCAAGGATCCCAAGCCAACATTTTAGGAAGTACTGCCTTTCCACTGAAATCTGTTCTTTTTCCAGTCTATACTTTGCCACCAACAGTATCGAGTTTAGCCTGCACAATCCAATGTGGATTTAATTAGGATGGGAAAAAAAAATCATTCTTAGATGCAACTGCACACCCTACTATGATATTTTCTGACACATGCTGTCCCCAGATATTATAAAACGAGGACTTCACATAGAGAACAAACTTTCTGTCCTGCACAAAGTAGAGCTGTGTTCACCGCTTTGTAGAGAGCAGATGCTCAAAATTACACAGAAGCTGCAATACTTCAATGACAGTCTTTCCTACCTTCTCAACATAAACATTAAAGGTTTGGTTAGTCCAGAATTGTTATCATGCATACAGTGTCACTGTGGACACAGACATTTTCTATATTTCTGCTCAAATATCTTAACACCAGATTTCTACCTCAAGATCAACTCCTAGTCCAAGATAGCTAGCTGCTGGAGCTCCAGCTATCACATCTGAGTTGCAGGCTGAAAGAAAGACATACAAATGGGGCAAAATATCAGTTTTATTTTAAGGATTCCTTTCTCTCCCTCTAGCTTTCTATCTCTCTCTCTATGTTAGTCTTTCTACACACACACACACACAAACACACACTCCTTCACATACACGGATACACAAAAAAATGTATTGTATGTGTGGGTATGTGTGTGTAATGTTTATATTTATGTAAAGAACTTCCATAGATGGGTTCCTTTTTTTTTGTGGTTTTGCATGTGCATACCGACACTTACACATGTGTACACGAACAAAATTTTCTGTAAGAGGCATATAAAAAATAAAAGTGTATATGGGATTATATACACTTTTCCCTTCCAAATTGCACCAATTTATTTTTGGAAAACAATATATGACTGTTACCAAATATTTTAATGTTTACCAATATGATAAGTAAAAAACGGTATCTCATTTTTGTTAGTATTTGAATTTCGCTAATTACCATGAAGCTGAGTTTCCTTGCACGTGCTAATTGTCCATTTGCATTAATATTCTTTGCTATTTACGTCTTTTGCCTACTTTTCCATTAAATTGGTTGTCTTTTTTTTATTATTATTATACTTTAAGTTCTAGGGTACATGTGCACAATGTGCAGGTTTGTTACATAGGTATACTTGTGCCATGTTGGTGTGCTGCACCCATCAACTCGTCAGCACCCATCAACTCATCATTTACATCAAGTATAACTCCCAATGCCATCCCTCCCCTTTCCCCCTCCCCATAATAGGTCCCGGTGTGTGATGTTCCTCTTCCAGAGTCCAAGTGATCTCATTGTTCAATTCCCACCTATGAGTGGGAACATGCAGTGTTTGGTATTCTGTTCTTGTGACAGTTTGCTGAGAATGATGGTTTCCAGCTTCATCCATGTCCCTACACAGGACACAAACTCATCCTTTTTGATGGCTGCATAGTATTCCATGGTGTATATGTGCCACATTTTCTTAATCCACTCTGTCACTAATGGACATTTAGGTTGATTCCAAGTCTTTGCTATTGGGAATAGTGCCACAATAAACATACGTGTGCATGTGTCTTTATACCAGCATGATTTATAATCCTTTGGGTATATACCCAGTAATGAGATGGCTAGGTCATATGGTATTTCTAGTTCTAGATCCTTGAGGAATCACCATACTGTTTTCCACAATGGTTGAACCAGTTTACAATCCCACCAACAGTGTAAAAGTGTTCCTATTTCTCCACATCCTCTCCAGCACCTGTTGTTTCCTGACTTTTTAATAATCGCCATTCTAACTGGTGTGAGATGGTATCTCATTGTGGTTTTGATTTGCATTTCTCTGATGGCCAGTGATGATGAGCATTTTTTCATGTGTCTGTTGGCTGTATACATGTCTTCTTTTGAGAAATGTCTGTTCATATGCTTTGCCCACTTTTTGATGGGGTTGTTTTTTTTTCGTAAATTTGTTTGAGTTCTTTGTAGGTTCTGGATATTAGCCTTTTGTCAGATGAGTAGATTGCAAACATTTTCTCCCATTCTGTAGTTGCCTGTTCACTCTGATGGTAGTTTCTTTTGCTGTGCAGAAGCTGTTTAACTTAATTAGATCCCATTTGTCAATTTTATTTTGTTGCCACTGCTTTTGGCATTTTAGATAGGAATTACTTGCCCATGCCTATGTCCTGACTGGTATTACCTAGGTTTTCTTCTAGGGTTTTTATGGTATTAGGTCTAACATTTAAGTCTCTAAACCATCTTGAAATAATTTTCGTATGAGGAGTAAGGAGAGGATCCAGTTTCAGCTTTCTACTTATGGCTAGCCAATTTTCCCAGCACCATTTATTAAATAGGGAATCCTTTCCCCATTTCTTGTTTTTCTCAGGTTTGTCAAAGATCAAATGGCTGTAGATGTGTGGTATTACTTCTGAGGGCTCTGTTCTCAGAACATTGGTCTATATCTCTGTTTTGGTACCAGTACCATGCTGTTTTGGGTACAGTAGCTTTGTAGTATAGTTTGAAGTCAGGTAGCGTGATGCCTCCAGCTTTGTTCGTAGGCTTAGGATTGTCTTGGCAATGTGGGCTCTTTTTTGGTTCCATATGAACCTTAAAGCAGTTTTTTCCAATTCTGTGAAGAAAGTCATTGGTAGCTTGATGGGAATGGCATTTAATCTATAAATTACCTTGGGCAGTATGGACATTTTCACAATATTGATTCTTCCTATCCATGAGCATGATATGTTCTTCCATTTGTTTGTGTTCTCTTTTATTTCACTGAGCAGTGGTTTGTAGTTATCCTTGAAGAGGTCCTTGACATCCCTTGTAAGTTGGATTCCTAGGTATTTTATTCTCTTTGAAGCAATTTTGAATGGAAGTTCATTCATGATTTGGCTCTCTGTTTGTCTGTTACTGGTGTATAAGAATACTTGTGATTTTTGCACATTAATTTTGTATCCTGAGACTTTGCTGAAGTTGCTTATCAGCTTAAGGAGATTTTGGGCTGAGACAATGGGGTTTTCTAAATATACAATCATGTCATCTGCAAACAGGGACAATTTGATTTCTCCTTTTCCTAACTGAATACCCTTGATTTCTTTCTCTTGCCTGATTGCCCTAGCCAGAACTTCCAACACTATGTTGAATAGGAGTGGTGAGAGAGGGCATCCCTGTCTTATGCCAGTTTTCAAAGGGAATGCTTCCAGTTTTTGCCCATTCAGTATGATATTGGCTATGGGTTTGTCATAAATAGCACTTATTATTTTGAGATATGGCCCATCAATACCGAATTTATTGAGAGTTTTTAGCATGAAGGGTTGTTGAACTTTGTCAAAGGCCTTTTCTGCATCTCTTGAGATAATCATGTGGTTTTTGTCTTTGGTTCTGTTTATATGCTGGATTACGTTTATTGCTTTGCGTATGTTGAACCAGCCTTGCATCCCAGGGATGAAGCCCACTTGATCATGGTGGATAAGCTTTTTGATGTGCTGCTGGATTTGGTTTGCCAGTATTTTATTGAGGATTTTTACATCGATGTTCTTCAGGGATATTGATCTAAAATTCTCTTTTTTTGTTGTGTCTCTGCCAGGCTTTGGTATCAGGAAGATGTTGGCCTCATAAAATGAGTTAGGGAGGATTCCCTCTTTTTCTATTGATTGGAAGAGTTTCAGAAGGAATGGTACCAGCTCCTCCTTATATCTCCGGTAGAATTCGGCTGTGAATCCGTCTGGTCCTGGGTGTTTTTTGGTTGGTAGGCTATTAATTATTGCCTCAGTTTCAGAGCCTGCTATTGGTCTATTCAGGTATTCAACTTCTGCCTGGTTTAGTCTTGGGAGAGTGTAAGTGTCCAGGAAATTATCCATTTCTTCTAGGTTTTCTAGTTTATTTGCATAGAGGTGTTTATAGTATTCTCTGATGGTAGTTTGTGTTTCTGTGGGGTCAGGTGGTGATATCCCCTTTATCATTTTTTATTGTGTCTATTTGGTTCTTCTCTCTTTTCTTCTTTATTAGTCTTGCTAGTGGTCTATCAATTTTGTTGATCTTTTCAAAAAACCAGCTCCTGTATTCATTGATTTGTTGGAGGGTTTTTTGTGTCTCTATCTCCTTCAGTTCTGCTCTGATCTTAGTTATTTCTTGCCTTCTGCTAGCTTTTGAATGTGTTTGCTCTTGCTTCTCTAGTTCTTTTAATTGTGATGTTAGGATGTCAATTTTAGATCTTTCCAGCTTTCTCTTGTGGGCATTTAGTGCTATAAATTCCCTCTACACACTGCTTTAAATGTGTCCCAGAGATTCTGGTATGTTATATCTTTGTTCTCATTGGTTTCAAAGAACATCTTTATTTCTGCCTTCATTTCGTTATGTACCCAGTAGTCATTCAGGAGCAGGTTGTTCAGTTTCCATGTAGTTGAGCGGTTTTGATTGATTTTCTTATTCCTGAGTTCTAGTTTGATTGCACTGTGGTCTGAGAGACAGTTTGTTATAATTTCTGTTCTTGTACATTTGCTGAGGAGTGCTTTACTTCCAACTATGGTCAATTTTGGAATAAGTGCGATGTGGTGCTGAGAAGAATGTGTATTCTGTTGATTTGGGGTGGAGAGTTCTGTAGATGTCTTAGGTCTGCTTGGTGCAGAGTTGAGTTCAATTCCTGGATATCCTTGTTAACTTTCTGTCTCATTGATCTGTCTAATGTTGACAGTGGAGTGTTTAAATCTACCATTATTATTGTATGGGAGTCTAAGTCTCTTTGTAAGTCTCTAAGGACTTGCTTTATGAATCTGGGTGTTCCTGTATTAGGTGCATATATATTTAGGATAGTTAGCTCTTCCTGTTGAATTGATCCCTTTACCATTATGTAATGGCCTTCTTTGTCTCTTTTGATCTTTGATGGTTTAAAATCTGTTTTATCAGAGACTAGGATTGCAACCCTTGCTTTTTTTTGTTCTCCATTTGCTTGGTAGATCTTCCTCCATCCCTTTATTTTGAGCCTATGTGTGTCTCTGCAAGTGAGATGGGTCTCCTGAATACAG
Source organism: Macaca thibetana thibetana (assembly GCF_024542745.1). NCBI lineage: Eukaryota > Metazoa > Chordata > Mammalia > Primates > Cercopithecidae > Macaca > Macaca thibetana. The sequence goes on along the minus strand of NC_065582.1, from coordinate 63,384,148 downwards.
CAAACTGATGGGTCTTGACTCTTTATCCAATTTGCCAGTCTGTGTCTTTTAATTGGAGCATTTAGTCCATTTACATTTAAGGTTAATATTGTTATTTGTGAACTTGATCCTGTCATTGTGATATTAGCTGGTTATTTTGCTCATTAGTTGATGCAGTTTCTTCCTAGCATCGATGGTCTTTACATTTTGGCATATTTTTGCAATGGCTGGTACTGGTTGTTCCTTTCCATGTTTAGTGCCTCCTTCAGGATCTCTTGTAGGGCAGGCCTGGTGGTAACAAATCTCTAAGCATTTTCTTGTCTGTGAAGGTTTTTATTTCTCCTTCATTTATGAAACTTAGTTTGGCTGGATATGAAATTCTGGGTTTAAAATTCTTTTCTTTAAGAATGTTGAATATTGGCCCCCACTCTCTTCTGGCTTGTAGAGTTTCTGCCGAGAGATCTGCTGTTAGTCTGATGGGCTTCCCTTTGTGGGTAACCTGACCATTCTCTCTGGCTGCCCTTAACAGTTTTTCCTTCATTTCAACTTTGGTGAATCTGACAATTATGTGTCTTCGAGTTGCTCTTCTCGAGGAGTATCTTTGTGGTGTTCTTTGTATTTCCTGAATTTGAATGCTGGCCTGCCTTACGAGGTTTGAGAAGTTCTCCTGGATGATATCCTGAAGAGTATTTTCTAACTTGGTTCCATTTTCCCCCTCACTTTCAGGCACACCAATCAGATGTAGATTTGGTCTTTTCACATAATCCCATATTTCTTGGAAGCTTTGTTCATTTCTTTTTCATTTTTTTCTCTAGACTTCTCTTCTAGCTTCATTTCATTCATTTGATCTTCAATCATTGATACTCTTTCTTCCAGTTGATCGAGTCTGTTACTGAAGTTTGTGCATTTGTCATGTATCTCTTGGGTCATGGTTTTTATCTCTGTCAGTTCGTTTTTGGCCTTCTCTGCATTGATTATTCTAGTTATCCATTCTTCCATTCTTTTTTCAAGATTTTTAGTTTCTTTGTGCTGGGTACGTAGTTCCTCCTTTAGCTCTGAGAAGTTTGATTGACTGAAGGCTTCTCCTCTCAACTCGTCAAAGTCATTCTCCATCCAGTTTTGATCCATTGCTGGTGATGAGCTGTGTTCCTTTGGAGGGGGAGATGTGCTCTTATCTTTTGAATTTCCAGCTTTTCTGCCCTGCTTTTTCCCCATCTTTGTGGTTTTATCTGCCTTTGGTCTTTGTTGCTGGTGACATACTGATGGGGTTTTGGTGTGGGTGTCCTTTCTGTTTGTTAGTTTTCCTTCTAACAGTCAGGACTCTCAGCTGTAGGTCTATTGGAGGTTGCCTGAAGTCCACTCCAGACGCTGTTTGCCTGGGTATCAGCAGCAGAGGCTGCAGAAGATAGAATATTGCTGAACAGTGAATGCTGCTGTCTGATTCTTGGTCTGGAAGCTTCATCTCAGGAGTGTACCCTGCCGTGTGAGGTGTGAGGTGTCAGTCTGCACCTAGTGGGGGATGTCTCCCAGTTAGGCTACTCAGGGTTCAGGGACCCACTTGAGCAGGCAGTCTGTCTGTTCTCAGATTTCAACCTCCATGCTGGGAGATCCACTGCTCTCTTCAAAGCTGTCAGACATCTGTCAGACTCCACCTAGAGGTGGAGTCTACAGAGACAGTCGGGCTTCCTTGAGCTGCAGTGAGCTCCACCCAGTTCGAGCTTCCTGGAGGCTTTATTTACCTACTTAAGCCTCAGCAATGGCGGGCACCCCTCCCCCAGCGTCGCTGCCGCCTTGCAGTTAGATCTCAGACTGCTGTGCTAGCAATGAGGGAGGCTCCGTGGGCGTGGGACCCTCTGGGCCAGGTGAGGGATATAATCTCCTGGTGTGCCATTTGCTAAGACCCTTGGTAAAGCATAGTATTAGGGTGGGAGGTACCCAAGTTACCCAAATTTTCCAGGTGTTGTGTGTCTCAGTTTCCCTTGGCTAGGAAAAGGGATTCCCTTCCCCCTTGCACTTCCCAGGTGAGGTGATGCCTCGCCCTACTTCAGCTCTTGCTGGTCGGGCTGCACCAGCTGACCAGCACCGATTGTCCGGCACTCCCCAGTGAGATGAACCCGGTACCTAAGTTGAAAAACGCAGAAATCACCTGTCTTCTGTGTCTCTTGCGCTGGGAGCTGGAGCCTGGAGCTGTTCCTATTCGGTCATCTTGCTCCCGACCGCTTGTCTGTTTTTCTAAATGACCTCTCTAAGCTTGTTATGTTATACAGATACAAATCCCATGTAATATGTTTTCACCGTTTTCTAGTTTGAACAGTTGGAAACAACTCCAATGGATTGCCATGTTGATTTTCTAAAACTGGAAGAAAACTATGACCTACATTAAATGAAATTGAGATAGCAAAGGTTTCTTGGTGTAAGGTAAACAAAATAATTCAAAACTTGGTAAGACTGGAATGTTGGAATGCTTATATCAAAGGTTTTATTTGAAATGCATGTTAAAATTATGTTTTATGCAGCTTATATACTTCAGATACATGGTCTTTCATTTTTGGTGTTTGTGAACAGACAGTTCTTTTTGATCTGCAGACTTTAGTACTGATCACCATCAAAATATTTACCTACTAATGTGATTAAATATATGACTGTATTCAATCTACCTACCAAATAGATTCAATACTAAAATGATTCCTAAAGGAGCCATATAAGAGTAGTAAGACCAAATGACAACCATAGTTTTGATATTTTTTAAACAAAAATCTCACGTTATTACTTTCCGCTTAAGATATCTCTGCCTAACCTTGGAATATCTTCATGCTACTTTCCCCTCCTTGCTGTTTGTCAACTGACATTCTTTCCCTTTCTGGAACGTGACACCTTTTTCATATCACAGAGTGTTTGCACGTATTATTCTCTGTCTGAAATTTTCGTTTCCTCACCCTCCTTTACCTAGTTACCTCTTAATTTATCCTCAGATCGTAAGTATTATTTGCTCAATGAAGTTTTTCTTACCACCAATCTAGGTACATATCATTTCGTATTCATTGTCATAGAACTATTCTTTGCAGTATTTAGGCCTTTCATAGTTATATATTTATAATGGTTATTATTTATGATACTTAAAAATTACGTATTCTTATTAGTAGTAATGTCAGTATTAGTCACAATTCCTCAGAGAAAAAGAACCAATAGTGTGCGTGTGTGTGTGTGTGTGTGTGTGTGTGTGTGTTTTTGCTAGATCTTTTTGATGTATCTATCACAAGAGAAAAGTTTTAAAAAATCATACATTTGCTAATACGAACAGTGCTGTGCTAAACATCCAATGGTGGGAGAGGGGAAAATGATGAAAAATTACTTAGTGGGTACCATGTACACTAAGACCCAGACTTTACCACTGCTCAATACATCCATGTCACAAAACTGCACTTGTACAACTTAAATTTATACAATTGTCTTAAAAAACTGCTTGTAAGTTAATAGATATGTTTATGCAGAATGCTGAGTAAATTATTCATTTATTTGAACTTAAGCCACTCTTTTGAAATCATTAGCAAATGCCATTTTACTTCATTATTGCCCTTGTTTTATTATTGTCATGTATTTTAATATTAATGTGGTTCTTATAATTGTATTTTTACGTTGTTAGAAGAAAAAAAATCCTGAACAATATGACCGATTTCCATTCTACTAGTGATTTTGATGAGAGATGAGAGGAGAACTCCATTTCCCTTAAGGAGGGCATATTACTGGCGAGGTATGATTTGAAAAGGTTCTCAAAGTGATTCTGTTGTATTCACCTATATGACCCTATGAACAGGACATCCCACTTGAGAATCATTACTTAACACCAAGGAGATCTCTTCTGTTCAAAGTGAGTGGTGCTTATGTGTTGGATTAATTTGAGTAATTCAGTTGTGTCACTTATTGCCAACTGTGCCTCATTTAATGTATTTACTCTTATTTCAAGGACCCTTCCATGTGCTCCTGCAGCCTTAGACATGTGCCATTCATCACTTTAGGAAAAGATTATTGGAGCCAAACCAGAGGACAAAGGGGTAAAAATCTTAGTTTGAAAATTATTAAAGGTGAGGCAAAAGTGCAAAAAAAATGTGGTAGGATGCTTAATGCTGTTCGTTTCCTCACATGGGCATGAAATAGGTAAAGTTTTTATGTGCTGGATATATGGTAGATAAATTGTTAGTCATATTATTATTAGTCAGGTATTAGACAGATGGGCTTATTGAAAAGTGTGAGAATTAGTAGAATCAGTAGAAAGATCCTGTCAAGCTCTATTTGAGCAAGCTCAGCCTACTCTAGTACCCAGAAACCCAGGTGCACCCAGGTGCAATGAGTTGGCACTGAACATCCTCTGTGCACACACTCCTAATGCTACACTAGATGCCATTCTTGTGGCTCTCTAGGGATAGGTACACTTCACCCAAAGACCATCAAGCAGGAATGATGTGCTTCTGTGCCCTGACATTTGTCTCAGCATCCAGCTAATTCTCTTACTCTGGATAACCCTCCTTTAGATATCCCAAGAAGATATTCCCAAATGAAATGTAGAGTCTCAGAGAATGCAGTATCTAGAAGGGTGTTTGTGGCATTGAAACATTTCCTGTAACTGGTTAATCCAGAAGAAAATGGGATGTCCCATTGTAGTTGGAGTAGGGTAATACTCATCACACTCTTACCTATTATTGTCCAATGTTCAACAGTGACCAATGACAAGAAATCTTTGATGCCAATGTAATTTTATAAAGATTTTATTCTACAGCTTCAGTAGTATGGTGATATTTTATTTATGGTACCAGTGGCATTTCCTTGATATGTTGGGGATGATGCTGAGAAGAAGGGTCGTGCTTGGAAAATCTGCAGAACAAAACTGCCAGGTAACAATGAGAAAAAAGAAAAAAGGAGCCTCACTTGAAAGAGGCCTTCACCAGGGAAGAGCCAATTGAAGTGTTTAAGTTCCACCCTAGGTGTGGCCACATGTGGGTGATTCGAAGGAAAATTCATTGTTAATCACTCAGATTGACCTTAGCTACTTCCTCATAGACTCATGTGTTTTCCTTTCCATTGAATTAGGAGAATGGGTTACAGAATCAAATAATTTTATTAAGATATCTGCAATGCCTTAGGAGCACAAAGTTCAAGTGTTGAGGTGTTGGTGGAGATGTGTTAAAGCAATTTTGAAACACAGGTTTATATGACAATTGCCATACCAGCTAAGAGATAGAATATCCGATATTATCACCCTGAATAGGGGGTGTCAATTTGCTGCCATTGCAGGGTTAATAGCTGTAATTTATTTGCAATGCCTACACACCATCATTGCCATCTTCAATTTTTCAACAATAGACATCAGGGAGCATGAAAAGGGATAGAGGAATGGCTAACACTACATGTAACCACGTGTATAACAGTATCAGGGAATTCAGATATGTGTGTAATGTTAGAGTGTTGGGAGGTCTCACAGAATTGAATGGAGTCAAAGCCGAGGAAATATTCCAACTCTGTGGTTTCGAATTCCACTGAAACTCTGTGCCTCTATGGATTATAAAAGGTCATTGCAAATAGCTGCTATTAATTTACTATGTTTAATAGAATATAAATCAAGGCATAGTTATTTTGTCATATAGAAATGAGACAAATGTATTTTTCCTTTTCATTGAATTTTTTTAGATTGAAAAAGTATACTTATACAAACATGTTGTGTATCATAGGTCTTCATAAGGCAAAATATTTTTACAAACATGTTACAGGTGATGATTGTTTGGAAGGCAGATTGCTCTCAATAGTGTCCCATAAAAATTAATTAAAGTATATAATCTCATACTACTATTTTTATATTTTTAAGGCAGCCCAAAAGTTTCCATGTGAAAGAAGGAGCTCTAAAAACCATCTCCACCCCTTCACACATGATTTCCTTGTTCATTGTTAACCATATACTATAGGGCATAACATGATTGTGAAATATTTTTAAAAACTTTTAGTTAATAAAATTTGCCAGAAAAATTTTGATCTCCAAGGATAGAATACATTGATAATGAGAAGAACTTATTAGCATCACCAGGCACCCACATACTCCCCTACCATGTGTAACCATATTAACCATATGAACCAATATCTACTGCAGCCATGAGCTCAACACTCTTTTAATATGGCATATGCCAGGCAGAATACTTGGAAGCTTCTAATTTCAGAAGAACCAAAGATATGCTGGGAGAATCTATGCTTTCTGATCCTTTGAAAATTTTTTCTTCCTTGTGCTGGTAGATAAACAAATCTATGAAGTATAGGAGGTTATGACATTATTTTTAATAGATACAATGAATGTATCTATGAATATACTATTTAACAGTGAGCTTTGTGGTAAAACATTGAATTGAACACTGAATCTTAATTTCTTAGCTCAACATAAACTGCAAACATGGAAACTTTTTAAGCTTGGTGCCTGTGTCTGGATGTGTCTTGAGATAATTATGCCAGTCTCAAAATCCTTGAGAGAATTCAGTGAAGTAATGTCTAGAAAGAGATTAACACAATGCCTGACATAGTAAATGCTCAATAAATTGTCAGTAGTGTTATCATCATAAATTATTAATAATAAATTATAATTTGAGAATAGATTTACATTAACACTTAAAGACAATAACGTTTTTGAGAACAGACTGTGTTTCATAAGTTTGTTTCAATAAAAAACATTCTCAATGTGACTCACTCTTTTTTTAACTCTATGTTTTTCTTTCTCATTCCACAGTTGGGGTTTCTCTGTAGCTTTATCATAATTCATTTAGCTTTTTCATCAATTTAATTATCTCAGTAGATAAGCCAACTAGCCCCTTTAAGAGTTTACTCACTTTTTTTTTCATATAAAAATATGTTTCTCAACTATGGTTTACTTGCTTAGCTGGTCTAATTTAGTGCATATTTTATAATGCTTAACTCTCCATGATGTTTACATTTATAAATGTGTAATATGGAGATTACATGCATGTTGATACACAAATTTAAATTCATAGTTTAAAGATTTTTATAAGCCTCAAATTCATGATTCTCATTTGTTTTCAGATTAATCCAACTATTGCTATGTAAAGATTAACCTATTTACTTTATGAAGAAGTATATGAAGTTCATGCATCCCATAGTTCTTCCATATAAATGATCACACAAGAAGTCACCCAGCACATGATAAGCAGAATTGCATTGAGAATTAATGTATCCTTAGCTTGCTCTATGATGTTGATCTGTGGTACAATAGACAGTCTTACTCATGTTTAATCCTGATAAAAGAGCCCTGGAACCAACCAAAACAAATTTAAACCTCACTTCGTAAGTTGAGTTTGCTTTGGGCTTGTTCCATTCAATCCTAATAACTTTAACCTTAATAAAATCTTGAAGTGTACCTGTACAGGTCTAGCAAATTGTCAGCTAAACAGGTGTTCCCAATTTCTCTTTCAGTGTATTCTGATTCTCAGTGCTGCTTTTCCTTCTTCTCTAGATGCCTCTTTAACTCTATGTTACTCTCGGCTACACAATTTTTGTATTAAATTAATTAATTGCATTTAACTTAGATCAATTGTATTGCCAAAAAGAAAAGCTAAAATCTCCCAGTCATTATATTTCTTGGCCACAGGAGTTGCCATGTTCTCTACTAAATTTATTATTCATACACAGCAGAAATAAGTGAAACCATGAAGAGCAAAGTTGTGATGAATAGAAATGTGAAAGATCAGAGAAGATTGCAATAATCCAGAATCACCTTCACAATAACTTTTACAAGTTTTTAAGAGTGATCAGAAATTTTTAAAGATAATTTGTTAAAATCTGGAGAATTGTATTACGTAAAGCATGAAACAATCTATGCATTTTTTTAATCACTTAAGAGGAGGATTCTGGAGTAGAATACAGAATGTGACAAAATTATCTAAATGTATTACAAATGTACAAAATGACCTCACTCTTAGGGGTGCGGAAAAGGGGTGTTGATCTAAATAACTAGAAATGAGTGGAGTCTGTAAGAATAAAGTCCAAAGAAGCCACACGTAATCTACATAAGCATATATGCTTGGTGAGAGAGTGGTGTCTCATGGAGGACACAGATCAACAATTCTAAAACTGCTACACATGTACACTGGAGTTGAACAATTAAGAAAATGGATGGCAAATATTGGGAGTCCGATAACTCACTGTTGAAGTGGAAAGTTAGATTTAGGCAAAGGGAGTAAGCTTAAATAATTCGCATGGTATTGGATTAGAGGTATAGACATCAGTATGAACTTACCTTCAGTTTAATGTAAATGTAGATGGTTATATATGGAAATATATATAAATATGTGTTTATACATGGCTAAGTATGCACACACACATACACACACACACACACACACACACACACACACACACACACACACTTCCTTGCTTTGTCAGCTGAGAGAGCCCAAAACAAGGAGTTGCAGCAGCAAAGAGCACGCCTTGCATCTTGCTCTTGACTGTTAATGCCATTATCTAATCAAAAGAACCAGGACTCCTTAGAGAAATGGCTGACTCTTGGATTAGGACAGAAAATATATATTATGAGCCTGGAGTATCTTGTAGTACAAGAAAGTAAGAAAATTTTCAGAGTGAACAAACAAATTTTTAAAAACAACCTTCAATGATAGAGGTATGTCAAAGGGATACAAGATTCAAACTTTCAAGCTTCCAAATGGCCAAAGCTAGAACAGTTTGAGTAACAAAATGTAAAGTATTATTGGATTATATCCCAAAAGATGAAATAAATATCCAGATTCCATACTAATATAAATGGTTGAATAAATAAATACATGAAGGATAAGAGATCTCCCATGCCAAATAATTCCAATTAATTTATGTCATTACTGTACCCTCAAGGAAGTGAAATATAACTGCCCATTCCTTAAGTGTGGGCTTCATATATGGACTTATTTACAAAGAGCACAGTATGGAAAGGGTTATACAAGGGTAACTCTAGAATGGAGATGCTGGAAAACACTATCTCAACCAGGATATCAGATTTAGGACCAATAGTGATGAACCATGTTAACTGTATGTACACTTGACATGATCTAATGAAAAGCATCTTAAACAGTTTGTTACTTTGTGTTCTTCTTTCCCACAAATTACAAGTTCAGTCTAGTCATGAGAAAATCAATGGACAAATCCCAGCTGAGAGACATTCTATAAAATAACTAGTCAATACTCCTCAAAACTGCCAAGTTAATCAAAACCAAGAAGACAGGATGACTAAATGTAATGTAGTAATGTGGATAGGATGTTAAAACAAAAAAGGGACATTAGGTAGAAAATAAGGAAGTCTAAAGAAACTATGGACATTACTCAACAATAATGTACCAATATTTGCTCTTTGTGACAAAAGTACCATACTTAATATAGCATTAATGGGAAAACTGTGTGGTACAAGGAAAATTGCTCTACTATTTTTGCAATATTGCTAAAATAAAAACTTAGTTTTCTAAAATAAAAACTATTTGAGAAATCTACATTGACATTGTGCTGAGCTGACAGGCAGGTTACAAATAAATCTCCACACTGAGTGGAACAATAAATTGATTTTCTCTGTGTAGAAAAAAAATACTTGGCTTTCTAAAAGCAAGACATGTATAATATATATTTAGAGATTGTTTTAGGGGCATTGTAACATACATTTAGAAATTACTGTATGCTTTTGACAGAGAAACAGTAATTTATTTTCAAGTTAAATAAAAATAGAAATGTGATTTCAAGTTTTAAAATGTTTTGCCATTTACTGAGTGATTTAATATAAGGTTTCTCATTTCTTACAAATGGGTAAGAAAATGTGCTGCTATTTATAACTTTATAATGAAAAACTAAGGCTCAGAAGTTAAACAACATGTTTAGTGCCATAAAAGAGTTAGCACATGGTAAAGTCAAACACAAAAATTATCTCTTCCAGTTCAGTAATGTATTTCTCAACTTTCCTTTGAAAAAAAACATCTAATGAGGTTCTTCAGTCTTTTGAAAGTAAGGGCATGTTGGAGTGCTGGAATTTACTTCAGTTGCCTTTAAAGAGGACAGTGTTAAATAATGTTCAATGACAAGGAAACTTAAATATAATTGTAAGCTTTCTACTTTCCATTAGTGTCAGAGGCTAATTTTTATTTTAATACAACAGGAAGCAACTTTTCCATGTCAGGAAAAAGTTCCACAAATTTTTCACATCAAGACTATGGATCAGTAGATATTTGGGTCTCCATGTCAGGAACTAAACCGATCTGTCTACAAGAATAATATCCAATGACAAAAAGTCCAAATGCCCTAATCTTCTCCATGCTCCCAATATAAAGATTTCAGATTCTCAGATAACATCCCTACTTCTCTTTATTTCTGATACTGATCTAATAACTACTGGTATTTTGCCTTCCATTTCAGCCTAATAGAAGTAAATGCAGTTCTCTGGGTATTCACAGAGGATTGTTTCTAGCCCTCCCCCATACCAAAATCCAGAGATGTTCAAGTCTATTACATAAAATGGTGTAGTATTTGCATATAACCTACCTACATCCCCTCATTTACTTTAAATCACCTCTAGAGTTCTTAAAATACCTAATACAATGTAAATACTGTGTAAATGGTTGTAGTATTAATACTATGTTATTTAGGGAATGATGGCAAGAAAAAAAGGCCTGTACATATTCAGTACAGACACATCCATTCATTTCTCTTGTCTGAATATCTTCAATCTGTAGTTTCTTTAATCCACAGATATGGAACTCACGGTACAGAGGGCTCATTCTATTTTGCTTCAATTAAAACAGAATTTCACATTCATTTGAAAGTGGAGTCATTCTTGTTCTTTTTCTTCCTTTTTACTATTTTTACTGGTAAACTAACTCCTGCATCCTCTCCCTATTAACCAGGAGAGACTGTCCATAGACTCCAGATGCACAGTTTGGCCCACAATTTATGCCTGACTATTGTAAACTCCTTCCCCATAGGTACAGTAATTATTTCATGAGTGGACATGTAATAAAAGTTGATGAGATTAAATTCCATCCTGAAATTTGTAGGTTTTAAATGGCAAACAGAGCTTTTCACTCACCATTATTTTTTTCAGTTTTACTGAGTGATAATTTATAGGTCGTAAATTATGTCTGGAAGTATACAATTCCACAATTTTTAGTAAATCTATTCACCTTATGCAGCTATCACTCAAAATTCACTGTTAGAACATTTCTACTAACCCAAATAGTAGCCTCATACCTGTGTGCAGTTAATTCCTCCCCTAGCAACATCCTTAGAGAGCCACTTGTCCGCTGTCTGTCTATAAATTTTTCTTTTCTAGACATCTTACGTAATTAGAATCAAGCAACTTGAGGCCGTTTGCATCTGACTTATTTCATTAAGAAAAATGTTGCGGGTTTTTTGCTTGTTTTTTCGATGAAAGCATGTTGTGGTTTGTATCAATAAAAGGAAAAAGTATGTCTTTCCTATTATTGATTAGTTATTCTATTGTGTGGCTAAGGCACCTTAGTTTATGCATGTAACCATTGATAGACATTTGGATTAGATCCTCCAGTCTTCAGCTACTGTGAATAATGCTGCTATGATCATTTACTGACAAAGCTTTTGTGGACAGAAATTTTCAATTCTGGTAATTAGATTTCTAGGAGTGGCATTACTGGATCATATGGAAAGCTTATGCTTAACTTTTTAAGAACTGATGAATTATATTCTAAAGTGACTGTACCATTTTATATTACCCTCAGCAATATACAAAGATTCCAGTTTCTCCAAACCTCTGCTAACACTTGGTGTTGCTTATGGTTTTTAATATAGGCAGTCTCATGTTAAATGGTACTTCATTGTGGTGTTAAGATTTCTCTAATAACTAAGGATTTTAAGCAATTTTACCTGTGCTTATTAGCTACTTATATATGCTCTTTAGTAAAATCTGTCTTTAAATAGCATGTCTACTTAAGAAAATTGTTATTTATCTCATTACTGTGTTTAAAGAATTTTTCAGTTACTATATACAAATTCATTATGATATAAAATTTGTAAACATTTTTCCTATTCTATTGATTGTTCTTTCTTTTCTAAAGATCTTTTGAAATACAAAAGTTTTTAATTATGAAAAAATCAATTTTTTTCTTTGTATTATGAATTAATTTTTTTACCATATCTAAGAGCCCTTGACTGGCCCAGTTTTATAAATATTTTCTCCTGTGTTTTGTTGTAAATTCTTACTTTTTCTCATACATTTAGGTTAGAGTATTTGTTAATGTTTGTGTTATATGGGGTAAGGGTCGACGTTCCATTTTATAACCAATTTTCTCAGAATCATTTGTCGAATTTAAAATTTTCCCCATTGGCTTATCTTGAAGAGTTTATTGAAAATCAATAAATTATAAAGGTAAGCATTTATTTTGGAACTCTTGAATCTGTTTTATTACTTTATCTGTCTATCCTTATGCCAGTACCACACTTTCTTTTTTTTATTACTGTGGCTTCATCGTAAGGTTTAAAATTGGGTAGTGTCAGTCCTTCAATCCTATTATAATTTTTACATATTGTCTTGGCTATTCTACGTCCTTTACATTCTCATGTAAATTTTAAAACCAGCTTGTAAATTTCTACAAAGTAAGACTCCTAGAATTTTTACTGGGCTTGCAATGAATTTACAAATTCATTTGAAGAGAACTGTCATCCTGAATGTATTTTTCCTTTAATTAATAATAACAGATTATCTCTCAATTTATGTGGACCTTCTTTATTTTCTCACTGCAAACATTTTATGCAATTCTGGGTATAAACCTGAAACTTTGAAAAATGTATTCCTGTATACTTTTATCTTTCTGATGCCATTAAGATAAATGGAACTTTTATCTTAATTTTATTTTCAGATCACTCTTTAATAGGCTTTAGAAATACAGATTTTTATATTGATCCAAGCTAGGTAAACTGACTTACACAATTAAGGAGATTTGTGTATGCATGAGTGCGTGTGTGTCTTCTTTGGATATTCAGCCTATTAGATCCTGTCATTTTGCAAGTAAAGATAGTCTTACTTCTTTCTAGTCTTGATGACATTAATCTTTTTCTCCTTCACTTTCTTCTTTTGTACCCACATTTACATAGCTTATTACAATGCCTATAACTAGTACTATTTGAATAGTACTAGTGACAGCAGGAACATCTTTGATTTATTCTTACTTTTAAGGTATTAAAAGCCTTTTTGTTTTCACCATTAAATGTAGCTTAGCTGTGAGTTTTTCAAATATTTGTTTTTCTTTCAGATTGAGGAAGTCTCTATTTATAGATTATTGAAGGTTTTTATACAGAGTGTTGAATTTTGTCAAATTATTTCTCTGCTTCTGTTAAGATAGTTGTGTACGTATCCCCCCTTTGTTGTTAGTATGACAATTATATTAATTGGTTTTAGTAAGTTAAATACATAACTGGATTGTGATATATGATCCTTTAAAAATGTTTCTGGATCCAATTATCAAGTACTTTGTAATGATCTCTATGTTTATGTTCATGGAGTGTATTAGCCTGTAGCTTACTTTCCGTGTGATGTCTTTTTGTGGTTTTGGTATATGGATGGTAATGACCTTATAGAATGAGTTTAGAAGTCCTCCCTCCTCGTCTATTTTCTGAAAGAATGCTATATACCCTTGATTTACGATTGGCAACTCAGGTAATACATGCCTGCCATCCAGGCTCATGAAGCTTAATTGTAAAAGTAAGGAAGTTACATAAATATTTGATTGACCAAATTTGAATGAATAATTGCATGTTAGTGATATGGTGGTGTCAATAATTATAACAAATGTATCCAATAAATATTTAAATTTGTATTTATTGAAACTAAATATATCTAGATAGGCATTTTAATGCATACACTGGGTCTTAATTAGAACATTTTTGAATTTTGTTTATGATATAATAAGATATAAAAATCTCTGAGATGGTTTATTTCAGTTTTATATATACATTTAATAGGGTTGATAATGTATTTATCTTGAAACAGAAAAGATGATTAAAATATTGAGGGAATATTTTGAGTGTTACCTCTTTCTTGATGGATGTATAAAAGCAAATTTCTAGCATTAATTTACAGTAAAACTTTCCAATTTTTTTTAGATGTCGTTAGGTTTTTGAGCAAGAGAAGCATTTGTATAAATTCTTCAGCTGTTATATTTTGTTACTTTTCTGGTAAATTCACTAATATAAGTCATTTACCCTGTTCACAGGTATTACTTACAGTAACTGGTGGTTTCCACTCCTTGGAAATTAAAACTTGGCTTCATAATGCTGTTGCTGTATATTTATATTTGATGACATTTTATGTACTTGAAATGATGAATAATTGACAAATAAAATTATTTTGGGGGGCATTCCTCCATAAATATTTTGGCTAACAAAATATTTAAGAAAAACACCCAGCATCATATCCAAGATTTAAAACTTTGACAAAAAAATAAAAAGTATACTACCTACTTTAAACTTTATTGAAATGTAATTTGCATACTATATAATACACTCACGCATTATGATTTTTAATGATTTTTTTGATTTATGATATTTTTGATATTTATGATATTTAATGATATTTATTGATTTATGTGAATACACTAAATTTAATGATTAAATTTAATGATATTTAGTGTATTCACAGAGTTGTGCAATCCTCATCACAATATTAGAATATTTTATATCTCCAAAATAAAGCGCATGCTCATTAATAGTTACTTCTCATTTATCTCAAGTAACTTCATCCTTAGGAGACCACTATTCTGCTTTCTGTTTCTATAGATTTTTCTGTTCTAGATATTTTAGTAGAAATATAATCATATGATATGTAGTCATTTGTGACCAGCTTTGTTCACTTAACATAATGTATTCAAGCTTCATTCATGTTGTAGGGTATTTAAAGACTTCATTTCTTTTAATTTCTAAATGATATTTGTGAGTGTGTGTGTGTGTGTCTGTGTAATTTTATTTATCTACTCAGTTGATTGATACTAGGGTTTTCTCTACTTCTTTGCCATTCTTAGGAATTATACTGCTATACACATTTATGTACAAGTTTCTGTGTGGGGATATCTTTTTGGTTCTCTTGGGTATATGCCTAGGAGTAGAATTGCTGGGTCATATGGTAACTCTATATTTAACATTTTGATGAACTGCCAAACTGTTTTCTAAAGTGGTTTTACCAATTAATATTCTCATTTGCAATGAATGATGGTTCCAATTTTTTTACATTGTCACAAACACTTGTTATTTTCTTTCTTTTTGATTATAACTATCCTGGTGTGTGTAAAATATCTTATTGTGGGGTTTGCACTACTCAAATGGGTCATTATTTCATGGGCTTATTAGACATTTGTATATATTCTTTGGAGAAATGCCTATTCCAATCCATTGTACATTTAAAATTTTGATTTATTATTTTTTGTTATTGTATTGTGTTATTTAAATATCCTATATACAAATTCCTTATCAAATAGATTTTTTTCAAATGTTCTGTCTCATTCTGAGTTGTATTTTCACATTTCTTTCAATCCCTTGAAGCATAAAAGTTTTTAATTCTGATGAATTTCAGTGTATTTATTTTTATTTTATTGTGTTTTTGGTGTCAAATCTAACAGGAGCTTCCCTAACCCAAGGTCATAAAGATTTACTTGTATGTTTTCTTTCAACTGTTAAATAATTTTAGCTCTTAGGTTTTGTTCTGTGTTCCTTTTGACATTATTGTTTGTGTCTGACATAAGCAAGGTATCTAACTTCATTTTTTTGCATGCAGGTATACAGTTGTCCTAGAACCATTTGTCCTAGAACTTGTTCTCTATAATTGAATTGCCTTGGTGTACTTGTTGAAAGTCAACTATTGTATACCACTTACTTTGTTTTATAATGTCAAATGATGACTTTTCAATTGGACTTTATTGTAGTGTTCTATATTAATACACTTAATGTTTGTCAAATGGACCTAATAAATAACATTTGCTTTTATGTCTTATTTCTTACATATTTTACTTCTGGATTTACTATCTATAAATGTATAGGTCAATTGTGTGCTAAATTTTAAGTGATAAAATATGTACAGTGATTGTCTTCTTTGATAAATCAAGCATCAAACCTTTTGAATTGATAAATTTTGGAAACATTTGACTCGAGCTTTTGCTACTTTTGGAAACTGCTACCATAACTATAAGGGAAAACTTTTAGGTTCAAGATAGTTCTTGATCAAGGTGAGACAGAAATTTCACCAGCTTCCTTGACAGCTAGTACAGAGGCAGGTAAGTTTACACACAACAGTCACCTGTTAGGTCATTCACGTTCCTAAATGAGTAATTGAAGACATTAAGCACTGGACCTAATCTATTTTCTTTGTCATGGTGGCAGCAGAAGTATCTAATTAATTAGTATCAGAGTTAGCAAAGTCTCAGGCCTATGCAGAGATGGTTTCATTAAAAGGCCTGAAAAGAGCATCATTGCTATTTTATCTAGAGCTTGGCTGCTGACTAGCAGGAGGGCAGTGGTATTTTCATTACGCTATATCTGCAGTGGTGTTTATGACATGTTTCCTGAAAGGTTAGCCTTAAACTTATTCTCTAGAAAGTTCAACAATTCTATAACTACTTAAATATTCTCTAGTAAATTCCTTTTCTTTTCTACTTAAAGAAATAAATACATTTTTTCTTGCTTTCAAGTGACAACTTAAAAGATAAAATATTCTATACCATCCTGGAGTATATCAATAATAATCCTATATGAAGCCATGCTGTCAATTTTGTAATACAATTTAATTCAAAATAGACTTGATTGAAAAATATTATTGAAGTAACAGATGTTACAGAGATTTCAAAAACAAGAACATCTATAAGTTCTATTGTCTCCCTAAAAGATTCATGAATTATACACAAATACCATTGCAAATTTTATTTTGGCAAAACTTTAAAAAGACTACTTTAAAATATTAAGATATCAGACACAAATGATAATAATACATTTGCATATTTAGGTGAGTTGGTACCTATGCACCTGGGATAAAAGCTTTCTGTAGACTCACTGAACAAAATTCAGCTCAGAAGTTGGTATTTTTCCAAATTCTTAAACAGTGAATTAGTAAGTATAAACAACTTTAAGTGTTCTCAATCAATTCTGACTCTAGTATAATCTTGCAAAAAATAATACATGGATAAAACATAAGGATTTTTATTATTCATTACATGATATCAAACTCTTCTATGAAAAACTAAATTTAATTCAATATTCCACAAACATTTATTAAATGGTTGTCAAGTGTAGTGTAATGTATCATCATTGTACTTATTTGGAACCATAATTTATAGTTTATTTTCATTGATTTAATTTTTATTTTCTTTTTTACACTCTTAAACATAACAGAAGTATTTACAAATTATGATATTACATTTTGTGTTCTCTGGAGTATAAGTATGTGTTAATGGTTTGTTTGGCAGTATATATGAAAAGCCAATCATGTTTACTGAGGTTTAAAATATTCTTGTGGGCTCTGAAGACTCTTTTTAGGTATAGCTACAAAATTCATTACACTTAAAGATTATCTTGTTTCTTCTTTTCTCTTGCTTGCCACACAGTATCTACAGGATAAAATAGAAACCAAAGTCACAGATGGAAACAGTGATTGAATTCCTCAGCCTATGAAGATCATCTCATTGGCAGTCTTAGGCTCCCCTTTTTCTATATGATTTGAAAGTGCAGCTAAACTTTAAAGCAAATAGTATATAGAAATGTAATATCAAGTTTATTGTTAGGGCAATCTGCACCCTTAAAGACAAGTTTCACAGAGAGATCCTGAGATGAATGGTGACATGGTCAATACTCTTGAAAGTTATCAGTTGAAACAGTGGTCATACAAAAATCTCATTTCCATTTCATTCTGGCCTTTTATAATTCATTATTCTATTAATAAATTTATGTTGCTTTTTCAAGGAAAAGGGAAGTATACAATAAATTAAAAGGATCAACATTTATAGAATGCAACTACATTGTAACTGTGTTAAGTTCCTAGATGCTAGGATAAGATTATGAAACATTGAGATTGCTTTGTCATTTTGGGAACTATCAGTATGAGTTGGAGTGAAAAATTGAAACATTTCAAATATATATTTTTTAACTTCTATTGTAAGTTCAGGAAGTACATGTGCAGGTTTGTTATATAGGTAAACTTGTGTTATGGGGGTTTGTTGTTGTTTCATGATACAGGTTTTAAGCCTAGTACTCATTAGTTATTTTTCCCGATCCTCTCCTTCCTCCCAGCATACACCCTCCTTTAGATCCCACTATGTGTTGTTCTTCTCCATGTATCTATGTGTTCTCACTGTTTAGCTCCCAGTTATAAGTGAGAACATGTGGTATTTGGTTTTCTGTTCCTGCATTAGTTTGCTAAGGATTATTGTCTCCAGGTCCATCCATGTCCCTGCAAAGGACATGATCTCATTCTTTTTTATAGCTACAGGGTATTCCGTGGTGTATATATACCACATTTTCTTTCTCCAGTCTATCGTTAAGGGGCATTTAGGTTGAGTCCATGTCTTTGCTATTGTGAATAGTGATGTAATGAACATACGCATGCATGTGTCTTTATGGCAGAATGAATTATATTCCTTTGGGTATATACCCAGTAATAGGATTGCTAGGTTGAATGGTATTTCTGTCTTTTGAAAATAACAATGAATTAAAATCTTATGAACATCCACCACTCAGAAATAACCACTGTTAGTATTTGGAGTATAACCTTTCAGTTTTTTATATCTAGTTTTGTCTATCTATCTATTCATTTATTTATTTGTTCTTTCATGTGTCCATTATTAGTAAACTTAATACATCCCTATTGTTGAGAATTAAGTTGTCACTTTTGTTTGTTCCCTTATTGAGTTATTTTGCTCTGTTCTGCTATTGTAGAGGACACAAATAAACACTTCTAGAGCAAAAATTTGGTACACATCTATAAAATAATTTCTAAATTTTAAATTGTGGATCTAGGGTATGGATATTTTTACCATTTTGTGAAACTGAAGGTTTTTAACCACTCTGTAATACAGCATGAGGGTATCATTTTCATAATGGTATTATTTTCTTAACACTGAATATTATCATGCATTTTATACCTTACCATGCTTCAAAGGTATCTTAATTTTTGTTCACCTATGTCCAACATAATGCTTAAATTTTGTAGTCTCTCAGACACGTGGCTGTTTTTCCATCTTCCTTACCTCATGGAGTGGTTCTCAAACTCTTGGGCTTCCTTACCATCCATTGACTACTAGCAACCCAAATAAGACTCTGAATGTTTCTCAATGCTTGTGGACTTCTGATATCAACTGCTGATCCCAATTGTTGATTACTTCATACTTCTTCAGTGTTCTTAACAACCAGTATAGCTGCAATTGCAACATATTTTAGTAATGGTTAAAATATTAATCTCTTCTATGATACTTCTGGGTTCTGTGATTTCAAGATAGATAATCTTGGGAAACAGGTGCATTGTTTTATTATTGTTTAAATGTTCTCATTCAGCTAAAAAGTTTTGTTCGTATTTCTCCGCAGAATATTGTTTTTGAGAACATATCAGCAGACAACACAACCAACTAAGCAGACTTGTGGAAAGGAAGTAAATTAAAATATGAGCATTAAATTGCTGAAATTGACAAAAAGTTGAAAGCAATAAATCAAATAATTTCCAGTGTCATGCCATGGTTATATTATTTTTTATTATTTTTTCATAAAAATTCCTAGATCTTTCTGTAAATATAAAAATGTAGTAATTGTGTCTTGATCACTTAAAGGAGCATTAATATGTTTTTTAATGAGAACTGTGGCTATAGAATGAAAACAATTAGAACTTATGTTTGCAAACACCAAAGCTTAAGAAGAATAAAAACCTATTGGTTTGTTGGAGACCTTATAACAGCTGCAATGCATAAACATTTCCTTATACATACCCTCTTTTATAAAGTAAATATTCACTGAGGGACTAATAGGTGTCAGGCACTGAGGTAGTGGCTAGAAATAATTGATAATAAAACAGACCATATTCTTACTTTCCAAATACATATAGTGTGTTAGGAATTACAGATAATAGAATACAGATATGAAAGTGCTATATCAAAGAAGTAAAGTGTCTGGAGGCCACAATGGGTTATAACTTAGTCTAGAAGAATTAATGAAGACTTCCATAAATAAATATTATATAAGGCTAGGCCTGGCATGGTGGCTCATGCTTGTAATCCCAGCACTTTAGGAGCCCAAGCTGGGTAAATCACCTGAGGTCAGGAGTCTGAGACCAACCTGGCCAACATGCTGAAACCCCGTCTCTACTAAAAATGCAAAAATTAGATGGGCATAGTAGTGCACCCCTGTAATCCCAGCTACTCGGAAGGCTGAGGTTGGAGAATTGCATGAACCCGGAGGTGGAAGCTTCAGTGAGTCGAGATCGCACCACTGCACTCCAGGCTGGGTGGCAGAATGAGACCCCATCTCAATAATAATAATAATAATAATAACAGAATGAGAAGTAGGCAAGAGAGCACAAACAGTGGGCATGTTAGCAATGAATACTCAGAGCTTAAAAAGTTTAGTGCATGGATAAAGTTAAAGGAGGATGTAATTTCTTGAGTATGGGATGCTAAGGGAAAAACAGAAATGCCAGGAGAAATCAGTCAGGTCCAGTATATCTGGGGCTGAATAAGACATCATAGTTTTTCTTTTATTCTAATAAAATTGGAAAAATTTTGCAGTGCTTTGCACAGAGCATTTATATGGTGCAGATTTGTGTATTTGAAAGGTCACTTCTACTAGGGTTGAGTTGTGATTGAAGAAAAACAACTTGAGGTGAGGATACCTGTTTGAAGCCTGTTTTGTTATTCAAATACCACCAAATATTAGCATAATCATTATATGATTGTGGCTCGGAATAAATGGGAGAGAATGAAAACAGAAACAAGTAAAAGGATTTTGAAGACATTTTGAATGTTTAATTATAAGGCTTTGGTGGATTGTGTATGCACATATTGGAAAAGAGGTAAAATCCATGGATTTGTCCTAACATTCTGGGTTGGTCATCCAGGTATTTGGCTCCACCAAACATTAGGCACTCATGAAAGAAAGAACCAGAACATTAAAAGAAGAAAAATAATGAGATTTCATGAAGACCTGGAAGTCCTTGATCTCACCCAGAGATGACATGGGATGAAAAGGGAAATGTTTTCTGAATAGAATCATGAAGGAATTCAAACTTGGAGATAAAATTTTCAAACTCTAAATATACAATCATGTCATCTGCAAACAGGGACAGTTTGACTCCTTCTTTTCCTAACTGAATGCCCTTTATTTCTTTCTCTTGCCTGATTGCCCTAGCCAGAACTTCCAACACTATGTTGAATAGGAGTGGTGAGAGAGGGCATCCCTGTCTTGTGCCAGTTTTCAAAGGGAATTTTTCCAGTTGTTGCCCATTCAGTGTGATATTGGCTGTGGGTTTGTCATAAATAGCTCTTATTATTTTGAGGTACGTTCCATCAACACCGAATTTATTGAGCGTTTTTAGCATGAAGGGCTGTTGAATTTTGTCAAAAGCGTTTTCTACATCTATTGAGATAATCATGTGGTTCTTGTCTTTGGTTCTGTTTATATGCTGGATTATGTTTATTGATTTGCGAATGTTGGACCAGCCTTGCATCCCAGGGATGAAGCCCACTTGATCATGGTGGATAAGCTTTTTGATGTGCTGCTGGATCCAGTTTGCCAGTATTTTATTGAGGAATTTTGCATCGATGTTCTTCAGGGATATTGGTCTAAAATTCTCTTTTTTTGTTGTGTCTCTGCCAGGCTTTGGTATCAGGATGATGTTGGCCTCATAAAATGAATTAGGGAGGATTCCCTCTTTTTCTATTGATAGGAATAGTTTCAGAAGGAATGGTACCAGCTCCTCCTTGTACCTCTGGTAGAATTCAGCTGTGAATCCATCTGGTCCTGGACTTTTTTTGGTTGGTAGGCTATTAATTATTGCCTCAATTTCAGAGCCTGCTATTAATCTATTCAGGGATTCAGCTTCTTCTGGTTTAGTCTTGGAAGAGTGTAAGTGTCCAGCAAATTATCCATTTCTTCTAGATTTCCTAGTTTATTTGCATAGAGGTGTTTATGGTATTCTCTGATGGTAGTTTGTATTTCTGTGGGGTCGGAGATGATATCCCCTTTATCATTTTTTATTGTGTCTATTTGATTCTTCTCTCTTTTCTTCTTTATTAGTCTTGCTAGCGGTCTATCAATTTTGTTGATCTTTTCAAAAAACCAACTCCTGGATTCATTGATTTTTGGAGGGTTTTTTGTGTCTCTATCTCCTTCAGTTCTGCTCTGATCTTAGTTATTTCTTGCCTTCTGCTAGCTTTTGAATGTGTTTGCTCTTGCTTCTCTAGTTCTTTTAATTGTGATGTTACAGTGTCAATTTTAGATCTTTCCTGCTTTCTCTTGTGGGCATTTAGTGCTATAAATTTCCCTCTACACACTGCTTTAAATGTGTCCCAGAGATTCTGGTATGTTGTATCTTTGTTCTCATTGGTTTCAAAGAACATCTTTATTTCTGCCTTCATTTCGTTATGTACCCAGTAGTCATTCAGGAGCAGGTTGTTCAGTTTCCATGTAGTTGAGCGGTTTTGATTGAGTTTCTTAGTTCTGAGTTCTAGTTTGATTATACTGTGGTCTGAGAGACAGTTTGTTATAATTTCTGTTCTTGTACATTTGCTGAGGAGTGCTTTACTTCCAATTATGTGGTCAATTTTGGAATAAGTGTGATGTGGTGCTGAGAAGAACGTATATTCTGTTGATTTGGGGTGGAGAGTTCTGTAGATGTCTATTAGGTCTGCTTGCTGTAGAGATGAGTTCAATTCCTGGATATCCGTGTTAACTTTCTGTCTCATTGATCTGTCTAATGTTGACAGTGGGGTGTTGAAGTCTCTCATTATTATTGTATGGGATTCTAAGTCTCTTTGTAAGTCTCTAAGGACTTGCTTTATGAATCTGGGTGCTCCTGTATTGGGTGCATATATATTTAGGTAATTTAGCTCTTCCTGTTGAATTGATCCCTTTACCATTATGTAATGGCCTTCTTTGTCTCTTTTGATCTTTGATAGTTTAAAGTTTGTTTTATCAGAGACTAGTATTGCAACCCCTGTTTTTTTTTTGTTCTCCATTTGCTTTGTAGATCTTCCTCCATCCCTTTATTTTGAGCCTATGTATGTCTCTGCATGTGAGATAGGGTCTCCTGAAAACTCATTGTCTCAGCCCAAAATCTCCTTAAGCTGATAAGCAACTTCAGCAAAGTCTCAGGATACAAAATTAATGTGCAAAAATCAGAAGCATTCTTATACACCAGTAACAGACAAACAGAGAGCCAAATCAGGAATGAACTTCCATTCACAATTGCTTCAAAGAGAATAAAATACCTAGGAATCCAACTTATAAGGGATGTAAAGGACTTCTTCAAGGAGAACTACAAATCACTGCTCAGTGAAATAAAAGAGGACATAAACAAATGGAAGAACATACCATGCTCATGGATAGGAAGAATCAATATCGTGAAAATGGCCATACTGCCCAAGGTAATTTATAGATTCAATGCCATCCCCATCAAGCTACCAATGAGTTTCTTCACAGAATTGGAAAAATCTGCTTTAAAGTTCATATGGAACCAAAAAAGAGCCCGCATCTCCAAGACAATCCTAAGTCAAAAGAACAAAGCTGGAGGCATCATGCTACCTGACTTCAAACTATACTACAAGGCTACAGTAACCAAAACAGCATGGTACTGGTACCAACACAGAGATATAGACCAATGGAACAGAACAGAGTCCTCAGAAATAATACCACACATCTACAGCCATCTGATCTTTGATAAACCTGAGAAAAACAAGAAATGGGGAAAGGATTCCCTATTTAATAAATGGTGCTGGGAAAATTGGCTAGCCATAAGTAGAGAGCTGAAACTGGATCCTTTCCTTACTCCTTATACGAAAATTAATTCAAGATGGATTAGAGACTTAAATTTTAGACCTAATACCATAAAAACCCTAGAAGAAAACCTAGGTAATACCATTCAGGACATAAGCATGGGCAAGGACTTCATGTCTAAAACACCAAAAGCAATGGCAACAAAAGCCAAAATTGACAAATGGGATCTCATTAAACTAAAGAGCTTCTGCACAGCAAAAGAAACTACCATCAGAGTGAACAGGCAACCTACAGAATGGGAGAAAATTTTTGCAATCTACTCATCTGACAAAGGGCTAATATCCAGAACCTACAAAGAACTCAAACAAATTTATGAGAATAAAACAAACAACCCCATCAAAAAGTGGGCAAAGGATATGAACAGACAGTTCTCAAAAGAAGACATTCATACAGCCAACAGACACATGAAAAAATGCTCATCATCACTGGCCATCAGAGAAATGCAAATCAAAACCACAATGAGATACCATCTCACACCAGTTAGAATGGCGATCATTAAAAAGTCAGGAAACAACAGGTGCTGGAGAGGATGTGGAGAAATAGGAACACTTTTACACTGTTGGTGGGATTGTAAACTAGTTCAACCATTATGGAAAACAGTATGGTGATTCCTCAAGGATCTAGAACTAGAAGTGCCATGTGACCCAGCCATCCCATTACTGGGTATATACCCAAAGGATTATAAATCATGCAGCTATAAAGACACATGCACTCATATGTTTATTGCGGCACTATTCACAATAGCAAAGACTTGGAATCAACCCAAATGTCCATCAGTGACAGACTGGATTAAGAAAATGTGGCACATATACACCATGGAATACTATGCAGCCATAAAAAAGGATGAGTTTGTGTCCTGTGTAGGGACATGGATGAAGCTGGAAACCATCATTCTCAGCAAACTATCACAAGAACTGAAAACCAAGCACTGGATGTTCTCACTCATAGGTGGGAACTGAACAATGAGATCACTTGGACTCGGGAAGGGGAATATGACACACCAGGGCCTATCATGGGAAGGGGGGCGGGGGGAGGGATTGCTTTGGGAGTTATACTTGATGTAAATAATGAGTTGATGGGTGCTGACGAGTTGATGGGTGCAGCACACCAACATGGCACAAGTATACATATGTAACAAATCTGCATGTTATGCACATGTACCCTAGAACTTAAAGCATAATTAAAAAAAAAAAATTCAAACTCAAGTTCCTTCTGGGGCAAGTAAGGTGATATAAATTAATAAAACAGCATGGATGTTAAAAAATAAACAACAGCATATGCTGATTATATGTGGCCACTGACACCATGATTCAGAGTCAGGATACAAAGCAAGCAATGGAGACTACGGTGGACTCCAGAAGAAATGCCTTTAGCTAGTTGTCGCAAATTTTTCCAATTATAAAATTTGTCAAGAACATGTCAAATCTGGACATTAGTTGATGTTTCAATATTGACAAACAAATAATTGTAAAAAGCAAAAACATATGTGAATCACAAACAAAACACAATGGTGGACCAGATTCTACATAGGGCCTTTCCATGTCACTTTAGGAAATAGGATGAGAAAAATAATTAACAAAGGACAGTGGAAATGTATGAACAGAGATTTACAAATGCAGGGATCCTAAAGAGTTAATAGACACCCTTGTTCAAAATCAAGTGTGATAATCTATGGGTTAATTAATCCTTATGCTTTGGAAAGGCTTTGAATATTAAACAGCCTGTATTGATATTATTTACAACATTGCCTTAAAGTCTTCCATCTCCTACCACTCATCTTCAACAAGTAGGATTTGTTATGCTACCACATGCATAAATCTCAGTGTTAGATGTTCTACTAGTAAATGGAAGAGATAGCTGATCTTTTTCAGAAATATTTTTTGTTAGTGATTTAGCACTTTTTATACTTCCTTCATATTATTGCAGGAACACATTTGCCCTAATTCTTTTACATGTAAGATATTTTCTTCTACTTTTCTTTCCTTAAATAGCACTGCAATGCATTCTTTTTGGATAGTTTTCTTGATATAATTTTGCAAATGCTCCAATTAGAACAGAATATGGTTGCCAAGATCGTGTAGCTGGAATGACAGAACATTTATCTGGGGTTGTGGGGGGAGTTATTGGATAGAAGTCAAACACTATATTGACTTGGCTCTACCATGCTTTCTCTTAGGCACCCTATAAGATATTATGCTTTCTTGGCATATGAAGTGCTAACTCCTCTCTCTTGGGTTTGAGATATAGCTTGGCCAAGCAGAAGGATGAACACAATAACCTAACAGGTATTTTTGCAACCATGACTACTGTGATCAAAGTCCAATAGTCATCTAGAAATTTGTAACATTTCATTTTAAATAATTACACTTAAATTATCTTAAAATATATCCAGTGAAATAAATCTTTGCTTTAACACATAATTCAGTGTTCTGAACAATTTCTTCCAGTTTTATTTTGCTTTATCCAAAAGTTTTCAGAAAAGAACTTGGGAAAACAAATACCCTATTATGTCCATAAGCATATTCAGGTTTTAGTTCAATTTGAGAAGGATAATATTTTCTAAGAAACTGTACTAATGTATGAGTTTCTCAAATTTTATATATTTTCTCATAACTTAATTCCAAAATTTATAAATATAACGTAATCTGGACTTTCTTAACACAATTTAGTAAAATATGATGAAAATCAAACCAGTGTATGCTCCATATTTTTATTCATACCATATATTGAATCACTGAAATAAATTTGTCATTAAAATAATTTCTTTTGAAATATGTGCCTAAGTAAAATAAATAATTATGTGCATTTTTTTTTTTTAAATGGAGTATCGCTCTGTCACCAGGCTGCAGTGTAGTGGCGCAATCTCTGCTCACTGCAACCTCTGCCTGTCCGGTTCAAGCGATATTCCTGACTCAGCCTCCTAAATAGTTGAAACTACTGTTGTGCAACACCACACCCAGCCAGCTAATTTTTGTATTTTTAGTGGAGACAGGGTTTCAATATGTTGGCCAGGATGTTCTCAATCTCTTGACTTTGTGATCCACCCACCTCAGCCTCCCAAAGTGCTGGGATTACAGGCGTGAACCACCACGTGGAGCCTGTGCAAGTTTTCACTACGTATATACTTTAATTAAATATCAACATAGCTAGGTGTATTAGTCTATTCTCATGCTCCTAATAAAGACATACCTAAGACTGGGTAATTTATAAAGGAAAGAGGTTTAATTGACTTACAGTTAAGCATGGCTGGGCATGCCTCAAGAAACTTTCATGTTGGAAGGGGAGCAAACATGTCCTTCTTCACATGGTGGAAGGAGACAAAAGTACAGAGAGAAAAGGGGAAAAGCCCCTTATAATACCATCAGATCCAATGAGAACTCACTCACTATCATGAGAACACCCTCATGATCTAATCACCTCCCACGAGGTCTCTCCCCCAACGAGTGGGGATTGCAATTCGGATTACAACTCAAGATGACATTTGGGTGGGGACACAAGCCAGACCATATTATTCTGCCCCTGGCCCCTCCAAAATCTGGTATTTCTCACATTTTAAAACATGACTATGCCTTTCCATCAGTTCTTCAAAGTCTTAACTCCTTTCATCATTAACCCAAAAGTCCAAGTTCATAATCTCATCTCAGATAAGGCAAATCCATTCTGCCTATGAGCCTGTAAAATCAAAAGCAAGTTAGTTACTTCTAAGATATAATGGGATACAGGCATTGGATAGATACATCCATT
Organism: Macaca thibetana thibetana; assembly: GCF_024542745.1. Lineage (NCBI taxonomy): Eukaryota > Metazoa > Chordata > Mammalia > Primates > Cercopithecidae > Macaca > Macaca thibetana. Next base: position 63,356,368 of record NC_065582.1, on the reverse strand, counting down.
CAAAATGGGAGAAATTGGCCAAAACAAAGTGACTACAGGCTCCATGTTAGTCAAAAATCTAATAAGGCAGTCATTAAACCATAAAGTTCAAAAATTACCTCCTTTGACTCCATGTCTCACATCCAGGTCAGGCTTATGCAAAAGTTAGGCTCCCATTGCATTGGTCAGCTCTGCCTCTGTGTCTTTGCAGTGTACAGCCTTCCTTTTGGTTGCTTTCATGGCTGGCATTCAAATCTACCATTCTGGGATTTGGAAAATGGTAGTCCTCTTCTCACAGTTTCACTAGACAGTGCCCCCGTGGGGACTCTGTGTGGGAGCTCCAACTTCGCATTTCCCTTCCACATTGCCCTGGAAGTGGTTCTCCATGAGGGCTCTTCCCCTTCAGCAAAATTCTGACTGGACATCCAGGCCTTTCCATACATCCTCTGAAATCTGGGTGGAGGTTTTCAAACCTCAATTTTTGTCTACTGAGCACCTGCAGGACCAATCCACATGCCAAGGCTTGGGGCTTGCACCCTCTGAAGCAAGGGCCTGAGCTGTACGTTGGGCCTTTTTAGCCATGGCTGAGTAATAGGGTACCAAGTCCTGAGACTGCACAAAGTAGGAGGGAGGCGCTGGGCCCAGCCCATGAAAACATGTTTCCCTCTTAGGCTCCTGGGCAAGTAATGGGAGGGTCTGCCTTGAAGATCTCTCACATGCTCTGGAGACTTTTTCTCATTGTCTTGGTGATTTATATTCATCTCCTCATTACTTATGCAAATGTCTGCAGCAGGCTTGAATTTCTCTCCAGAAAATGAGTTTTTCTTTTCTATCACATCATTAGGCTGCAAGTTTTCCAAATTTTTATGCTCTGCTTCATCTTCGACCTTTGCTGCTTAGAAATTTCTTCCACCAGATATGCTAAATTATCTTTCTTAAGTTTAAAGATCCACAGATTTCTAGGGCAGTGACAAAATACTGCCAGTTTCTTTGCTAAAGCATAGCAGGGATTACCTTTGTTTCAGTTCCCAACAAGTTCCTCATCTTTATCTGAAACTACCTCAGTCTGGACTTCACTGTCCATATCACTGTCAGAATTTTGGTCAAAGCCATTCAACAGATCTCTAGGAAGTCTCAAATTTTCTCACATCTTCCTGTCTTTTGAGCTCTCCAAAATGTTCTAACCTCTGCTTTTTATCCAGTCCCAAAATCACTTTCACATTTTCAGGTATCTTAATAGCAGTGCTGCACTCTCTGCGGTACCAATTTACTGTATTACTCCATTCTCACACTGCTAATAAAGACCTACCTGAGTCTGGGTAATTTATGAAGGAAAGAGGTTTAATTTACCCCAGTTCAGTATGGCTGGGTATACCTTAGGAAATTTACAACCATGGTGGAAGGGGAAGTAAACACAGCCTTCTTCATAAGACAGCAGGAGAGAGAAGCGCAGAGTGAAGCACGAAAAGCCCCTTATAAAACCATCAGATCTCATAAAAACTCACTTACAATCACAAGAACAGCATGGAGGAAGTGGCCCCATGATTTAATCACCTACCATGAAGTTCACCCCTAACATGTGGGGATTACAATTCAGATTACAATTCAAGATAAGATTTGGATAGGGACACAGAACTAGACAATATCACTAGGTAAGCTGGTATGTTCATACATCAGCTAAGTAGCCTATCCCTTCACACCATGCTTTCAGGCATATGAAATTCATATTTGTACTACAGCAAAATTAATACTTACTATGTTTTATAGATTATCTGTGCTCCTATAAATGGAAAGAGCTGGAGATGAAATCCTAAATGGCAAGGTTTAAGTAATAAATCAGAAGGTCAGGGAATAAGTAGTAGAAAAGGCCACACAAGTAATTATTATTATTTTATCTTCAGAATGGTTTATTATGTGGTTGCCACAAATTACATTTGTCTTTAGTCTCTCTTCATGCCCAAGTGATTCTTCCTTGACTCCCACATATTTCTTATTGTCGTTTTGTATATATCTCATTTTATTTTCTTATTTTTAATTCACCCAGACCTTGGGCAAATGTAGAAAAGAAATGGATGAAGCAGAGGAGAATTAACATCATTGAGTACCCATTATGTGACATTAACTGTAATATCAGTTTCTTAGCATCCTTTTCTGACTTCACACCACCCTGAAGACCTTAGTGTATCACACATTATTCTTCTTTACCACTCTCCGCAATCAATCTAACACCAGGCCCTAAATACTTTTCATATATCTTATGAATATCTCAGTTTTCAAACCGCCTCTATTCAGTCTGTCAAGTCTAGACCACTATCATTTTTCACTAAGAAATTCCTAATTATCTCTCTGTGTAGAATCTTATCTCATTTTATTCTCTCTGCTGTATTATTTTTGGGGATTGTTAAAGATTCATGTTTTTCATGTCATTTCAACAGCTTAAACCCTCTAGTGGCTCTTATATAAAACTGATACATTTCCAAATATGTGTCAGATTCCCAAATGATTTGCTCCTGCTTGTCCTCCCAAAATAAGTTAGTGTCATTCTACAACATGGTGTCTAGAATTATTCAGTTCCTCAAGTATTCAAAACTCCATTTTCTTGCAGGGCATTTTCACATGTCTCTCCATCTTCATGGAGTACGCTTTGCCTCACTCTTCCAGAATATACTACCGCCATCTCCGCACATTCGATATGTCCTTCAGCGCTTTCTCTTTCTATGACAAGCCTTCCTCCAAGATTCCTTTAGGTCTTTCAGCCTATACTTTAAATGAACTCAATTCTTCTTTCCGACAATTAGTTTATGGTGCATTTAACTGTTTATATGTGTCTCTCTATTCCAGATTGTAAGACCAACACATCCCTAGTGATTATAGTATTTTATATATATGAGACAGTTAACAAGTTTTTGATAATGAATGAATGAAATAATAAATTGTCATATTTAAACAACTTAAAATCACATTTCAGAGTTTGAGACTTCTAAATGACCTTTCTATGTATGAATCAGGATTAGGTAGCTGAGATTCAAAGCAAAACAAGAAAACTATGTTTGAGCTATACATAGTGCTTTAATTTTAAAAATGATTTTAGTCAATTTTAAATTTTCTGCATTATTATTTGATGCATCCAAATGGCATGTATCAAATAAGGCAAATCTAACTCCTTTTCATTTTAATTTAAGCTATGAACAAATGGACTTATATCCCAAATGAAATATCAAAATTATGACTCATTTAGTTTTTATTATGAAGCCATGACTTCCACTGAATTTTCTGACTCTTTGATCAGAAAATGTTGTTTATTTTGGTGTATTTGAGGATGCTTTAAAAATAGAACAAATTCCCAAGCTGTTGATGAAAATCTTTAATTTTAGATTGTAATAGACAATATCTTGGTTTAATTCACTAATGAAACCTTACACAATTATGTAAATATTACAAGGGTTGAGAATGAACAGATAAAAATGTGGAGAAATGAATTTCATTATCTCATACATGCCCAGGTGGTTGCTAATTCAAATAAATTACTTTAACACCTGCTGTTAAAAAGCAGCATATATAGTAAATTGGTAGATTACAAGTGCTGCTGTTGAAACTGAGAAAAAGGAAAGGACATCCTAGTACAATCAACAACAGGATTATATAATAATTCACACCTGTGCCTACAAATTGGACAAATAGCAAAATAAAATTCATTTCTGAATATAAAGATTTGTAAGAATGTTAAATGCCTATATGCAAAATGGAAAACAAACTTTCACGATATAAAGAAGAACAAAGTAAAGATAATAATGGAACATAAACTGAATTAGTGTGCTCATGCTCATACCAAGCCTAATGCTTAGCAAATGCACATGCCTTTCACCAGGAAGTTACTCACTATACATATATGTTTATATTTTTGAGTATCACATGTGGAAAATCTGGGCCAAGTCTCCTATTAAAAATCTTAATTTGACTTTGGAACTTGGTAGTTCATGACGTTTTAAAACTACAAAAGCAGACATGTCTAAAGGTAAATTATAAAACATGTAAACTTTATCTTTAGTATTAAACTATGTACTATGTAACCTCCAATTGAGTTCCATTTGAACACTTTTTATTCGTCCATTTATAACGTACTCCTCCATTTTTGTATCATCTAGAAATTTTTCATTTTTTAAATTATTTTATTTTTATTATTTATTTTATTTTATTTTATTTTTATAATAAAAATCGCTAATTTTTATTCTTCCTACTATTCTTTCACTTCTCAGGACTACGGGACTTTGTCTGAATACTCCTCCAATTTTGTTTACCCTCGTGTAGTCGGGGAAACAATGCTGTATTATTGTTAATTGTGTGGGCTTTGCAGCCAGGCTGCCTGGGCTTAAGGAGTAGTTTAGAAATATTTCCTGAGCCTCAAAACTATGGAGCAGTAATTTGATGGCCTTTGGCTCAGAATGCAGGTGCTTATAAGGCTGACACTATGCCTGTAAGCCATGATAAGTAATCTGCCAACCTCAATGCTAACCAAAATCTATGAGAGAAAATATACTAAGATCTAGGGTCACCTCAGCAATTTCAGACTCTCGGTTTACAACATCGTTGTTAGAATTCAAGGACTATTTCCTTCAGGTATTTCCTTAGAAATGGAAAACTGCACGTGCACACACACACACACACACACACACACAGACACACAACAAATAACAAAATTTTGTGCTATGCCATTATACTGATTATTTGGACAACTTTTATCAATGTTTATCTTTTACTATTTTCTCTTAATGTAAATAAAATTAATTTACTTTTTTGTCTTGAATTTTAAACTACCAGGGAGTCAATTTATAATTTCAATGTATAATACTACTTTTTCTTGTACCTATAAGGATTACTAATTATCAAATAAGTTACATTAGTTACAATGGCAATAATAGGCTCACTGAATTAATATGATGATACACTTCTATTATTCTTATTTCATTATTTCATTCTTTTTTATTAATATAAATTATTTTATTTTAAATAGTATTTTATAAGTAACTAGAAAAGAGGGAAATAAATGAAGTGTATTTTAGCAACATAGTATTTAGAAATGCCATAGTTATTATAATCTTTAAAAGATCCAAATTATTTGGAGCAAAAAATACAATTTCAGTTGATATTTTCCTATAAAATCTGAGTTAACCTTACATAATGAAAAGTGACATCATTGTTTGGGGGCTAAGATATATATTTCCTGATATAAGTCCTCACGCAAAAAAATCTAAAATGCATTATTTGGCTCTGTGCTCTCCCACCTATATGGTTTATGAAACAGATAACTCAAAATATTGTCAATGGCATGATGATAGTCCAATTTTGGAAGGATATCTTGGCTAGTGCACTGTAGTCAAGGTTATTTATACCTAGTTCAAAGAAACATTCAATAAGCCTATACACCTCTTTGGGTGAATATGAGTCACAAATGATTAAAGTCAAGAAGGCAAGGCCCACGTCAGAGTCAAGAGGGTTTTGATTGTCTGATTTTAAAATGTCACTCTAGTAACATGACGGATAAAGAAGGAATAGAAGCCTTTATCTTAGCAGTGTCATTACTGCACAATAGTTCTTTCCTTTGTCTCACAATATGATCATTAAAGAGCTCGTAAATATCTTTGTGTTAATATCACAAAGATATTTAGAGTCCTAATGAACTGGAAGAAAATTTAAAAACCTGAAATTTGACAATAAAATTGGCTTCCTTAACAAATAATGATTCTGCAAATTTAATGAATTCACAAGGCAAACCATCAGACAATCGGGCAGATTACTGAAGGATTTATTGCAACCAAGTCTGTCTCCCTGTATGTTTCACTAGCCTATTCTGTTTTCCCGCAACTCCTAACTCGTCCCAGAAATTAAAGAAAATCAATGTCATCCCTTATCGACATGAAAGATCTCAAAACATTTTCGGTCAATTTTTGGTACCCCATTGCCCAGTTAATTTGGGGCAATACCCATATTCCTATTCCCAAAGACTACTTAATTGTGGGATAAAAGACACAGTATAGAATGTGGTACGTCTGAATGGCAGATACTTGCAAGTATCTTCATTTTCTTCATCACCAGTGGCCCTCACTCTCTCCTCAATTAGGAGCAGAGCTCAGGCTGTCTGAGAATTACACGGCGGTTTCCCAAGTCACTCATAATTCCAGACCAATACATCCTGTATAATAAATGATCAGCTGCTCACTTGAGTCACTTTAAACTCATTCTCTAAATGGTTTCTCTTTGGTGTTGCTAAGAATCACATGTCCCACTCCTCTGGCCTTCTCAGAGTCTGGCACACTCCGTGGAAAATCTGGATATTTCACAATAGAAGTCTGGCAAAATAACTCTCCACCCAAACCAAAGAGTGGGGACTCTGGAAGAAGAGTTTATGGTTGTTTCTGAGAAAGCATGATTTCGGGAAGCTTTATAAAACGTCTGCTGCACTGTTGTGGCAAAGTCAGCCATAACCACTAAAATATGACATACTCCTCTTGTGCCTCATCTTCCCTTGAATTAACGTGGAGGAATCAATCTTCCCAAGTTAATTATTCTTATCAATCAGCCTTCCACTTGCTCCCTTGAAACTCTCATAGTTCTCTCCAATAGCGTATATAATGTCCTTTCAAGGCCCCTGCCATATTCTCCTGAGGCTTTTCTGAGATTCTTGGAACATGATCGAAATTATATCCCTATTTTAACATTCATAAACTGTGAGTCTATTCTTTTGACTAATGCCAAAAGTAAAGCTGAAAATTACAGAAAAAAAATACCCTTTTTAAAATTATAAAACACTGCATTCTTCTTCAGTATTCCTTGGTCAGATACCGATGATGGAGCATGTTTTCATCAAGGTACCAGCTTCCTACTTTTCATGCAGGCTAATTTGGAAGATGAGTTAAATGGAATATAAACTTTAAATCTAAAGAAAATAGTTTTTTAACACGGGCTGTATGCTGATCTATTCTTGTTTTGGAATAATTCAAATTGGACACAATTATTTATTGTGAATAAAATAATACATAAAATTTTGTATAACTTTATCTGAAAGTATAACCATGTAACTATAAAGAATATATAAAAATTTATGTAAACAATGTTCCCAAATGTTTAATTTTTAGTAATCAATATAATACCTTTCAACCATGTCATTTTATATTATTCTTTACAATATTTGTTCAGCTCTTTATCCACATATTAGTAATCCTAATTAAATGAAAATTCTAGTCCAGGTGTGGTGGCTCACACCTGTTACCCCAGCACTTGGAGAGGCCGAGGTGAGCAGATAACTTGAGGCCAGGAGTTCAAGACCAGACTGGTCAACATGGCAAAACCCTGTCTATACTAAAAATAAATTAAAATTAAAATTAAAAAAAAGAAAACCCTACAAAACAATTAGCCAGACTTGGTAGTCCCATCTACTTGGGAGACCTTAGGAGGCTGACAGACAAGAATGGCTTGAACCTGGAAGGCAGAGGTTGCAGTGAGCCGAAATCGTGCCACTGCACTCCAACCTGGGCATTCAAATGTGACTCTATCTAAAAAAAAAAAAAGAAAAAAAAATCCTAACTTTAAATTCATCAGATTAGCTTATGTTACTTTATGGGTTATTCCATGACATAATATAATCTGCCATTACTATCAATTGTAGCTGTTTTTCAATGATTTACATTAATTTCTTCTAATATAATATAATGTAGGTCATAATAGCTATAACATTCTTTGTAACATGTAGTCAATCTAGAAATATTAGAAAATTTTGAATGAAATCTGGAAGAACTGATTTCTTAATACATATCAAAATATGAGACCAGATCTCATGTGAAATTATTTAAACAAATCATGCTTTGGCTCTACATTATGAGGCATTCCTGGTTTTGAAATATCTATCACATATTATTTGTCCTTAAACTACTGGGATGATTTACTACCGTGTAAGTAAATTTAAAATTTATAATACAATTCTCAAAATTACATGAAACAACATAATCATAACAATTTATATTAACAATTTTGGTAAAATTCATGAGATGTCATCATATGCAAATATGATAGTGGATAGGAAAGGCAGAAAAACAGTAAATCACATATTTTTGCAGCCATGATATTTATGTATGTTGTATTTTCCTGGTTAAAAATTAGAAATAAGTTTTGTCTTCATTAAACTGAATTTTTGAAGTGAACATTTCTGTATCAGATCCTATACAAAGATAGGAATTAAATAAATTGAGACCATTCTAATTTCAATTTGAAGAAAGTATTACCATCAATGTTTTGGGCATCATTGGATATTTTCTTCTGTACTTGATTGAATACAGATATCGGCATTTGCAAGTTGCAAAATAAATAGTTTCTAAAATCCCAAATGACTTCATTTTATTAAAAATTTGTTGAGAATTTTTTTATGGACAATATGTGGTCAATTTTAGAGTGTTCATGTGCAGATGAGAGAAATGTATATTCTGTTGTTGGGTGGAGCATTCTGTAGATGTCTGTTAGGTGCACTGGGTCAAGTGCCGAGTTTATGCTTTGAATATCTTTTTAAATTTTTGCTTCAATAATCTGGCAAATTATGTCAGTGGGATGTTGAAGTCATCTACTGTTTTTGTGTGATTATTTCAGTTTCTTTGTAGGTTTCTAAAAACTTGTTTTATGAATCTGGGTGCTCCAGTGTTGGGTGCATATATATTTTGGATAGTTAAATCTTTTTGTTGAATTGAACCCGTTATCATTATGTAATGCCCTTCTTTATCCTTTTTGATCATCATTGGTTTAAAGTCAATTTTTTTCTGAAATAAGAACAGCAACTCTTGCTTATTTTTGTCTTTTGATTGCTTGATATATCTTCTCTATTCCTTACTTTGAGTTTATGTGTGTCCTTGCATGTGAGATGGGGCTCCTGAAAACAGCATAGTGTTGGTTCCCACTCCTTTATCCAATGTGTCAATTTAGGCCTTTCAAGTGGGTCATTTAGCGCATTTACATTCAAGGTTGATATTGATATGTGCAGATTTGATCCTGTCATTATGTTGTTAGATGGTTGTTATAGAGACTTGATTGTGTAGTTACTTTAGTGTTAATGGTCTCCCTATATAAGGATGTTTTGTGGTGGCTGGTAACAGTCTTTTGTTATGTTTATACCTCCCTTGAGGAACACCTGTAAGAGAGGTTGGGAGGTAATGAATTCCCTTAGCTTAGAGGGCAATAAAAATGGAAATCAGTAGCAAGAGGATTTTCCAAAATAATAAAATCTCATGAAAATTAAAAAATCTGCTCCTGAAGGACTTTTTGGTAAACAAAATTAAGACAAAAAAACACACATTTTTTTGAAACTAATGAAAACAAAAATATAACATATCAACATCTGTGGACATAGCTAAAGCAGTGTTAAGAGGAAAGGTTATAGCACTGAATGCTCACATCAAAAAGTTAGAAAGTTCTCAAATTCATAATTCAGTATCACACCTAGAGGAACTAGAAAAACAAGACGAAAACTACCCCAAAGATAGCAGCAGAAAAGAAATTACCAAAATCAGAGCTGAATTGAATGAAATGGAGACACAAAAACTATACAAAATATCAACAAAATCAAAAATGTGTTCAGTATAATAGTTCCATATACTTAAAACAAAACACAAAAAACAAAAATAAATAAATTCCCAGAACTGACAGGAAATGTTTCCATTTCACAAGTTGTTATGCAGGACTTTTTCAAAGGTCATTATGCAAGCCTGGATTAACTGGAAGGCAACAAAACTATGACTAAAAAACTCATGGTTTGATCCAAAGATGAGTTGTTTTCAGTGAGTCTGCTGTTTTGTAACACAGATCTAAGTTCAGCCTGCTGAGTTGAAGGGATACAGAGTAACTTTACAATACTGAATGGGCAAAAGCTGGAAGCATTCCCTTTGAAAATCAGTACAAGACAAGGATGCCTTCTCTCACCACTCCTATTCAACATAATATTGGAAGTTCTGGCCAGGGCAATCAGGCAAGAGAAAGAAATAAAGGGTATTCAAATAGGACAGAGGAAGTCACATTATCTCTGTTTGCAGATGACATGATCGTATTTTAGAAAACCCCATCGTCTCAGCCCAAAAACCCTTAAGCTGATAAGCAATTTCAGAGAAGTCTCAGGATTCAAAATCAATGTGCAAATACCACAAGCATCCCTAAACACCAGCAATAGACAAACAGAGAGCCAAATCATGAGTGAACTCCCATTCACAATTGCTACAAAGAGAATAAAATTCCTAGGAATACAATTTACAAGGAATGTGAAGGACCTCTTCAAGGAGAACTACAAATCACTGCTCAAGGAAATGAGAGAGGACACAAACAAATGGAAAAACATTCCATGCTCGTGGATAGGAAGAATCAATATTGTCAAAATGGCCATACTGCCCAAAATAATTTATAGATTCAATGCTGTTCCCATCAAACTATGATGTATATTATAATTTAAAAATCAACATTTTAAAAATAGATGAGGAACCATTTGAATTCTTAATAATATTTTCAGGTATTATGTACATTCATAAATTCCTCTTAACTTTTATGGCCTTTTAACAATCAACTATTGAAGAATTTAAATCAGAGATATCCAAAAAGGATTAAGTTACTTTAAAACCATATCAATTTTAAAAGAATTACTATATTATTCTACAACTTTTTACTTAAAAAGTATTATGACTAACGTTTGTCCATATGATGCATGAGATAGTAATACTCCAAAAAGTAAAAATTGGTCTAAAAATCTGTTAATATTCATGGATATTTGATGAAGTTAAAAGAATAGTCAACAAAATGAGGCCCATAAAATTGGAAAGAGATTTAGCTGTTTATAGCTAATATATGATCCCCAAGACACTTTCACCATATTTGCTACTTAGACAATATCAGAAGGAAATCAAAATATGGAGTACAGTGGCAAGATTATAGCTCACTGTATCCTTAAACTATTGCTAAGCTCAAGCAATCCTCCCACCTCAGCCTCCAAAGTATTTAGTTTGGTGCAAAAGGAATTGAGGTTTTTACCATTAAAAGTAATGCCAAAGTAATTGTGGTTTTACCATTAAAAGGATTTTGTTTTAATGGAGTGAGCCCCAAACAATTTTAAAAAATAGAATCATTTTGAGGAGTTAATAACTTATGAATAGCTGACTGTTTTGTGTAATACATAATTTATCTCTAGCTACTAAAAGCTTCATCTTTTGCACACAATCAAACAAGTACTATCTCTCCCTTGCAGATCCTTGCCCCATCTTCTGTCTAGTTCTGTAAATATCTTCAGATTAATCTGCCCTTGAATTACACAATCTGAATAAGTCTTATCTATTTTCTGCTTGGGTTCTGGCTAATACAACCATATAGAAATAATTTTTAAGACTATGTTGGATATTATCTATGATATTACCATAAACCAAAATAAAAAATGTTAATATTTCCTATATAGTATATACATGTGTAAACATAATAATCTTTATAAAGGCAAAGGAACTAGAGATGACATCTTGAAACTCAGTCCCTCTGCTCTATTTTTAATGCCTTCGTATATTTTAAAATAATTTAGGGAAAATATAATGAATAATAATTACAAACATTTTAAAAATACAAATAAGCAAGCAGTAAGAGGATAAGGTCACTTCAGTGACAGGGACAAATTTCTTCTCCTCCTCCCTATCCCTTCTTCTCTTTTTGTCTCTTTCATTGCTCTTTCTCTCTTCCTGAAAGCACACACACACTCAGAACAACCTACTTCTCTTTAACATTGCATTGTGGATATTTTTATTTCGAGAAAATCTTCTTTAAAGACAAAATTCTGTCGTATAAAAGTTCTATCATTCATTTAATTAAACACTTCTTTTCAGACATTTAACTTATTATATTTTCTTCTTTATAAACAATACTGCAATGTTAGTCCCTATGGCTGTTTGTTTGTATGCAGTCAAAATAAGTACTTTGATGTTATATTGTGAGCTAAGGGGCATGAAACATTTTAAAACTGCCAACATGCGTGGGACAGAATATCCTCAAGAAAGTAGACCTAGGTTTTTTAATAACTCAAAACTATGTAGTCCCCCGCACCGTGATATCTTTTAAAGATGGTATTGGCATTAAATAAACAAAAGTGAAGTTTAGCTAATTTACTTTGTCAATTTTTGTTTAACTGTAATTTTATATAATGTGAGAAGTAATTTCACAATAAGAATTCCATTTCTAAAAAGCTCTCTTACTCTTTCATTGTTTACCCTTCCTTTTCCTTCCAAAAAGAAAGACCTCTTTGGTTTACAAATGGATGAAATTATTAAAGGAAAATATTTCATATAATTATTGTCCATATACTCTTTAAGAACTTAAAACTTTACATTAAAATGTCAGCAAATTTTATTTTCTATAATGTTTTCACTGAGAAAATGTTTTGTAGAATATTTTTAGTTTTGTAGAACTTTAAGGAGTGAGTTTGATAAGAATTACACTGAATCTGTAGATTGCTTTGGGCAGTATGATCACTTTTCAGTGATCAATTATTTTGATTCATGAGCATAGGATGTTTTTCCATTTCTTTGTTTCATCTACAATTTCTTCCATCAGTACCAATGACATTTTTCACAGCATTAGGAAAAGGAATCCTAAAATTTACATGGAAACAAAAAAGCCCAAATAGCCAAAGCAAGCCTAAGGAAAAACAACAACAACAAAGCTGAAAGCGTCACATTATCAGACTTTAAATTACACTACAAGGCCATAGTAACCAAAACAGTATGGTATTGATATAAAGATAGACATAAAGATTAATGGAACAGAATGGAGAACCCAGAAATAAATCCACATGTTTATTGTCTATTTACCATAGTTGGCAAGAAGACACAATGGAGATAGAACATCCTTATAAATAAATAGAACTGGATAAATTGGATTGCTATGAGCAGAAGAATGAAACTGGACCCCTATTTCTCATTGTATACAAAAATCAACTCACAGTGGATTAAAGACTTAAATGTAAGCCCTAAGACAATAAAAATTATATTTAAAGAAAAGCTAGGATAGCCAAGCATGGTGGCTCATACCTGTAATCCCAGCACTTTAGGAGGCTAAAGTGGGTGGATCACTTGAGCCTAGGAGTTAGAGACCAGACTGGGCAACATGGCGAAACTGAATCTCTACAAAAAATACAAAAATTAGTCAGATGTGGTAGTGCAAGCCTATAGTCCCAGCTACTCGGGAAGCTGAGGTGAGATTATCACTTGAGCTTGAGAGGCGGGGGTTGAAGTGAGCTGAGATCACACCACTGCACTCCAGCCTGGGTGACAGAGTAAGACCCTATGTCAAAAACAAGCAAACAAACAAGAAAACCTAGGGAAAACTCTTTTAGACATTGGTCTTGGCAAAAATTCATGACTAAGACCTCAAAAGCACAGGTAACACCAACAAAAAATAGACAAATGGGCTTTATTAAACTAAAAAGCATCTGCACAGCTGAAGAAATAATCAAGAGTCAACAGACAACCTGCAAAATGAAAGTAAATATTTGCAAACTATGCATCTGACAGGAGACTAATATCCAGAATTTATGAGGAACTCAAACAACTCAGCAACAACAAGAAATAATTCTATTCAAAAGTGGGCAAAGGATGAGTAGGCATTTTCAAAAAGAAAACATACAAATGGTCAACAAGCATAGGAAAAAATCCTCAACATTACTAATCATCAGAGAAATGCAAATTAAAATCACAATAATATCTTTCACCAGTCAGATTAGGTACTACTAAAAAGACAAAAAGTAACAGATGTTGATGGATATTCAGAGAAAAATTAGTATATTTTAGTCTGTATTAGTCTGTTTTTATGCTGCAAAGTCTCTTTTCATGCTGTAATACATACCTGAGACTGGGTAATTTATAGAGGAAACAAAGTTTAATGGGCTTACTGTTCCACATAGCTCGGGAGGCCTCACAACCATGGTGGAAGACGAAAGGCACGTCTTACGTGGCAACAGATAAGAGAGAATGAGAGCCAAGTGGAAATGGAGACCCCTTGTAAGATCATCAGATCTTGTGAGACTTATCCAATACCATGAGAACAGTATGGGGGAAACTGCCTCCATGATTCAATTGTCTCCCACTGGGTCCCTCCCACAACAAATGGGAGTTATGGGAGCTATAATTCAAGATGAGATTTAGGTCAGGATACAACCAAATCACAGCAGAACCCTTAAACGCTATTGTTGGGGATGTAAATTAGTACATCCTCTATGGAAAACAGTATAAAGATTTTTTTAGAAAACTAAATATGGAACTAATCCTCAACTTAGTAGATACCATTGGATCATACTGAAGGTATATATCCACTATTGGATATATACCAATGAAAAAAAATCATTGTATCTAAAAGACACCTGCATTGGTATGTTTAAAAAATCCCAGCACTATTTGTCACAGCACTATTAATCTGTGTCCATCATGGAAGGCTAGATAAAGAAAGTGTGTCATGTATAAACAATGGAATACTATTCAGCCATAAAGAGAATGAAATAATATATTTTGTAGCAACATGAATGAAACTGGAGGCCACTATCTCAAGTGAGACAACTCAGATATAGAAAGCCAACTAATGCATGTTTTCACTTATAAGTGGGAGCCAAATAATGTGGACATATGGAATAGAGTATGTAATGATAGACAATAAAGACCAGGAAGAGTGAGCCGGTGGGAGTTGGGTGGATGACAAGAAATTACTTAATGGAAACAATGTAGATTACTATGGTGATAGACATCCTAAAAGCCCTGACTTCACCACTACACATTCAACCCATGTAATAAAATTATACTTTTACACCATAAATGTATCGACATCTTTAAAAATGCCAAAAAGTGAGTTTCAACATCTATAATCCTCCCAATGCATCAAACACAGTTCTTGTTCTTCATATCATTACTCACTGTGTTTTAAAAAAAAATACAAAGAAGTAGATGTAATTAGTTGAGCAAAGTGAGGCTTTCATGGATTATTTTGGAAGCAATCCCTGAGCTTTGTGTTCAAGGATATTCTATTATTGTTCTTTATACACATTACATAAGGGTGTATTTCTGTGTGTCATTATTAAACCTAACATTATTAAGATAGATTTATGGGTAGAATGATCCTTCCTGGTAAGAAGCATAGTTTGACATTAAAATGAGCCCAGAGCTAAATATTGCATATGTCCAGAATAACTGGAGTTAGGTAGATCTGTAACTGTAAGATTGCGACAACTAACGATGTTCAACGGCAGAGCAGAATAGGAGATAAAGACTTATAGATGTTTCATGTAGAGGTGCATGTAGAGGTGTGTGGGAATTTGTGGATATATCTATAAACAACCTTTCTTTTATGTTTATTACTGCCTATTGACTATGTAATGATTGATTTTGTTGGTGTTCATACTTTCTTAATGTCACTAATGAAACTACAGAGAATTACTAAATTGTGGACTCATGCTGATATCGACTTCACTTTCTCAACTGAGAAGTCAAACTGTGTTGGGTTTTGGACGTTTTAAAATCTGCTGTATTTTTTAAGTGAAGACGATTAAGATGTGTTTTGTCTTGTCCTGTTTATCCTCAAAGTTGAATCATATGGCTCTTCCTACTGGACCTATTAGTTGTATGCCTCCCAAAATATATCCTTAAATAGGTTTGTGAAAATCACATAGATAGTAAGAGTCAGAAGTGATAAGTGTACAACAGAATTACTCTAAAACCTAGTGAATCACACTACTACTTTGCCTCCTGGTTAATTATCTAATTCTTTTACTGCAAATGGTTACTTGCTTTTGACAGAGGTTAATAATATATCCATTAGAAACCATGTATAAAACTGTGCTTTAGGCCTTATCTCTAGTGCAGAAAAAGCTGCTACCAAATATTCTGAACATTGTGTTTAATATTTTGGCCCAATTATTCTGCTAGATGAGAAAACGCTAGTGCATTGACTGTTTTATTCAAGTTCTATGTGTTGGTTATGGAGAAAGCCCAGAATTCTACGTTGGGTGGGACGTTTCTGTGGGGTTTACAATCTACAACAAGTTAAAAAAGACATACAGAAAGACAATTTCCTAGACATGTTAGTTTAAATTGTCTACTTCACCTAGTTTCAAGCAGGAATACAAGCTCATAAACCAGTAGATATCATTGGATCATACTCAAAGGTAAAAAATAGTCTTCATCTTACAAAGGCTAAGATCTTTTGCCTAAGCATTTCAGAGAAGATTGAAAATTTTAGGTATGATCATATATAGGGTGATGAATCATACATAACCTCATTTTGGGCACAATTTAGGAGTTACCTGGATTTTCAAAGGCATATAACTGATTTTATTTAGTTTCTGCCATCAAACATGCATTTCTTATCTTAGTAGTTTGACAAATTCATGCTTGTCTAGCAGTCAATATTTCAATTTTTCTAGTACAGAAAATAAGTAAGCAGTGGCCTGGTTCAGATATATTGTATTACTAAATCTATAAGACAGAAAAGTATGATACATGTTGACTTCTTATATAAGCTTTTATATTAGTAATTTCTATTTCTTTTGATCTTAAGTTACACTGTTGCAAAAAGTTAAAAAACCTTTTTGGAATTAGCAGTATAATAATGTAGAAAAGATAAACCAATCCATTTATGCAGCATTATATAATTTAGTTGATGTCAAATTAGCCTGCTTGAAGTTACTTTTTATAAAAATACTAACAAGTTGAAACATCAAAAAAAATAGATTTCTCTCTAATAGTAAAGATTTGTTATCTCTGTGTGTTTTCTTTCTTATGAACTTAAAAAAATCTACAATGATGCTTATGAACGTTTTTTTTTTTTAGTCTCGCTCTGTCACCCAGGCTGGAGTGTAATGACACAATCTCGGCTCACTGCATCCTCTGCCTCCTGGGTTCAAGTGATGCTCCTGCCTCAGCCAAGCAAATAGCTGTGATTACAGGTGCACACCACCATGCCTGGCTAATATTTGTATTTTTAGTAGAGGTGGGGTTTTGCCATATTGCCAGGCTCAACTCAAACACCTGACCTCAGGTGATCTGTCCATCTTGGCCTACCAAAGTACTGGGATTACGGGTGTGGGCCACAGCACTCGGCCATGAACTTTTAAAATAATATACAAATTAAATATTCAGTTAAGTTAGAGTAGTATAACATAGATCAGAAACATAGTTTCTTCATTTTACACTTATTTTATAATGAATTAAGTCAAACTGGTTTATGTAGAGGCTGACTATAGAAATATCAAAATAGTGTTGCCTTTTAGTGAATGTCAAATCCTTTTGATTAATAGAATCCTATGTTTCTACCTCATATAAATTTCTTAATTTTTAACCTATATAATAATGTGATATTACCGTCATGTATTAGACTTTTGCCTTACTAGACAGTTAACAATTTGAAATATGCAATTAGTTATCATCCTATTACCAAGTATATAAAAGTATTTATCCAATAAGTTGATACAATTGTTTTCAGAATAATTAAATGTTCATTCAAAGCAAGGATTAATATCCACAGATGATAATATTCCTGGTGCTTAATAAATCCCTAAACCATACCTTTGATGGATATGCAGATAGATACATAGCTCCTCATTTGTAAAATGAGGAGGCTAAAATGCCGTAAGGTTAGATATTAATCAAACTTATTCTTTGATCCTATAATTGCTAAAAGTTTTATTAAAGTTTAAAACCTTCATTCTCTCAAAGGTTGAATGATGCAAATTAACTATGCAAGTTATGAATTTTCTGTTTGAAACTCTTTTATTCTTAGAAGTTGTAACTGGAGATGCTAGATACATAGCATATTTAAAGTTGTATTAATCCATTTCTCAGATAAGTGATCACTTCAATCTATAAGAATATAAATTAATAGTTCATCCATGTTAAAGATAGTTTCCTTTTATACCCTAAATTGGAAGTAAAATTGGATGTTTATAAATTAAAGATTTTAAACCAAACTAAAAAACTATCAAATAAAATTAGTTCTGTACTTTGCCATAAAAAATATGCCTTCACAGCAACCTGGAAAGCTAGGTTTGAATTTAAAGTTCTCAGTCCCTTGGATGTCTGTGTTTGAATGTGCTGGTTGAGGAAGAGCTTAGACCCAGCCCCATGTCTTCGGCTCACAGCTTGCCCCATTGTATTCCCATCTCCGACCTTGTACCTGAAGGGACTTAATGCTTGCATGTGTAAACATTCCATCTTTTACTTTTAGGGTCCATCTAAACAGCCTTTGTAAAGAGCATCCCCTTGATCATTCCTTGGAATGTTCCCAGAAGTATATACACATCAGTGTGTTCTGCCTTAAGGAAGGCAGACTCAAAGAGGCCCATGCGAGAACTGGTAACATGGCCTTGGGACATTTGGGCAAGACCTTCTAGTGTCTTGGATACCTGGAACATGATCCAGAAGAGGAACCTGTGAGTTTTGGGTGGTCATGTCTTCTTGGCCCTACAGTCTCCTCCCAGGGCATGGCACCTTTTTCCTTGGTCTAAAGATGGTAAAGTTTTAGCTACATATCAGGCACAATTGTGTTTTCTTATCCTATTTGTTGGCAGGGTCCAAATTTCCTAGCTAGTATGGGTAAGTGGTTGTACATGTGGTTCAGGATCATTATAATAATATTTTAGTAACTAATTTTTCTTCTAGAAATATCAACTTGTATATTTTGGGGTACTTTTTATTCTGCCTTTTAACCATTAGTTTACAGTGGGGACTGCTCTTTTAACCACATGTGAAAGGATGGACGCGTAACTCATCCTGCCATAGGATTATTTGAGCTAAAGCTAGGTAAATGGATTAGGTCCCATTGTAGTAGAGAAATGTGAAGAGGGAAGCTATCTGGAAGACATTATTTCCAACCATATGGACAAAACCTAAGAAAGTATGCCAATATGCAGAAGAGAGTAGGACTCACACATGCTAGGACTGAGCAAAGCCACAATTTAGTGCTTTTCTCCAAGGCATAAGGACTTTAAAATGTAATCTCATTGAGTTGTTCAGGTACCTAAATTATATGGAAATTATCAGAACAGTACAGAAACTGCAGAAATAGCCATTAGCTTTTTGAAAAAGCTGTTTCTCTCCACTTTAAATGGGATATCGTTTATTTTCCACCCGTTTGAGAGCAGCTCAATTCCTAATAGTGTGACAGATTTTTAATCCCTAACCTGTGAGTACTGAGGATCCTTGTGAGTGTGTGAGGCCATATGGTGCTTTTCTGCAGTCATATGGAAAACCAGCTGGGCCGCCTAAAGATTTATGATCAATTATCTATGCTTAAAGGGCATAAACTCATTGAACAATGGCTCTTTCTGGGTTGCTATGTAAGGGGGAATACTCAGCTATTATGGAGTTTCTTTGTCAATAGAAAAAGTTATTAACTCAAATTACGAAAGTTTATGCTTAAAATAGACTATAGTTTATAATAAAATTAATAAATGTTTTGATAGTTTTGGTCTTCCTATGTTAAACATCCACGAACAAAAACACACACACAACTCATAGTCAAACCCGCATGCACAAAAACTATCAAAATTTGTTGAATGATTTAAATACTGTTCTAGCACTTATGTATAAAAATCATATCGTTTAAAGTTGCTTTCCTTTTATATTTTCATGATCATTTTATTATAAATGGTTCAAGCTGGGAAAACATTTCATGACTCTAATTCTAATTCATGTCTTATTATTATCCAGTCCTCCATTGTTGTCTCTAATTTGGCAGCTGACCACTTTGGGGAAAATATTATAATCTCTCTATGTTGTCCTTAATGTAAAGATAGTTTTGTTTATTAATAATCTGTGTGTATTTATTGTGACTATTGGCAGATATACATGATTAATAATATCCCCATAGTTCTAGGAATAATTTGATAAATAATCCCTATAAGCTGTTTGTACTAGTTTGAGTAAAATTCTCATTTATTAGGTATTCATTTAATAATATTCTTCCTTTTATAAAGGAACAGTTGTTCCTTTATAAAAATAATTGAATATAATGACTCCCAGTTCTGAAAAAGGTGCACATAGAATGATGGAAAGACTTAAAATGAGACTAAGACTGAACTGGAAATTAAGCCATTAATCTTCCCATTTTCTAATTTTTTAAGGGTGAAATTCTGGTGTTAAAAAAATCAATCTTTATCTGTTACATTGCTTCAAATGTCACACTTGAATCATTTACTTCTAAAGCTTTGAAAAATTAGAATAAACTCTAAACTATAATACTTTCAAGTGTCTAATATTTTGTATCATGGATTTATGATATGTAGTCAATTACATTCATGAGCATGCTAATATACTACATTAAACCCTAGCTGATTGTTTTATGCTGTAAATATAACTTTGCTTATTTTTTATTTTCATAATGAATATCCACAGTTATCCTAAATTATGATTCATTGACAAAGTTCAACTGAATTACAATATAAATGATTTTTTAAAAAAATTTAAAGCAATCAATAATTATTTATGCCCTGCCTACCTCAACAAAAAAAATGAATCAGATTACCACTCTTACAAAGTCAATTTAGTTTATATATGCATATCATGATACCATTATAGACAGTGAAAATTGATATCTATTTTATAAGTAATTTAAAATCTATTTACTGTCAAAACTAGAATCAATGAAATTTTAATTATGATAATGTATCTTTTCAAATAATAGACATTTTTAGTAATATACTGCCAGTAATGAAATATAAATTTATATCGTGTCTGTACTCACATTCACATATAACTTTCTTTTTGAGATATCATTAATATAAAATAATTATTATTCAACTACAGTCAAAACCAATATTTTCTTTACTAAATTGGTTTATAAAGTTATTAAATTTCATGTAACAATACTTATTTGCTTTCCATAAGTAGAAAAAAGGCTGAATGCAAAGAAATTTTAAAAATACATACACAGATACTAAACATCACTAATATTAATAGGTTATCAAATTTATGAAAGTATTTGGAAATTCAATGAGATCTTTCTCTTAATAATTACTTTACATTTTTAAAGAGTTTTCCTATGTCTTTCATTTTTACATAAGGCAAACACTTTTTTTTCTAAAATTTACCTTAGGCATGGGTTTGACACAGAAGATATTCAAAATATTACATTTTCTTCCACTGTTGTATGCTTTATTGTTTACTTATTATTTACGGATTTTTCTACTGGGTGAGATTGTTGAATTGGGGAGAGAAGAAAAATGTGAAAGGGTGAATACCAGATAAATATTGATTGAATGATTAATCTGTTAGGACGTGTATGCTCTTTAGCAAACCCCAGAACTTCCCTCGGTACATCTGTTATTAAACAAAACAAAAGAAAATAAAACAAAAAATCCTCCTTACCTGCGGAAAATCTATATTATTTGGAATTATAATGGCAGAATTATTCTCTCAGAAAATATATGCTTAATATGACAAAATAAATTTAGTGAGTAAATAGTAAAGTTGTCTTCTACACTAAATTTATTATGATATATACATATGCATGCAGTAATATCAAATGCAAATGGGATTCATGAACACTGATTAAGGTGTGTAAAATAGTTTGAAATATTCATGCTATAAAATTAATTATTAACTGCATTGTTTAATGAGAATACACAACTTGTATTTTCCTTTAGATTTTCAAAGTACTAAAACTCTATTTTATGTATGCCGGTAAGCTTTAATTTGAAAAAGCTTTAGTGTTTATATTAATTGCTGTTCACTTCTCTGCCTATATTGCTACTGCCAAATTGATAGAACAAGTTAAAAAATTCAGACTTTGGGGTATAGAAATGTTATAAAAATAACCTCTAAAACTGTAATAACTAAATATGCACAGTTTTTAAACTACAAAACATGATTGGAGAAGATGAAAATGATACTTGAAGTTCATGTCTATTTATACTCCTTCAGTAAAATTAGACATAATTAGCTCCCTATAGTCATTAAAAATATGAGAGGTGATTTAATTGTTTGGGGGGCTCCCAATCTGATGACTATCCCGAACTGTGGCTCAGACAAAGCATATTTATCATGCATCATAACAAGTGAACCTATAAAATCTATAGAGTGAAATGATATAAATCAGCAGGCAATAAATACTTACTGAACCTCTGGAATTTTAGAATTCCCACTTCTACAATGAAACAATATGGACTCTGTAAGGACAGTAGGAGAAAATATTTAATGATCTAGAATACAAATGACAAACTGGTGGGTGATGGGAGTACATATTCACTGGACTAATGGGATTTTGAAAATTCTCATTTCTTTAATAAAGAAAATGAACTATTTATGTGGCCAAAATATACATATAAGGATGATCTGTGTTAGTGGTTGGACACCAGTGGCTTGAGGGATTTGGTATAATAATGTAATAAGTTTACCCTGAATTGATTGAGTGGGCAGCATCAATTCTAAACTTAATTTAGTCACCAACATTTAAAAATCCACAATTTTTCTGTGAGAATCCATTCTCTAACTTAGAGAATCTGATACCATGGGTACCTCATTAACACACAGTGACAATCTATTCAATTTGAGGGACAGCTGCATCTTAAACAGGGTGCCCATTTTTTTCCTTTTTCATGATTCAGATCCCTTCTTCTCTGAGTCATAAAGATTAGGTTTCATATGGAACTGCCTGAGAACCTCCCTCACCAGCTTCATCTTCATCTCCATCCTGTGTGTCTATTTTATATTCATGGCAATTATTGCTACTGGACATTTCTTCTTTGTTTAGATCACTCAAATTTTGGCTGTCAGGTTCTCCAGGACCTAGAATAAAGCCTGTTGAATAGAAGAGTCTAAATAATATTTATGAAATGAAAGTCATGTGTCTAAGTGTAGGTTGTCATTTATTTGTATAATGTTTCTGTTGCTTTGCTCACAGTAGGAAATAGAAAATTTTTCTTATGGTTAAAATTATATCAAGAGTAAGAAATACAAGATTAACCGGGATCACGAGAAGTTTTATATATTCAGGTTGCTTCACATTTTATTATCTTCCTTTTTGAGGTTTTTAGAAGATTATTTATTCTGAAAGTGAACAACTGTATCACTATCATTAATGGTCTCTATTTCTTGGTAATTTGCAAAATTTGTTTATTGTACAGCATTCTTTAAAAATATCTGTTTAATTATCATATCCTTGAAACAATACTATTTTAAAATCATTATAGATTTATCACACATTACTCACATTTGCTACTTTTTTTTTTTTTTTTTTTTTTTTTTTTAAGACACAGTTTCACTCTGTCACCCAGGCTAGAGTGCAGGGGCACAATCTTGGCTCATTGCCACCTCCACCTCCTGGGTTTAAGCGATTCTCCGGCTTCAGTCTTTTGTGTTGCTGGGATTACAGACATGTGCCACCATGAAAATTTTTTTATCATTAGTAGAGGCTGGATTTCACCATGTTGGCAAGGTTGGTCTCGAACCCCTGACCTCAAGTGATCGGCTCATCTCAACATTTAATACTTATAATTTTTTTATATTACTACCTCTTTATCTTGTTAATTTTTTTCTAAGTGAGTACAACAATGACTGGCAGAATTGTGAAACATTTAGTCATTTATTGGAAACAACTCATTCTATTTATGTGATATTATAGTATAGTCATGAATGTTATGATTAACTGGGTGAAGAATGTATAGGATATCGCTATTATTTCTTACAAGTGCATGTAAATCTACAATAATTTTAGAATTATAATATTCAAAAGAAATCTAATTCCTGGAAGAATCTTCTGTATAAATTCAGAAATTCTTGTTAAATGACTAAATCTATAAATAAATTGATAATTTCTATTCTATTTATTCTTTAAAATGACTCTAAATCGAAGACAAAATATACTGAATGCTGTATTGATTGGATGACAAGAATAATTTGCATAGCCACGTGTTTCAATAAAATCTCACTCTCCTGGCCTCTATAGTTTCATCTGCCAGAACACAAAATAAGACTCTTGTAGTTAGTCCACAAGGTCTGGCAAGGCCTCCTTCTTTTCTCCCAACCTTTCCTGTTTCACTAATATCATCGATTTAGAAAACAAGTCTTTAAAAACATATGTACAATGAAAATTGATAAACCATCTCCAAACAAGATTAAAGCAGAATTAATCTTGTTATAATCTGCATCCCTTTTTACTTCTGCTACAATTAGAAGCTAAGACTCAACAGGCTAGCCCCCATCTTCTACTCTTTCACAGTCAAGCACCCCTGTTTGACCTCACTAACTCTTTCACTGTCATCTTGAGAACACTAATAATCAGCAAAATTCCCCATAAAAATAATTTTCCTTCTTATGGCTGCATAGTATTCCATGGTGTATATGTGCCAAATTTTCTTAATCCAGTCCATCGTTGATGGGCATTTGTTTTGGTTGCAAGTCTTTGCTATTGTGATGAGTTCATGTCCTTTGTAGGGACATGGATGAAGCTGGAAACCATCATTCTCAGCAAACTATCACAAGGACAGAAAACCAAACACCGCAAGTTCTCAATCATAGGTGGGAATTGAACAATGAGAACACTTGGACACAGCAAAGGGAACATCACACACTGGGGCCTGTTGTAGGGTGAGGGGATGAGGGAGGCATAGCATTAGGAGATACACCTGATATAAATGACGAGTTAATGGGTATAGCACACCATCATGGCACATGTATACATATGTAACAAACCTGCGTGTTGTGCACATGTACCCTAGTACTTAAAGTATAATAAAATAAATAAATAAAATAATAATTTTATTTCTAAGTATTACCTCCATTTTTTTCCACCCAAAGCAGGTTAATAAAAATGGCTCTACTGGTCAGAGATTAAGATGCATGAATTGCAACTCTATCAAGTATGTGTGTGTGAGTGAGTGAGTGAGTGAGTGAGTGAGTGAGTGAGTATGTGCAAGGGTGGGAGGGGCCATTCTTTCCCAAACTCTATTACCATAAGCCTAGAATACAGTACACACCCTCAAGCCTTCTCAAATATCTCTTGTGTAAATCTATTCTCTGTGTCTCTTAAAATCTTCAGAACTATGGAGTTGAGAAGAGAGAATCATATGTTTATACATTTTTAAACTTTAGCTTATCTGAATAAAATGCAGTCATGAAATTCCAGTCAATACCACAAGTCACAACTTCACATGTTTGCATTTCTGCACTACCATACTTAAACAGAATACATCAAATTCCTACCTTATTTTAATGTCCTTCAAAAATGTTACAGTACATAAAAACAAGGGAGGTGAGCTTGATTTTTTTACACGTAAACTTTATAAATAATCATTATAATCATCTGTTAAAATGACATTGAAAAAGAAAATACTGTTCAATACTTCATAAGTAAGAATTTATTTCGTACGCTTTGTAAAATTTATAGAAAGGTCATATTTAATTGAATTTTATTATTTTACAAATTAAAAACTGTCTAAAATTGACACAGAACTAGAAACTATAAGGTATTTATTTCAGTATTGTGTTTTAAAAGTTGCCATTGTCAAGTGTTTTTGAAAATGTCATAAAATCTTGCTAATGCACCTAATAAACTACACTGCAGGGTATGTATTACTCTAAGCCATCTGGAAAGCAGTTAATGCCCTAAAGCACAAGAACCGATAGCCCCTTTATTTTCATCCTTGCTAGCTGTAGTTCTTTAAACCATTGTACAGTTTCTAAATTAGCTATGTCAATGTTCACACGAAAATTAGAGAATACAAAAAGATAGCTGTATTGAAAGCCCAAGAACCTAATATTCAACAAAATTTCTCATGCTACATATTGCATATTGTTGTGCTGTAATTTATCTGAAGAGTAAAACAAAACAACATGAAATAAATTGAAATTTGTATATTTTAATAGAACATTTACCTGCAGTTTTCTACATACCTAAAGGCATACCTTGGAGATATTGTGGGTTCAGTTCCAGACCACTGAAATAAAGGAAGTCACATATATTTTTTGGTTTTCCAGTTTACATCACACTGTAGTCTACTAAATGTGCAATAGCATAATGTGTACAAAAATTATATACATACCTTAATAAAAAAATACTTCATTGCTAAAAAATGTTAACAATTATCTGAACCTTTCGCAAGGGATTCTCTTTTTTTAGTGGAAAGTCTTGCCTCAATCTTGGTGGTTGGTGATTGTGGTGGTTGCTGAATGTTGGAATGGCTGCAGCAATTTTTTAAACTAAGATGGCAATGAAGTTTGCCACATTGATCGACTCGCCCTTTTAAGAAAAATTTTCTGTAGCATTGTTAGGGTTTGGCTGTGTCCCCACCCAAATCACATCTTGATTTGTAGCTCCAGTAATTCCCACATGTCCTGGGAGGGACCCAGTGGGAGATAATTGAATCACAGGCACAGTTGCCCCATACTGTTCTCATGGGAGGATACAAGTCTAAAAAGATCTGATTGTTTTATAAAGGGATTCCCTTTTTCCTTGGTTCTCATTTCTGTGTTGCCTGCTGCCATGTAAGATGTGCCTTTTGCCTCCTGCCATGATTGTGAGACCTCCCCAGCCACATGAAACTGAGACTCTATTAAACCTCTTTTTCTTTATAAATTACCCAGTCTCAGGTGTGTCCTTATTAGCAGCATGAGAACGGACTAATATAAGCATGCAATGTTGTTTCATAACATTGTATCCATAGTAGAACTTCTGTCAAAATTGGAGTCAATCATTTAAACCCTGCCACTGCTCTATCAACATTTATATGATGTTCTAAATCCGTTGTTATTTCAACAATGTTCATCAGAATTCAAATCCACCTCAAGAAACTACTTTCTTTGCTGAACCATAAGAAGCAACTCCTTATCTGTTATAATTTTATCATGAGGTTGCAGCAAATGAATCCCATCTCCATTTTCACTTCTGATTCTCTAGCTATTTTCACCATATCTGCAATTATTTCCTCCATTGAAGTCTTAAATCCCTCAAAATCATCCATGAAGGCTGGAGTCAATTTCTTCTAAACTCCTGTTAATGTTCATATTTTGACCTCCCATGAATCATTAGTGTTCTTAATGACATCTAGAATGGAGAATCCTTTCCAGATTTTTGTGGAGCAGTCAGAAAACACATATTTATCAACTGATTTGGTCATCCTATATAGGGGTGTGTTATTGTGGACCAAAACAATAGTAACATCACAGATCACTGATCATAGATTATCTTAACAAATATAATAATAATAAAGTTTAATATTGGTAGAATCACTGAAATGTGTCACAAAGACGCAAAGTGAGCACATGTTGGGAAAATGGCACTAATAAATTTGCTCCATGTAGGTTTACTATAAATCTTCAATGTATCAGAAATATAATATCTGTGAAGCATGATAAATTGAAATACAATACAATTATGTGTGCCTATACAAAATCTATGCTGTTCAATGGTTTAAGTTTTTTTTTTTTTGCATTTTTCCTTGTTATTATTTAACTAAAATCTGTCCTCCCAGTAACTAGTATTTTTTCTAAATTCTCTTCTTTATAGAAACACATCATCCTTACATTAAACCTTTTTTCAGAAATCTAAAAAGAGTATCATATTTCAAGTTTGTTTACTTCATTTTCTCAAAACTTTCTCATGTTGAGCAGTTCCTAGTATCTTTAGTGTTGATCTCAATCATCCCTACGTAGTTCAGTTTATCAGTGTCTCATATAAATGTGGCGCTTTAAATTGGCTAAAACGGTGCCCATGCAGTCAGACCAACATAGTAAGTATTGAATATTTTTACATTTTTATTGGGAAACTTACTATTAACTTTATTTAGAATTTCAGTGTCTTGTTTCCATTAAATTTTCTAATATTTCAATGACTTTCGCTTCCTAGCTTCTTCAGTAAAATTAATTATCCCATCGTCATGTATTCACCTCTGAATTATTTTTTGAAAATTGCACATTCCTCTCTATACCGACAGTGTTTTAAATTAATTATCTACCTATTTGACTGTCTCTCTTATAAGACCTCAAGTCTTTGAGTACAAGAACAAACACGTTTGTCTTGATACCCCTGGTGTTTAATGAAAGAACAGATTTACAAATTACTGAATGATAATTCAAATTTTAAAAGTTCAAGACCTGACATTTCACTTCTAAATCCCTATGCTTTGTAATAAAATTCCCAATCATAAAACTCTTTCAACAATTTATTAAAAATGATTAACCATAAGGTAAAACGTGGCTACATTATACTTCTATGATACATGGAAAAATGAACATTTTCTTCTTTTAATGTGAGACAAAAAATTATTTCAGATATAATTAAAATAATGCTATAATGCTATGCATATTACTCTAAATAATATTATAAGCATATTCAAAAATTTATATTTTAATATCTCATTTATAGGGCTACATGTAATAGAAAGTATAAAGAACACTTTTTCCAGATCAAATTTTAAGAGTTACTATGACAAAATAGCTTTTAAGATACATACATGTCTCAATTTCCAGAGCAAAATAAAAAATTATTACAGCAGAATACTTCCCATCTGTAAATGTGTCTAAATAAATAAGAATTGTATTAATAAGCTAGAGATTGTAGGTGTCGTTTTTTTAGTTGCATCATAGCATTTACAGATGGGAGAAAATTTGGATTTTTAAGAGCCATCTGCTCTAATTTGCTATTTGTTGGCACTTTTTCATGATAAATTCTTTCAACTTTTATCTATTTTTAGCAAAATAATTTCATAAAATTCTGCCCATGTAAGATGCTGTTAAGCGTTAATTTTTAAAAAGAGGAAACTTTATTTTCAGTAATATTAGAGCTGGAAAATGTTTTGATGACAGATTTCCACCTGAAATTATTTATTTTTAGCATGGAAATTATAATTTTATTTTTTTCCACACCGAGACTGAGTACATAATGCCAAAGTAACTACCTAATTCAATTAATTTGATAAACTCAAAAAATTTTAATTGAGTTTTTAAAATACTCAATATATAACTTTATCTTAGAATAAACAAAATAACAACAACAAAAACTAAGCTGATTTAACCAAAGTTTGCATTTTCATAAATATGCAACATCAGTCTCTAAGTTTCAAGGGCATTTAGCCTTCAGATACTCGAGTTTCATTTATGAGATTTCAAATTCTTTATGACCTTAAGAATACCATCTCAAAATTAAACAACTGCGTTTCCACATTATTTTTAGACTGTTAATGCTTTTTTCTTATTTTCTGCTCCTGGATTTGCTGTCTTTTTTGATATAATGAAAAGTCAAGTGAAACTGGCATAAAAAAGTGTTTGGAAGACATGTCCAAATATGTTTCCTAAGTGCTGATTTTAGGCACTGAAAATTTATTGGACCCTTGAAATACTTTCTTTGATCTATGTAAGAGACTTATTGACTTAGAGATAAGTCTCTTTCAGTACATATTTCTGTTCCTTTATCCCTAATTTGCTTCTGAAACTCAACATTTAAAAAGAAAATGAAGATAGAGAGATCATTAGGATTTATACCTTCAGAACGCTGAGACAGTAGCACTCTGAATAAAATTTTTATGAGACATGACTTTAAATATTAACCATGCAACCACAAGCTATTATTCAAGTTCTATATGGAGGTAGCAACTCATCCATTGTTTTCTACTCGAGAAGCAAATTTTGTAAAATTTTAAATACTTGCTAAATAATTAAATAAACCTTTATTAATTCAAAATATTAGAAGTGATAAAATCCTTTTCTTTCTCTCATGTAGTCCAGAGCTTCACATCAGTGTATTCTTTTCTCATTTACAAAAAGAAACCATTTTCTTCATATCATTTTTAAAGGGGGAACGATTTCCTTTGTACCTCATACTTTATTCCCATTTTGTACTTCCTCAATGAAGACTTATCTGAACACTTCAGCCATACACATTTTCTCCCACCACTTAACTCATTCATGTTAATAATCTGACTGTTTTTTGAATCAGAGATCCTCCGATCTTATGTAACAATGACTCTATGAAGTTTTTACAAGTTTTGCCGTCCCCCTTCCCTTCCACTAAGCAACTGGAAGTCCTCAGAACCATAGGCCACGTAGTCAGTTTCTTCATATTTGTTACAGCACCAGCACTGAACAATGCACAAAACAAGTGACTTTAAAATACTTTCTGAATTAACGTATGGTTTAGATGAGTGCTTATTGAAACTAATTTTATGTCAGATGAACAAGTGTGGGGGGGAAACAGCATTTAGTCTCTAATAGGGATTGGCATAAGTGGTCATAACTCTGGCAAACATCATGCTGCCAGTCTAAAAGAAAACAGCTGGCTAACAACCATCAGATTGAAATTCTCAGTTTTTTTCCTCCAAGGGTAAACTGAGGGTGAATTAAAGCTCTGAAGTCTACTAAAACACGTAAATTATACTTTTTTCTCCCTTCAACTGAATAGGCATGGTTTTATAAGCACAGTTTAATCCAAAAAGCAGATGTAGTTTTTCCTTACGATACAAAATAGAGCCAACTGGCATGCATAGTAGTTTTTTTTTCTCTCATGTCATTATTGGAAGTGGCAGGTTGAAAGAACTAAGAATTATAATTTCAGGACATGGCAGTATATGCAAAGAACAAAGTTCCAATTCTTTAGAGGAAATAGAAAATATGGAGGAAGAAAAAACATGAACTTTATGGAAAAAAGTAGTGGCATAACAAAATGTCAATCAGAAATTACATTATGAAATAGGCAAGTGCAATACTAAAAACAAGTATTATAAGTCCCCAAATAGTCTTTAAACATGTATGTAAAGGAATCTTACATTTTTAATAGATACATTTCAATTCAGCAAATTAGATATTTGCGATCATTTGATTAGCCTCCCTGCAAATAGCTAAATGCCCTCCTCAATGTACCCAAGAGATACCACATTTTCTGGTGTAATGGCCAGTGAGACTATACTTGAATCTACATAATTTTCTAGATCGAACTACTGATTTTAGCTTTTACATGAGAAAGATGGTTTCTTAATGTTTTCTGTACCCTTATCAAATAAATAAGTGCTTGCTGCTCCATAAGTATTTTTTGGTATGCTGATATACAGAATTGTAATAATCAGATGGGTCAACTATATAGTTTTATAATCAGAAGATAGTTATTCTGAATCCAATGCTGACACCTGCCAGCTGTATGATGTGGTCAAAGTGGCATCAATTTTAGACTTTTTAATTTTTTAGTTATTGTAATATTTAAACTAAATTTATGTAAAGCACTTCATTCTATACCTGGTGCATATTAGATTAATAAATGGAATCTATGTTATTGATAATAAAAAAGGACATTACAGAATTTGATCTCATATTGAAGTAGAAAACATGTAAAATGCCAGCTCTCTTCTGGGTCACATAAGAAAGAGTTTAAAGTCCTGGTAAGCTGAACATTTACATTTTCTTTTGCTTTTCAAGTCCACAGTCTCTAAACAAAACCACAATGTGGAAAGTAAGCAGAGTCCTTAATAGGGGTTTTTTAACTTTAATTAGTGAAAAGAGAGAGACACTTCCTTAGAAAGTTTTAATTATCAATTTTAATTATCAGCCTATCATACTTTTGATTCAGATCACTATCTAGATCTAATCTAGAACAAGTCATTCAGTTTAGGTAGTCAAGGCACTAGTAAGGAAAATTAGAACTTGAGTATGTATTTAAGAACTCATGGCTGCAAGCAATAGACTGGGAATGAACTGAAATGTTTCGTAACAACTTCTATCCTATGTATTCCATTCTGCATCAGGATTTCCATAGTGTTTAACAAGAAACATGGGGCATTTTTTGTTTTAATTTGGATTTCATTATGTAGCTAAATCTAGTATGGAATGCATAATTACATTTCAGAGTAGAAGCCAAGAAACCAATGCCCTTTGTGTCTTCTAAGATGTACAGTGTACTGGGAAAAGGAAGCCAAAATATGGAAATCTTAAGTATGCACTGCAGGCTCCTAAAAGATTCAGTAAAAACAATGACAACAACAATCAAAAGAGCAACTAAAATGTTAAGTGTTTACCATATATATTACAATCGCATTTCTGGGTTATTTTCTATTAACTCGTCTTTAATCAGAAGAACTCTATGCATTAAGTACTCTTACTATCCAAAATTTAAATATAGGTAAACTGAGGACTGGAGAGGTTAAATAATTTCCCAAAGAGTAACACTTGTAAGTAAATATGTCTGAAAGGATTTTACAAATGTGAATACATCTTTTGAGATTGGGGTGGATAACTTGTCTAATCTCTCTGGAGAGAAATGCTCTATTCCTGCTAGAATTAATTATGTGTTTATTTATGTATGACAGTATTTCAGAGGTCACACTAAAATTTAATAGTTAACATCTAATAATACTAGATTATTTGCTTAATTTTAGATTTTGATTGTTATTTGTACCACATGGTATATCAGAAAAAAACAAAATATTTTCATCTTCTCTCAATTATCTAACTTTGTGAGAGGAGATGTGGGGGCCTCATGTAGTCTCTCACTCAGGAAATGCATATTGCTTGAGAGAAATATAGCATAGCATACGGCTCATGTCATCTGATGGACAGGGCACCTCCCAGAGACTGCCTACTGAGGACTGATTAAAGTCTCTTATGTGGCTGCATCTTGACCTGGGTCACTGCTCATCTCCACAAGGAGGGATCAGATCACTTCTCATTACCAGAAATGTTCTGGTAGCGACATTTCTCATAATCTATACAGTTTTTCACAGCAAGCACTAAGAGGAAGACATTATTCTATCTCTACAATTCATATTTTCTGTCCCATGATAAATTTATTCCCATAATGATTGATATTGGGAAGGTTAACTCTCTTCTGAGGAAATCCCAAATTTGTAGGGATATAGTCTACTTTAAAAGGATATGGTCTGCTCAGTCCCTCAAAAGAAGAATCACATGGCTCTCACACATGACCTCTTTTCACAATATTGCTTTGAAATGAATAAAATAAAATATATACAATTGTAAGGAAACCCAATTATATTGAAATAGATGGGCGTTCAAATTTATACTTTAAATAAACAAATACAGTAGTGTCTCTAAAACCATGATTTCAAAGGAGTGACAAGTTAGATAGCATTTCAAGATTTCTACAGCATTTTTAAGATAGTAAGGAAGGATCAAAGAAATATCTATAGGTGACAGAGTCATAAGTACTACTAACAGTTTTGAGGTTAGTGAATATATAGATAAATGTTTTTCCTGTAAAAGTTCAACAGGATTCTACAATTTTTATCTGCAAACTCTTTGAGGATGCTTATGACTTAGATTATGACCTAAAACTCCAGTCTGAATGCAAATAAAAGAATCTAGGAACCTACAGAATAAGCGACTTAAGAGGAATTAAGAGTAAGAGGCAAAAAGTTTTTAAGAAAAAGAAGGTCTGTTTCAAATAATTTGAACAAGGTAAATGAACTGAGCTTCTCAAAACGCCAAGGAAGATTACTATTCACACATAAATGTATTTTATTTTATTTTATATTTTATTTTATCCCATCCTATCCCATCCCATCCCATCCCATCCCATCCCATCCCATCCCATCCCATCCCACCTCACCTCACCTCACCTCACCTCACCTCACCTCACCTCACCTCATCTCATCTCATCTCATCTTAGAGACAGAGTCTTCACTCGTGTGGCACAGGCTGGAGTGCAATGGTGCGATCTTGACTCACTGCAATCTCCGCCTCCCGGGTTCAAGTGATTTTCCTGTCTCAGCCTCTGGAGTAGCTGGCACTGCAGGTGCTCGCCACCATGCCTGGCTAATTTTTGTATTTTTAGCAGAGACAAAGTTTTGACATGCTGGCCAGCCTCTCAAACTCCTGACCTCAGGTGATTCGCCCATCTCGGCTTCCCTGCATGCTGCAATTACAGGGATGAACCACTGCGCCCGGCCTCAAAAATGTATTTTAGAAGAAATAAAAATCAAGGAAAATGACTGGGCGTGGTGGCTCAAGACTGTGATCCCAGCACTTTGGGAGGCCGAGGCGGGCGGATCACGAGGTCAGGAGATCGAGACTATCCTGGCTAACACGGTGGCACCCCATTTCTACCAAAAAAAAAAATACAAAAAAAAATTAGCCGGGCGTGGTGCCGGCGGCTGTAGTCCCTGCTACTCAGGAGGCTGAGGCAGGAGAATGGCATGAACCCCGGAGGCGGAGCTTGCAGTGAGCCGAGATGGAGCCACTGTACTCCAGCCTGGGTGAGAGAGTGAGACTCAGTCTCAAAAAAATAATAATAATAAATAAATAAATAATAAATAATAAATAAATCATGGAAATTAAATCTGGTTTGTTATGGAGTAAAGAGAAAAGACTTATGCACTTGCAACTTAAACTCTGTTGGAAGAAGAAACTCAAATCCAACGGGGAATTGGTCAAAAATCTTGAAGGATAAAAAACTTGATCCATGCAAAATAATGATAATGAAATATATGGGCCCAAACAAACGAGAAATGGAGGTAATCACTTCTGTAACCTCAAAATACAGAACAAACATAACTGATATCCGGGGAACATATACAATGTGGTGATGAACATCTTTGTATAAAGCTTTGTGCACATCTGGGTATAACTTCCTGGGATAGAAGTCTAAGAGGAAAATTTGGGGTTCAAAGAATATACAGGACAGAACAGTAAGTAGCATCATCATTACAAATCTCCCTATTGTTAAAGAGATGAAGAGACCTGTCAAACATTTGCCTGCAGGTAGGCCTTGTCACTAATCCCCCTGTTTGCCAGTGGGCCAACTTTGCCTGGTTTATCCCCAAAGCAGTCATATTTACTAGCTTGGCCATTTCACCTGTTTTTAAAGAGGTAAAACTTATCTGGGACTAGAAGTGAACATCTGCTCATACAGAAAAAAAAAAAAGTAACCTCACTGTTAACCAGGCTATGAGAACAGACACATAAAGCCAAGCTTCAAAGTTAACAGGAGACATAGTTTCTCCCAAAGTCATGCAGCAGCTATACAATGACATGACTACCTATTTTAGTAACTACTGTTTTCTTACCAGTGATGTTCCAAACCCACTTTGCCACACCCATCTCTGACTGGGGATATTCAGTTGCTAAACTACTCTCGCCTCATGGCAGGCACCAAACCCTACATAATTCCTCTTCTCCTAATCTCATCACAGAAACAGCTGATCTATGCTTCTCTTAGTTCCTTCCTCAGAACCCTTCAGTTGGAAACCGAGAAAACCCAACGCTTACAAAAGTTATTTCCCCTTCCTCTTGTTGAGTGGCATTCCATGGTTTGCCTGGAGTGACTTTTTGCATTGCATAGAGTCATAAAACTGATTTTTTTAGACTATAGGTTTTTGCCTGTGATTTTGTCCAAAGCACATTCATGGTTCCCACTAACTCAGGCTACTATTACCACTGAATAGTACTAAACCAAGTAGCTCCCTGTATTTTAGCCTCCTCTCTCCATTCCATCACTGTTTCAGCTACTTTTCATTCTTTACTACTGACCACTTGCTTCTACTTACCTCTGGCACTCATGACCACAATACATTATTGAAAGTCTTCTTGGCAAAGCCATTGTTTTTACTCTGTGATATTCTGAGGCTCTTTCATCTTTTCTACTGGTCAGCCACTTTGAATTACCTACTCAACTTCTTATCTTCAATATGTCTCAAGCACATGAAAATATGTACGTCTCAATTTTCTAACCAGAACACGGTGTTTACTCATTCTTTCCCATTTTAGTTCCACTTTTTACAGTTGGTCAAGCCAAAAACCTGGAATTACAAATTAAACACGTAATGCATTCCTATACCTCACTCTCCCTTTACTACCTCCAATTTGTGAGAAATTTCTGCTGATTCTACTTACAAAATATACAACTTGAAGTACCCTGTGTACACGTCTTCACTACCATTGACCTTGTCCGAACTACCATAATTTCTCACCTGATCTTCCACAAAAGTCTGCAATAATACTTTCAATTTGTTTGATTATTTATAAACATATTTTATCTAATTTTTATATATTTTATAACTCTTCTTATAATTGTCAGAATTATAAACCTTTTTTTCTTTATGTTTCAATGAATGTCTCTGTGCTAGATACTTTAATAGACACTGAAGATACATAAATAATTATATATCTTCCTTGTCCAGACAGTAGTGGAGAAACAGACAAGAAGATCCAGGATCAGAGCAAAAGAAGACAATGAAAATAACTGAAGAAAGTGTGAAAATATATGTAAAAATATAATATAGATAATCAAAAGGATATTTCCCATTAAGTCACAGAACTCTCACTTGCTTGAGCCTGGATTTTAAGGCCATGAGAGAGGACTCTAGGAATGCGTTTGCATGGTCATATGTTTTTTCAGAATGTGCAGAAGTAAGGTATTTTAACCACACTTGTAAAGACCACTGTCTTTTTCCACTTAGACCTCCCTCAGACACACATCCTTTCATCTAAGGTAGCATTGCAGTGGTCACAGATATTTTTGGGGATCTGGTAAAAGGAAGTTGAGTTGGAAATACATTTAGTTTTGGTTTAGTGGGATGTATTTTTGTGGTTCACAGTCATTTCAGTGTACAGTTATATTCTTGCAAGCCAGCATGCAACAGCAATGACTGTGAAGAATGTTCCTCACCTTCACTGTGCCAACTCACCCATCGTCTTGACAAGAAAGACAGGACCAGAGGTTGTATCACATATGTACTGAAATCTATCAAGTTAAATTTAAAAGCCACTTAAATATTTTTCCAAATTTGATATGAATCATAAAACTTTGTATGTCACTACCAATTTCAAATTGTGAAGTAGGAAAAATTTCAAAATATCAGCAATAATAATTTGAAAGAAATTCTTAATTCTTTTTTCTATTCTTATTAGAGAAACTTATATTATCAGATTATTTTCCTATCAAGAAGCAACCAAAGAGAGTGAAGCCCATTTTTTTAAAAGTATCACCAAGTTCCATAGGGTAGTTAATAAAATTATTTTATTATTTTTATAGATATTATGATATTTATAGGATTTGAAACCCTGTAAATTTTTGTTTTCATTTTAAGCAATTATGATTGTATCAAAAATGGCAAGTAACAGGCGAGAAAGCAGGGAATCCAAGGTGTCATTTCAGGAATGCTCCTTAGATACTTATTAATGAAAAGAGAATTTCCCCACTAGGAAGCACCTAGTGGGTAGGAAGCATCTAGTGGGGAACAAGGATAGGAGAGGAATTTGAGGGAGTTCTTACTTGATGGTCTACGATTCTGAGAGAAATAGATAGTTATTTCTATTTACTAAAAATCAAGAAGAATTGTTAAGGGTAGAAGGAGAATATAAAAGAAAAAATATGGCATGGCACTATATTGGAATGAGAAAGGCCCAAAGAGTCAGGTCTACCATTATACAGGAGTGAGGAACAAAATCTTTCTTGTGCTTGTGTGATTTTCCTCTTTGGAACTTAGAAACTCTGGTATAAGATCCTATCAAATATAGGTTAGACAGCAGAAAAGATAAAGTTTGAGCTAAGAGATAGTGAGAATGCTAAATATTTGAGTCTCAAGATACTTAATTGTAGATACTGGGAGCATAAGAACGGGTTAGTAAAAGGAGAGGAGAATGTGATTAAAAAAAAGAAACCATTTAATTTTCAGAGTTGACTAAATTAAAGTCATTAACGTGATTGAAGGCATCCATAGGCATTAAACAATAGGTTAAAAAGTTACTTCACTCAAATATTGATGGTGAATAAAGAAACAATATACGCCAAGCAGACAAAATAGAATAAACAAAGGCTAACATGGACAAAGGGCTAATATCCAATATATACAAAGAACTCAAACTATTCAATAACCGGAAAACAAAGAACCTATTATAAAATGTGCAGTTCTCAAAAGAAGATTCACAAATGGCCAAAAGATCTGTAAAAAAAAGTTGAATATCTCTAATCGCCGGAGAAATGCAAATAAAGACCACAATGAGATACTATATTGCACCTATTAGACTGGCTATTACCAAAGAGATGAGTGATAACAATTATTGGCAAGGATGTGGAGAAAAGGGAACACTTGTACACTGTTGGTGGGAATGTAAATTAATAGAGCCACTTTGGAAAATAGTATAAAGTTTCCTCAAAAAACTAAAAATAGAATTACCATATAATCCATCATTTCCACTTCTGGGTATAGAGCTAAAGCAGGGGTATAGAGCTAAAGCAATTGAAATCAGTATGTTGATGACATGTGTGAATTACCATGTTTACTGCAGCACTAATCACAATAGTCAAGATGTGGAAACAACCTAAGTGTGCATCAATTGATGAATGCATTATAAATGTGACATATATGCAAAATACAATACTATTCATCCTTTAAAAAAACAGGAAATTCTGTCATTTGCAACAACATGGATGGCCCTAGAGAACATTATGTTGAGTGAAGTATGCCAGGCACAGAGAAAGTACCACATGATCTCACTTAATATGAAATCTGAAAGGGTGGAACATATAGAAACTGAGAGTAGAATGGTG
Organism: Macaca thibetana thibetana; assembly: GCF_024542745.1. Lineage (NCBI taxonomy): Eukaryota > Metazoa > Chordata > Mammalia > Primates > Cercopithecidae > Macaca > Macaca thibetana. The sequence goes on along the minus strand of NC_065582.1, from coordinate 63,317,872 downwards.
TTTACCAGAAGCTGGGAGCCAAGGGATAGATGGGAAAACAGAATATGTCGATCAAAGCATACGACCTTTCAGTTAGACAAGGGGAAAATGTTCCCGTAATCGATTACATAGCATGGAGACTATAGTAAATAATAACGTATTATCTATTTCAAAATAGCAAAAGGAATGAATTTTAAATCTTCTCACTACAAAAAAGATAAGTATTTGATATAATAAATATGTTAATTAGTCTGATTTGGTTATTCCACAAAATACAGCTGTATTGAAACATCACATTATAACCCACAAACATACACATTTATTTGTAAATTAAAACTAAAATGAAGCTTTAAAAAAAGTTTCTCCTTCCATTGGTCTTATTTCATTGACCACTTGGAAAAGCATAAGTTTAAAATATTCTTAAATTGCTTATTTCTTTAGTGAAGAAAGAGTTTAGCCTAATGTTTTATTTATTTTTGTAACATTAAACACAAATAGAATGGTCTATTTCAATAATACTTTTCCAAGAAGCCACAATTTGCATGACTATTTTTACTCTTATTAACTCTGCTCCTATAATTATTGAAATTAGCATTATTTGCATTTCTATTGTATTAACCAAAAATGAAAATTGCCTTTCTGAGGCCTCTGAGATCTAAAATTCATGAGAATTGCCTACTGTATGCAAAAAATGGACACTTTGTAAGTCAGCCTTCCCAGGTCCAAATGTAAGAGTCAGATCCTAAACTGTGTAATAGTTACAATCAAGTCTGAATGATAAAAGAACACTAAAAGAGGAAAGATAGAGATGCTATAAGAATTGAAAATTCAAAATTATTGCATTGTGTTTATTGTTATTACAATTTCCATTAACATCTTATATTTTTCAGTTTGGTTGTTTTAAAATGTTAATGTTCCTGCAAGTTGCAACTACTTAATGTAATAGTAAAAATGTTGTCTAGAAAATTCTTCCAAATCTTAAACACATACTGTAAAAAAATTAATGTATTTTGAACTCTCAGATTCTGATCAAGCAGAAAAATAAGTTCTAATACTGAAAGAATGTAAGGCCGAATAGCCTATGTGAATGCAAATTAAGAGGAAAATAGTATATTCAACGCCTTCGGTTTTACTTTGGAAGTAATGTGAATGACAAGCACAAATCTCTGTGGAATTTCTTTTTACATTTCCTGCCAGTTGTCTTAATAAGAGTCTCTCCCATGATGTTAATTTTGTCTTTGAAGAAGTATTAAATATGATTTAATTTCTAATACGTTGCCATGGTGAAAAAGCCTTTGCTGTCTGCCATGTGAAGGCAGTTAAGCTGAAAGGGTTGTGTAGCTTTCTGATTATTCTTGATTTTATTTTAAAGTTTGCAGCTGGGAAAAAATCTTCCTAAAGGAAGTATGATATATGATTTAGTCAGGAGTCAGAACACTTTGAAGTGGCTCCTGAGCCAGTGAAAGGAACCATCTGTCTGTGAAATATCTGTGAATGAAGTCTGACAGTAAATATCAGGGAAGTGAGCGTTACATGGCAACAGATTGCCACACACAGTTACAATACACGCTGAAATTTCCTCTCTGTGCACACTCATATGGACATCCAATTTTACCAATGAATAGCAATGATTGCTTGGCAGATTTAACCCATCATCAAATGCTTTTTGGCATCTTGGTCAGGATGTCTGTTATTTAACCTCTTTAGAATGAACTAATTGGGATGGACTGGAGGAAATGTGGAGAAATAGAGCCTGCTAGACCAGATTATTGAAGGAATTGTCCAGGTCAGCAGCATCTCAATAGGTCCATTCCTTTTGATCAATAAATTCCTTTACCTAGTTCAGCTCCTACACACAATGATGATCAGAATGCATATTCATTTCTGGTTTCCTTTAATTTTACTTTAACATTCTTAGCCCTAAATATGGAAAGTATCATTATGCTGCAATACAGAGATAAACGCTATTAATATGTTTGTGAAATGTCTTCTAGTTTTTATCTATGTGCTTATATATTTTACATATATACATATGTATAATATACACTGTTTTCTGTAGGTAGATTAGATTTAAAGAACAAGGTACAAGATATATATTGAAAAAATATTGGTTACTTTTGTATATGAAATGGCTTAATATTATATACTATTTACCATACTAATATTGTATTACTTAAAAATATAATTGTAATCCCTGCAAAATCCACATATGCAGTATTTTATTTAACCATTTATTTCTTTTCCAGTTTTTAATATTGTAAGTAGTATTTTATCAGATAAACTATTGCATAACAAAAATTATGTAAATACTTTTACAATTATTGCTTTAGATTCCTAGAAATGTAGTTTTGAAACAATTGGCACTGGGTGTCAATTTTTAAATAAAATTAAGTTTCCAATATCAACATGCGCTATTATTAATTTACATCTTCATTATCACTGTATTAGTTCATTCTCATGCTGCTAATGAAGACCTAGCTGAGACTGGGTAATTTATAAAAGAAAGAGGTTTAACTGACTCGCAGTTCCACATGGGTGGGGAGGCCTCAGGAAACTTACAATCATGGCAGAAGGCACCGCTTCACGGGGTGGCAGGAGAGAGAATGAGTGCAAGCAGGGAAAACGCCAGACACATAAAACCATCAGAACTCATGAGACTCACTCACTATTACGAGAACAGCATGGAGGAAACTACCCCCATTGATTTAATTACCTCTATCTGGTTCTCCCCTTGACATATGGGGATTACGAGGACCACAGTGTAAGGTGAGATTTGGGTGGGAACACAGAGCCAAACCATATCAATCACCAAGTCTGACTGTATTTTAAAGGTCCACCAAATTTTAAGATAAATAATCATTGATATTATGACTTTCATTACTATGAATATGAATGAGGTTAGATAATCTTGGCTCTTTTAATTTCTTTTTGTGGCTATTATTAAGCCCTTACAATATATTATATGACTGTGTATATCGTATAATACGTAATACAATGCACACAAATATTACACAAAACAGCATTTATTTTCCAAACATTTTTTCTGTTTTACTGCAATACCCTTAAATATTTGTGATGATAACACATCATTTGCTTTTATAGTTACATATTTTAATACCTGGGGATGCAATTTTCCCCCAATACTCTTCTCTTAAAAAATTATCTTGGATAGTTTTACCCATTAACTTTTTCTAGCTTTGATTAAAATTCAGTTTTATTTCTTATTTAAACAGATATTTTCATTCATCTTCTGAAAACAGCTTGGTTGTTTACAGTTTGGCGTATTATGAATAAAGCTGCTATAAACATTCATGTGCAGATTTTTGTGTAATTCTTATTTCTTTGGGATAAATGTGTAGGAATGTAGAAATTGGTCATATGATGTTTGCATTTTTTAAAATAAACAGCCAAGTGATTTTCTAGAGTGATTGTAATATTCTACATTCACACCAGCAATGTATGAGTATATATTTTCTCTCTTTCCCCACAGAATTTAGAGTTGTCACTACTTTTAAATTTAACCATTCTTTTAGCTACATAGTGATATCTCATTGTGGTTTTAATTTTCAGTTATCTAACAACTAATGATATTGAACATCTTTTCATGTGTTCATTTTTCATCTGTCTGTTCTCTTCAGTGAAACTCCTCTTCATCTCTTTGTACCATTCTCTAATTGGATTGTTTGCCTAATGTATTTGAGTTTTGAGATTTCTTCTTATATTCTAAATAGTTTTTTAAAAGATATATGATTTGTAAATATTTTCTTCCAGTCTAAAGCTTATTTTTATACTTTTAATGAGTCTTTTATAATTTTAAACATTAATTTTTATGTAGCATAATGTGTCAGTTTTTCCTTGTATGAATTGTGCTTTTGGTGTAAATTTTAGGAAAACTTCACCTAGCCTAACGTCCCAGATATTTTGTTTTGAGTGTTTTTTTTCCTGAAAAAGTTACAGTTTTATGTTTTACATATGAATCTGTGATATAGTTTGAGTTAATGTTTGTATAAGGTGTGAGTCATAAGTCTGTTTTTGTTTTAGCGTTTTGCCTGAGGATTTCTAATTGCTTGATGTTATTTGTTAAAAGGCAATCTTTCCTCCATTGAATTACTTTTACAAATTTGTCAAAAATCAGTAGGCATATTGGTGTGGTTCTATCTCTGGTTTCTCAGTTCTGTTCCATTGATGCCACTGTCAGTACCAGCAAGTATGGATTATTTTAGCTATATAATGTCTTGAAATTGGTTACACTGGTTCCCTTCTATTATTTTCTTCTTCGAAACTGTTTTAGCAATTCTGGTTCCCTTCCCATATAAATTTTAGAATATTCTTGTATATATCTACAAAAATATTATTGGGAGTTTGATAGGAATTATGCTTCATCTGTATGTCAGTTTGAAGACAAATGGCATCTTTACAATGTTGAATCTTCCAATCCAATACATGGTAATTCTCTGCATTTATTCTGATATTTTATTTCCTTCTTCAACGGGTAGTTTTGGGCATACAGAGCCTATATATGTTTCATTAGATTTGTACCTATGTTTTTTTAGGGGGGGAGAGTAAATGTAAATGGTATTTTTCTGTTTTTAACTTTCACGTCCATGTATTCATTGCTAATATGGAGAAATAAAATTTGTTTGTAATCTTATCTTCTGTCTTGTGACCTTCCTCAATTTACTTATTAGTTCTAGAAGGTTTTCTTTGAAGATACAATGGAATTTTTTATTTAAACAATCATATCATCTGCAAATAGGGACAGTTTTATTTCTTCCTTTCCAACTGAATTGTCTTTTATTTCTCTTTCTTTCATAATGCATTGGCTAGAACTTCCATTTTGTTGATAATGTATTATATGTGTCAACTTGACTGAGCTAAGTAGTGCCAAGATAGCTGATAAAACACTGTCTCTGGGTGTGTGTGAGGGTGTTTCTGGAAGAGATTAGCATAGGAATTAACAAACTGAGTACAGAATTGTTCCCTCACCAACGCCATGGGACATCCTCCAATCTTTTGAGAGACTGAATACAACCAAAATTAGGAGGAAGGGTGCATTTGCTCTATTTGAGCTGGAGCATCCACCTTCTTCTGCCTTCAGACATCAGTTCTCTTGAATCTTGAGCCTTCAAACTCAGACTGGAATTCACACTACTGTCTGCCTTGATGTTCAGGCCTTTGGATTTAGACTGAATTTTATCACCAGCTGTCCAGGTTCTCTCAGACAGACAGCAGATCATGGGATACACAGTTTCCACCATTGCATAGATCAGTTACTACACACACACACACACACACACACACACACACATATGTATATATGTATTCATATATATGCATATGTATACAGGCATATAAATTATTGATTTATTAAAATAAAAATGATTTATTATTCAAATAATAAACATGCTTTTTCTTCATTGATCTATCGATATGATGGATTATATTCATCAATTTGTATTTGTTAAACCAGCCTTTTATACCTCAAATAAGCACCATTGATTATATTGCACATGAGTTTTATATACTGCTTAATTCTATTTGCTAATATTTTGTTAACATTTTTGCATCTACTTTAATCAAATATGTTTGTAAATTTTTGTATCTGTGCTAAGTTTTTCTAGGCTTTGCAATAGGGTAACATAAGCTTTGTATAATAAATTGGAAATTTACTACATTTAAAAAAGTAGAGGCTCAGTAACACACACAAGTATAAACTACTCTGGAAGCACCTTACTTAAAAGCAATTCATCTCAAATTATATAGAGAAGTGGCAGTTTTTTTGCTTGATTTGTTTTGTTTTTTTATAATTTAAATTTGTCAAAAGCTTTCATAAAATAAAATAAAAATTAATTACCAGCAAAATGAAAGAAAGAAACAATATATTAAATCATTATTATTATCATTATTAGTTTTAACAGATGTAAAATTACCTTTTCTGCAGCTTTCTTGGTCAAGGTTACCATTATTTATTGGTGTAGTAATTCATGTGGTCTCCTTATTTGAAATCTTGTCATCTTCAGTATTTCCTCAATTCAACATGTGAGTAATTCTCTAGAAATGTTTACCTGGTCATGTAACTGCTCTTCACATGTCATTAAGAGTGAAATACAAAGCCCTTGTCAGAATTAAAGCAGAACTCTTTTCAATGTCTTAAAGTTACTGCATAATATACCCCCTTCCCTTAACTCTGACCTCACCTCTTACTACTCTGCATTTCTCCCTTTGCTACAGCCACACTGGGTGCCTCGCTATTCATCAAACATATTATGCAGGCTTCTGTCTCATAACATTTGTACTGCCCTCCCCTTTCCCTGGAGTCTATAGTCCTTCAAATAGTTACGTCGTTCTACCTTTAATTCTTATAAGCACTTCCTCAAATACTAGCTTCTAATGAGGACTTTACTGTTCACCTATTTAAAATTTAAATCTATACCCATATATCTATCTTCTGACCATCCTCATTAACCTCTCCTTTTACATTTTATCCACAATACTTAAACCATGTAAAAGTCATATGATTAACTTATTTTAGATATGTTACATGTACTTCTATGATAATATAAACTCTTTGTCTCACTATTACCTTCCTAAGGCCTAATATAATGTTTTATACATATCAAAAAATAATAAACATGTGAGTGAATCAATTAATAAAATAATTTTTATAAATACTAATGATGATACAAATTTTTACTTATTTAACAAAAACTTTTGACAAATTTTATTTTATTCTTTTTCTTTTTGAGACAGAATCTCACTCTGTCACCCAGACCAGAGTGCAGTGGTGCAATCTCAGCTCACTGCAACCTGCACCTCCTGGGTTCAAGGGATTCTCCTGCCTCAGCCTTCTGAGTAGCTGGGACTACAGGTGGATACCTGGCTAATTTTTGTATTTTTAGTAGAGAAGAGGTTTCACTACGTTATCCAAGTTTGTCTCAAACTCCTGACCTTGCGATCTGCCCGCCTCAGCCTCCCAAAATGTTGGGATTACAAGTGTGAGCCGCTGCACCCAGTGAAAAATTTAAATTTTAGGATGATAAGCAGTTAAAAATTATCTACATATAAACCTTGTAGTCTAAATACAAATTAAAATTGTTTTTGAAAAACATATCATAGATTTGAGTGCTATAGAGTGAATGTTTTGAGTGACATATATTTTAAATTATAAATGTATTATATATATGTTATGAAACCTAATCTTCAATGAAATAATATTTCATATAGTCCAAATTATAGACTATATTATTATGTTTAAATAATATGTTTAAATGACTATACTATTATGTTTAAATAATAATGTGGCACAGGAAGGAAGGAAAGAAAGAACAGAAAGAGAAGAAAGAAAAAGAAAGAAAGAAAGAAAGAAAGAAAGAAAGAAAGAAAGAAAGAAAGAAAGAAAGAAAGAAAGAAAGAAGAAGAAGAAGAAGAAAAGAAAAGAAAAGAAAAAAGAAAAGTGAGGGAGGGAGAGAGAGAAAGAGACAGACAAAGAAGGAAGGAAGGAATGAAGGAAGAAAGGAAGGAAGGAAGGAAGGAAAAGAGAGAAAGAAAGAAAGAGAGAAGGAAAGAAAGAGAGAAAGGAAGGAAGAGAAAGGAAGAGAGAAAAAGAAAGAGAAAGAAAGAAAGAAAGAAAAGAAGAAGAAGAAGAGAAGGAGAAGAAGAGGAAGAAGAAGAAGAAGAAGAAGAAGAAGAAGAAGAAGAAAAGAAGAAGAAGAAGAAAAGAAAAGAAAAGAAGAAGAAGAAGAAGGAGAAAAGAAAGAAAAGAAAGAGAGAAAAGAGAGAAAAGTGAGGGAGGGAGAGAGGGAAAGAGAGAGACAAAGAAGGAAGGAAGGAAGGAAGGAAGGAAGGAAGGAAGGAAGGAAGGAAGGAAGGAAAAGAGAGGAAAAGAAAGAAAGAAAGAGAGAAGGAAAGAAAGAAAGAGAGAAAGGAAGGAAGAGAAAGGAAGAGAGGAAAAAAAGAAAGAAAGAAAGAAAGAAAGAAAGAAAGAAAGAAAGAAAGAAAGAAAGAAAGAAAAGAAAGAAAGAAAGAAAGAAAGAAAGAAAGAAAGAAAAAAAAGAAAGAAAGAAAGAAAGAAAGAAAAAAAAAAGAAAGAAAAAAGAAAGAAAGAAAGAAAGAAAGAAAGAAAGAAAGAAAGAAAGAAGGAAAGAAAGAAAAGGAGAGGAGAGGAAAGAATGGGAGGGAAGAGGGGAGGAGATGAGAGAGGAAGGAAGGAAGGAAGGAAGGAAGGAAGGAAGGAAGGAAGGAAGGAAGGAAGGAGGAAGGAAGGAAGGAAGGAAGGAAGGGAGGGAGGGAGGGAGGGAGGGAGGGAGGGAGGGAGGGAGGGAGGGGAGGGGAGGGGAGGGGGGAAGGAGGGAAGAAGAAAGGAGGGGAGGGGAGGAGAGGGGAGGAGAGGGGAGGAGAGGAGATGAGAGAACAATGAAGGGAGGGAGGGAGGGACAGGAGGGGCAATATATAATCAGCAATGTTGTTCATGCCGTATTTGAATGAGATATTTAAATTTTTATTTAACTAGTAATCAAAAATAATCATTACATTGCATGCCAATTATTATAGGAATACACTGGAAGATATTGTTTCTTTAAAAGACATGTCACTCTTTCGCCTTTTATTATTTCAAAAACTAAGCTAAATAGACAATAAACTAATACTGTGTAATTTTATGTCACACTTTCTGCCAGATATTTTCCTAAATACATAACTTCATTTAAATCTTTGTATCAACATATGAAGTAGATGCTTCTTTATTTCTTTTTGGGGTGCCAAGGTCACCTAGCTGGCAAATTGAGGAACTTGAATATGACACATGCAATCTGGCCCCAGAGCCCATGCTCTTATTCACTTATATTGTCTTTTTATACACTAGGGAGCTACTATCAAATACTAATAACAAGCATCATTCACTTTGAACTTATTCTTATTGACAATAAAATAAGAATAAGATAATTTATTTAAACTAACATGATAGCAATAAGCTAAGGAGTCTCCTATTTTTGTCGAATTATGGACATTTCAATCTGACTCTGCGTGTGGGGGCATGTGTGCCTGTGTTTTGCTTATGTACAGAAAAGCCAGAATTCTACAATGCAGTAGAAGGTGATGAAGTCCAGGATAGTATAAAGACTGCAATCTAAAGGAAGTTTTTTGAAAACTTTCCAAGATGTGTTATAGATAGGTTAATATAATAAGAATTTCATGTGCAGTTTTCAATTCCAGTTTTATTTTATTTATTGTTACACGTACATTTGATTTTTTATCATATAACTTGTAATTTAAAAAACATTTTCACTAGATTTATAGGAGAAACTAAATTTTATTCTTATAACTAATCATTCTTATATTTTAGTATCAAATTCTTATCATGTACATCATATGGGGCTGACACATCTTACTCATGCTCTTGGAGTTTCTAAAACAACAAGCTGGCTCTGATAAAATATATTGATTATATATTGATTTATAACTTTCACAGGGCATGGATTTATCATTTTCTCAATGCACAATTCATTTTATATAATGCATATGAAAATTTAATCATTGAAATGCACATTTTTATCTCTGTAGACATTATGTTTATATCACATTAAATCAAATCAATATTTTCTCATAATGTATTACAAATAAAAATGTGCTAGTTTTTAAAAACAAAGAGTGATAGCATCAACATTTAGCCCAGGAAAAAGATTATTAGAAGTTTATGGAGTGATGAAGGCATTTTTTTCCCATGGGAGTAATTGAGGGAGGCATTACTGGTGCCTAAAAAAAGAGGCTAGGAATGGCAGATATGATAATGCATGTAACAGTCTTGCACAATACAGTTATTCAAGACTTATCCAATTTGCAAATAACCTGCTGGACATTCATCTTGGTAGAAAGGACATTTATGACTATTTGAGCTTAGAAACTAGTTTACATTCAAAAAAAATGCAAAACATTTCTTGCATTTTACTATGCAGAAAAGGTAATTACTAATAAAGAGAGAAGATTTTATTTTGTTTGGTTTGGAAATTTATCAATTGTTTTTTCATTTTGGGAAAGTCACATCACCAATACGAAAGTATTTGGACTGCCGTTTTCAAATTTGCATAAGTCTGGTTCTATAGCTATTGTAAATACATACCCTAGTTCCTGGTTCAGGAAATAGATTTTCTTCCTTATACCTTCCAAGGTAGTCTCATGTCTGTTCATTTCCATATTAAAAAGTATTAATTTATTAAGAATTACTTTCTTCTTATATATCTTTATATTAGCATTAGGGTATTTTATAGGTTATGTTTGTTTTTAGATTTGAAGTTTTAGAATAAAATTATGTTTTGTATTCATTTCAGTTGAATGCTTATTACAACATATTTTATTTAAAAAGAAAAGGAAGGTTTTGTTCTGATAAATTTCAAAATCACTGGGTTAATGTAATGTCGGTGTACTATTCATTTTTAGGATGCTTAGCTTATAAGTGTAGAATATAAAATAAATAGAATTGGAGAAAAGTGCATATTCTTCAAATGAATTCCCCAAAGTATCACATCTCTCAATTTCTAATGAGAGTTATTTAATTAACAGTTTAAGGAAATATTTTCTAATAAGTCTAGCGTTCTTTCTTGAAATTGAAGAAAGATTCATCTGATTTCATAACATTAGAATAGGTTCTATAAAGGATAATAATCAAATTACTGCAAAATGAAATTCTAATAAATGAAAATATGGTTAACGAGATTGGACTGCGCACAATATATGGTGGATTTTAACTATAGATGTTTCAATAAGATAAATCACATAATTTAATTGAAAATTATTTCTTCCCGAAAATTTCCCTTATTAAGAACCAGAATTTTCTCCCTAAAAATAAGTGATACAGTAGAAATAAAATGATAAAGAATCATGGATCGCTGGAAAGCATATTTAGGAGAGGCACATTTCAGCTCTGAAAATTTTCAGCTCATTTTATGGAGATGTAAGTTTAAATTTTAAAAGTTTACTTTGTCATTTTCAAGGAAACAATCTTTTATAATTTCTTATTTATATTAATTTTTCAAAAAGTACAAGAATCATTAACAAATGCAAAACAGAATAACATCAATGCTCACTCATGATGACACCTGTAACAAATTAAATTAATCCTAAAAAGAAATATTCCATGCTTCCTTTTTCGTGTTTTTTCTCAATTGTGGAAAAACATGGAATTTTCCATATTCAATTTTAAAATTCACTAGAATGTTTAATTAGACAATGAAAATAAAGTATAAATCTTTGACCTAGACATGCACAGATGTTTTCAATAGGTGTACTGACATTATTAATGACAAAGAAACTTTCCTGAGGGGGAAGGTTTCCTGTGCTGCTGTTTTTATTATTGTTTTATAGTAGTTATGTGTAGGTCCTAGGGCCAGGCAGATATCCAGTATGCATTTTGAGTAATTGAGCCATGCAAAGGTAACTGAGTTTTCATTGAATTTTATTTCTATTTTGCTTTGAGATGTAAAGGTAAATTCATAGAGTATGCAATCACATATCAAGTATAATTTTTAATTGTTCAAGTAACAAATGATGCCATTCTTGAATCAAATCATGAAAAAACAAGTATATAAATTAAGAAACTTTCTTTCCTCTAAATTCTCTTCCTCTTTACCAAAGGAAAGAGGTGGTCACATTCTTTACTTTTGTTTAACATGTTCCTCTCTAATCCTCTACCCATAGAGCCAAATTCTCTCTCATACAAGTAGACACGTGCGCTGACATATTTATAGACAAAGCACTATACTATATGATTTACCGTGAATAATATTTTATAATGTAAATTTAAAGTTATACTGTACAAATGTCCCCATGTCTACACAATATAAGTAGATTATAGTTAATTTATAGTAAAATGTAATTAATAATAAAATAACATTGTTTAGTGTTTCCAAAACATCATTAGTTTTTATAAAATAATAAAGTGTATAATTTCTATCGGAAAATAATAGGTGAAACAATTCCTAGAACTCCCTTGTGGATAAGAATTGTTTGTGTTCCCACAAACCTGAGTTGAATGGCATCTTAATGCATGCCTGGGACAGAGTCATATAAAAGGCACTATTTAGTGGTGGAGCCAAATTAGTTCTACAATAATAACTAGTTTGAACCTGCCCTAAATAAATTTTAAGGTAAGTCTTAAAACAAATAAAATGGCCGGGTGCAGTGGCTCACTCCTCTAATCCCAGCACTTTGGGAAACTGAGGCAGGCGGCTCATCCGAGGTCGGGAATTCAAGACCAGCCTGATCAACATGGAGAAACCTCACCTCTCCTAAGAATACAAAATTAGCCGGGCGTCTGGGCGCATGCCTGTAATCCCAGCTATTCGGGAAACTGAGGCAGGAGAATCCCTTGAACCCAGGTGGCGGAGGTTGCTGTGAGCCAAGATTGTGCCATTGCACTCCAGCCTGGGCAAACAAAAGCCAAACTCTATCTCAAAAAAACAAAAACAAGAACAAAACAAACAAACAAACAAAAAACAAAAAACAAATGAAATGATTTCAAGTAATTTAAGTGCATCTTAAATCAACAAAAACATTTAAAGTGATATAACAAAATTCAGTAATCAACAATGTGATTCACAATCTCTGGTATTTAATACAAATTACCAGACACAAGGGAAGCAGGAAAAATGGCCCATAGAAAAATAAAATTAACATAGACGATGAAATTGGCAGAAAGAGGAGTTAAAGCAGCTACTATGCATACACTACATATGTTGATGGAGGTGGAGGAAATTTTAAATATGATGAGAAAATAAAAAAATATAAAAAAGAGCTAATTAGTAATTCTAAATGAAAACATAATTTCAGAAGTAAAAGATACTCTGAATGGAAGTAATACCATATTAGAAACTACAGAACATAAATCAGGAATATAAAAGAGAGAACACTAAAATGTCCAAAAAGAAACACAAACAAAAGACTGAAAAAATGAAAAAAAAATTCTGAGAACAATATCAAGCATTCCAACACTTGTCTAGTTGAAATATCTAAAGTGGAAAAGACAGAAGCAGGACGTTTAACTCAAAAATTAATGACAAAAACCTCTTTAAATTTAATGAAAATTATTATCCCGTAGATCCAACTATTTCAAGTAACTCTAATTAGAAAAAAAAAAATTGAATATTTACAACATAGTCAACCTACTAAAAATCTATGATGAAGAGAAAACATTATTTAAAAACCAGTAAAAATAGACCTATTACTTAGCAGAACAATGACATGGGCCAGCTGGCACACACATACACTGATGATGGAACTATAAATGTCACTACTACTTTAAGAAACAGTTTGACGGTTTGTTAAAATGTTAAATATGCACATGTCATGTGATTCAGCTATTTAACATCCAGGTATTTACTCAAGAGAAAAGTATGTGTGTGCCTATAAAGAGGTTTGTAGATGGAAATTTATAGTAAATGCATTGGCAATTGTCTACAAGTGGAAGTAACCCAAATGTCTCTCACCAGGTTAATTAATACACAAATTGTGTTACAGTTTACAATGAAATGCTGCTTGGTAATAGGACTATTGATACATGTGAAAACATGAGTAAATTTCAAAATAATTATGCCAACAAAAATGAGTTCATAGGGTAGAGCTGCGTTAAGTGGAGAAAGAAATACCAAGGAGCATGGAAAAATTATTTGGGGTAACGAATATTTTCACACTTTTAGTAATAAGTTCATGGGAGTAACATAGGTATATATGTGTCAAAGCTTATCAAACTGTATAGTTTAATATGTGAAGTATATTATTTGTCAATTATAACTGAATAAAACTGTTTTTAAAAGTTGTCAAAGAGATACCACTACACACCCCAATAGAATGATCTAAATTACAAAAACTCATGATACCACTTATGAGTAAATGTGTGAACAATTTGAACACTCTGTCATTCATTGCTGGTTGGAGTACTACATGGAGTACAGACATTTTGGAAGGCAGTTTGGCCATTTTTTAGAAATATAAACATACACTTATAATAGAACCCAGCAATCTTGCTCCTAAGTTTTTATACAACTTAGTAAGAAAACATATGTTCACAATAAAACTTGTAGTTCAGTGTTCAAAGCAACATTATTTAATTTCTCAAAACACTAGAAGCAATCAACTAGTGAATGAATAAACAAATTGTGGTATATCAACACAGTCAGATGCTACTCCACAATTAAAAGCAGTGAACTGTGAATACATGCAACAATCTTGATGAATCTCAAAGCATTGTGCTAAGTAAAAGAAGCCAGACACAAAAAGTTACATACTGTAGGATGCCATGTATATGACATTCTGGAAAAGGCCAAACTATCTGCCAGGAACGAAGTTAATGGTTCTCATGGGTCGGAGTTAGGGGAGTAGATTGACCACAAGAATATACACAACACTTTTTTGGAGTAATGGAATACTCCCTATCATGATTGTGATGGTGGTTACATAACTGAATATATTTTTTTAAATTGTTTGAATCATATACTTAAAAATGGTAAATTTTATTTTATGTTAATGTTACCTCAATAAAGGTGATTATAAAAACAAATAAACTGATCTCTAAAAAGTTGTCTCCAAATTTCACATAGAAAAGAACAAGAAAGATGCCAGTGTAAACTAGTAAGTTAAAAAAAAAAAAAAAAGATTAAAAAAATTAAATTGTTAGAGACTTTTAAAAAGATATTCTTTATACATTTCAGTAATAAATTTACTAAAAAGAAGTTCTTCATTTATCTATAGCTGCAGTTTTATCTTTTTTTGAAGTAGTATGTAACGGTGAAAACACTTTAGAGTAGATGACCAAAAGTGAATTACAAAATACAAGAAACAGCTGATTGCTGCATGAAGTAAAATTGATTCGAGCTGGTTTCCTCAGAGCAAGTAACATCAAGTCTCAGGTACTTCAACTTCCTAACAAAAGTCAAATTCTGCAAAGAGGACAGAGTCAGTCTAGGGGGAAAAAAAAAGATTATTTAGTATGTACTTTGGCAAGATATAGGTAGCATTCTAGAATAACACTATCTATAAAACTGGTTGGCAGTGTTTATAAGGAAAAATGTCTGCCACTTTAAATTATGTTATACATTTCTTTTAAAAGGCTTATAACAGAATGTAATACAGCTCTTCTTTCAGCAATTGCCCAACAGATGCTTTCTATATATATTTTGCCCAAGTACAATATTTCATTCATTCTTAATTAAATGTTTATATGACTCAAATTTAAGTTAACTTGAAATTATGTGTTTTATTTGAATTCTGAGAGCAGGCAATACCCTATCCTATCATGGAACAATGTAAAAGGCAAACTATTTTAAAATTTTTTCTAGTGAAACTAATCCCTGTGTTCTAAGCAGAGGATTTTATTAGCGTTTATCGAGTACTGTGCTCAGCAAAAAAAATTCTGTATTTTTCTTGGCATTATTAAGAGCTATAATGAATATTCTAAACCTGTCTTCAACAAAAGGTTATTTTTATATGTCACTGTTGACACTTAAACAATGAAGCTTCTAGAACTTTAGACAAAATTTCCACACCATGAAGCACAGTTTATCTGAACTTTCAAAACCTTTAACTCAGAAGGACTAATATGGGAAAATGTATAAGTACTCATTATTTAAAAGCTTCATGACAATATAAAAATACTGGGCTCTTATAAATAGACTTTTCTGAGAATTTGAGGGGAATTAGAGGGGTGAAAAATAAAAACAAATAGTGGAAGTAGCCATAAGAGTCATCACAGTAAACTTGGTGAGGAAATTTTTTTAAGTGGATACTTACAGTGTGGTTCAGACATGCATATAATAATTTTATTCTAATAACTTTTATGGAAGATACTTAGATAAACTTTCCTGAACCACCAATCAATATATGCTATGGCGTTTCAAAGGGGAGCAAACAAAAGGAAGCATATAACATATTTTAATCACCTTTCTGTTAGAACTGGAAATTGTTTCTCTTTTCTGAATCAAAAATATGCAAATCATAGTGAAAGATAAGAATGACAAAAATCAGCGTCGTTAAGGGGGTGATTGTGTGTGTCGTGCTCAGTCCTCCAGGGCAGAAAGGCCATTGCGTTTAACATATCTCACCCTACTAGAAAAAGAATATTTTTTTATTACCCTTCATGTGATAGTATTATCTATTTCCTTTAGTGTGTATTGATCTGTCATTTTAATCTTTGCTTCAGATAGAATATTACTGCAATCATCTAAAAAATAATATTTTAAAATATTTGTGTCTCAGTCCTGATGGAGATCTTTATTACTGATTAGAAACAGGAAAAATAACGTCTCTCTCTCTCTCTCTGATGTGTGTATTTGTGTGTGTGTTTGATAAAAATATACAAGCTAATAACTTGCATATAAAGGGAAGTTTTTAACATAAGAAGGAAGGTACCCATTCTAAAGGTGTTTATTAAAGGGTAAGGCTCCCAAAGTTATACAGGGCCAGGAGTGAGACACACATGTAGCTGAATGGTGAAGCAAAATACAAATTTCAAGTTCAGTAAAAGGGCTGGATGCTAAACTCAATATGGTTGATAACCTAGTATAAACATAATTTGTAGAACTAAAAACAACAAACAAAAACAATGAAAGTAAAATGCATTTTTTTTGACAAAAGTGTATCAAAAATAAATTCATATTTGATTTGAATTTTTTTTTTTTTTTTTTTTTTTTTTTTTTGAGACAGAGTCTCGCTCTGTCGCCCAGGCTGGAGTGCAGTGGCATCATCTCTGCTCACTGCAAGTTCTGCCTCCTGGGTTCACACCATTCTCCTGCCTCAGCCTCCGGAGTAGCTGGGACTACAGGCTTTATTAATCTCATACAATGAATCTTCAGAGTCTTTGCAGGCAATTTAGATTTGCTTTCAAACTAAAATCAAAAGATTGTGTTGTTTACTGTTATCAGCCTTTAAAAATAGAAGCACATAAAACTTACTTTAAGGAAAGTACTTCTTAAATTGGTATTTTAGATGAAAAGTTTCAGAGAAAGAGGCTCAGGTGACTAGGTTGTAATGTTTCTAGTTATTATGAAAAACAAGAGAACCCTGAGTAGTGGTTAAGAGAAAAAGAGGGGCTAACTAGAGACAAACTAGACCTCAAGAAATGTCAAATTTTTATTATAGCTCTGGATATTTTTCTTAAAATAATCTAAGCCCTTTTTTCTCAAGATGATGACAGAATAAAATACTCCCTGTCATTCTTTTTATTTCTTTTAATATTCATCATTCTGTATTATAAAGGTAAATTCTCAATTATTACAAGTAATCAAAATTATTTTTTCAATTAATCCTTTTTCTCTAAAATAATTTTTTTAATATGTGATTTATTGTTGGAAGGCTTTCTTTTTTTCCCATGGCTCTGGGCTTCTGTAATAGAAAAGGGAAATTGAGAATAAACCAGATAATAATCCAAATATTCTTCAGTTAGAGATTGGGAAAAGTTTTCTTCAAGATGATAGTGCATTTTCTTCATAGCCTTCTACTTAAATTTACCTGATACGTCCAAAGTATTTGATTACTGGAAAAATACACAAAAATAATAACAATGCCCAAAACAATGTAGGAGAATAAAGTGGGTGGTAGGATTACCAGAAGGTAACATTTGGGAACATGATGTTTTCCAGACAGAACAATAGCCTTCTGCTATTTGAGAAAGAGAAAGCACATTAGTAATATATGTATGGCTATGTACATAAAAATATCAAGAATTGCATCATGTTGAAATTTGGTCTGGTTAGTTATTGTTATAGAAAAAATGACTCTGAAATGTAGAGGTGTAAAACAATGAAAACCTTTTGTATCATTCCTGGTTTCTGTCAGAAGAGCTTGACTGGGTTCTCTGGCTCAGGGTCTCTCACGTAGATGTCAGGTGGGGGCTGGAGCTGGGATAGTGCAGCGGGAGATGAAGCAGCCTGGGCTTTCCCTGGCATCTCCTCTCAGAGTTTCTCCATGGGTCTCTCTGTAGGCGCTAATTTGGACATTCTTTATGTTGAAGCCCCTACAGGGCAGTCAGACTCCTGTGGAGGTGCAGAGCTCCAGGAGTAGTGTTCTGGTGAAGAAATTCGCAGATACATGGCTTTTTCAATTGGCTCTCAGAAGTCATCTACTGTTACTCCCACTATACATTGTTGGTGGAAATAGCCACAAAAGCCTGCCTTGCAGCCCATAAGCTGGTAGATATCACTGAGATTATCTTTGGAAAATATAACTTCACTGGAAAATTATCATTCAGTTTTTGAATAAGCGTTCATTAAAACTGTGTCAATTTATGAAATATTTTACTTAAATCTAAAATGAATTTAAGTGAGAAAAAGACAAATGATGTCAAAGAATGAAAAACATGTCAGAGTGGACCTCATCTTTTTAAAAATAAAGAATACCGGGAGACTTTCTTGGCCACGTACTAGATTAGTATGCTTTGACTAATATTTTCATATTTTCATTTCATGTTCTATCCTCAACAATCTACAAATTGTTGCAGAAATTGTACATTATAGCTTCAGAACAACATTTTACATGCACCCTTGTTCAGTCCTCATTGCTATATTCCAAAATAAGCAATGTTTTTACAGATAAGAAAGAGAAACTCAGGCAGTCGTGAGTTATCCAAAAACACACATTAGAAAATTGTGAAACTGGGTTTTAAATTCAGATGCCTCTGATTCTAAAGTCTAACACCTATTTCAGGTTACCAAAACGTGAAATGGAGAAATAATATTCGATGCATACCCACAGACTCTAATGACATTGATCCAGAGAATTTGAAAGTGATTTGCTTTCTACTTCTGTTTACTTTTCTGTATTAGTCAAGGAGTGAGCTGCAGTTTGGGAATACCCTACACTGACTGCCTCTCTGGTACTTGACAATTCCACTTTTCAGTTAACAAAGAAGTACTCAGATCAGAGTCTTTCGTAGGCAACAATATCTATGTAAACTTTTATTCATTTTATTCTCATTATATTTATTTTTAATTATATAATAGGTATTGATATTAATCTTTCACCTTTTTTTTTTTTTTTTTTTTTTTTTTTTGAGATGGAGTCTCACTCTGTTGCCCAGGCTGGAGTGCAATGGTGCCATCTTGGCTCACTGCAACATCCGCCTTCCAAGTCCAAGTGTTTTTCCTGCCTCAGCCTCCCAAGTAGCTGGGATTACAGGCATTCACCATCATGCCCAGCTAATTTTTGTATTTTTGTAGAGACAAGGTTTCACCATGTTGGCCAGGCTGGTCTTGAACTCCTGATGCCCTCCTCGGCCTCCCAAAATGCTGGGATTACAGGCCAGTCTTTCACTTATGAATAAAATATGCAATAAAATTTTCAGGTCTCAAACAAGTCAACCTAAAGTAAAATAGTAAATAAATAATACTTAAAAGTACTTATGTGCATATATGAGGCATGTATTTAAGATGAAGCAGTCACCTGACTGACATTTAGGATACTCTATTGCCTTATACAGGATAGGGAAGAAAGTTACTTTTAGAAAAGAGTCTGAAATTAAAGCACTTCCAAACTTTCACATATGTTGTCAAATACCATTTGATGATTTTACTTAACCCTATATTCTACATCTGATTTTGTCTGCTTATATAGTGTTTCCCATTGTTTCCCCTCTTTGGCAATTGCACATATAGCATCTACACTGCAGCCTGGAGACAGATGGAGAGATTCTTCCCACACTGCAATAATCATAATGAATAGTGGTCCCCAGATGGAATGCCAGGAAATAGAGAAGTCAAGTACCATGTTTTACACTTCCTTCATCTGGCAATCTTCTGAAAGTCAGAGACCATTACCAATTTAGCAGCCATGGATTTGGCTGTAAAAAAAAAAAAAAAAAAATTAAGTCATAGACTTAAACAAAAAAAGGGAGAAAGAGGAAAAGAAAGATGTTATTTAAAAAATGTAGCTTGTACCTGCCTATGATCTCTATTTTATAAAATAACAGTGGTAATGATAACAATATTATTTTTGAAAAAAGCAAGTAAGTCATATTGACTGCTTGCCAAGGCAGCAGTTGGTTTGAATAAAGCATTGGCTATCCCTTGGTATGATCATTATTTACACTTTTGCTTTCTGAAAACAATTGTTTGATATATTAGTATTAGAAATAATCTCTAAGGGTGTCATATTATACAAGCCTTAATGCATATTTACTATCAGAAAAAAGGGTCATTTTCCATCATTCTTTATAAAATGGTTAACTGAAATAATTCCTAAGTTCCAAAAGAATGAACACTAGTTTTGGGTGTTCACAACTTTAAAATATGCCATCGCTTTCACCATCACTACTGATGCCTAGGAGAGGCACTCTTCTCAGAGCCTCTCATATTTAAAATGCAAACAAATTAAAAATTACCTGCTGGAAATCAAGATCAGGATGTGGACTTATAGAAATCTTTTGCCACATTACAATGTTGTTGGTTCTTAAATTTGATGTAAATTATTCTAATTCTAATTTAAAACTACAACAGTAATGTCAAAATACATGTGCTAGAAAAGTATAAATAACCTATTTATCAATGTGGCAAAATTATGTCAGGGAAATTTATGGATAATTCCAAGTAAAAGCTGTTCACTCTGTGGTTTCTCATTCAGCATATTTATACTATACCCCTACCTCACTCCCATAGCAGAGAAAATATGAGATGTCAAAACATCTCATGTAAAAAGAATTTAAATATTCTAAATACATATATCTACAAGATATATACACATATTCCACATAGAGCATTTTGAGAATACTCTCCTGTTGGACATCCTGAAATGTTTATAAATTATCATTGTAAGATAGTCTTAAATATATAGAACATAGGTGGTCAATAAATTATTTTTCTAAACCATGTGAATGACTTTTAAAAATCTGCTGTGAAAGACCAGATGGCTTAGCAGATTGGCAATTTATGAGCTAACTTTAATTTATCACTGGACAAAATGACTAAAGGTCATTGTCATCCTCCATCTGCCATGTGGCATGTGAATAATGAATGGTAAGCTTAGTCTTGTTACCATAGACAGGTGCCTACCCTAGAAGAGACGAGCCTCATTCCAACTGGAAATAATTCAATTATGTCTCATGGGATGAATGGCAAAAACTGAGTTTCCTGACTAGAGTTTAAAACATCTCCAGGTTAAAATTATTAGAAAATAAGGTACTAATAAAAGTGTTTCTATACTTTATACTTTAAAAGAGGATATCTATTTTCCCACATGTTTCTATGACATTGAGTCAATATGTCCTCAAAATAAGATGTTATTATTCACCTTTAAAACTTCTAACTTGTGGAAGAGTCTGCAAAGTAATTAAGTATAAGCGTTGGATTTATATTTTGAAAACATCAGGTATCTTAATAATGTATTTGGCATAAAATAAGCTCTTTTAAAATTTTAAAATTTTGTTTCTAAATGTGCAGTTATGTAGGCAATCGAGATTTCTATATATGATTAAGAAAAGAGAATAATGTATACTTAAGACAGAGAGACAAAAAGATTAATTTGGAAGAAAATTTTTTATAAACATAATATTGTGATTTAAACTTGAAAAACCCAACCCAAGCATTTAAATATTCTTGCCATCATATAAATTTTTATGCTATAGGTAAAGACAATAAACCCTAAATATCAATTATAAGAAAGAATCTGGCTAATGTTGAAGAAATGCTGAGTAGACAATTTGTGGTTAGGATTTGTCTGTTACTGATTTTTCTCTTGAACCCAGGGCGATTAAGATTTGCATACACCAGGGCAACTTCACTACATGAATATCTTGTCAAAAGTGAGATTCTGTTAACTGCAGGAGCTTAGGGGCTACAAAGTCATTGAACTTAAATAACTTTAAAATTATTTTTAAATTTAAAACAGAACTTTGAAATTATTCTCCTGTAATCATTTTGATTACATAAAGAGGAAACTCAGTATCCATTTAAGCACATGCTAATCTCCTCCTTTAACAGGACAGAAACAAGCCGGAGAGGTGAGGACATTGATAATGATGTAAATCAAGCTAAAATTTAATAACACTATTGTTCTTTATTAGATTTATTTCCACAGCTAGTTTTAATTGATCATATCTCTTACATATTTTTCACTTAGTGTAGTAATATAATCTTTTAAACATTAAAACTATTTATATTTGTATAGGTGTTCAATTTAAAGTAAAGTAATATTTAATAGCCCAAGTGCTGCTCAGATATAGGAAAAGTTAACAAGGATATAAGTGTTTTAAGATTATGTAGCTAATATGCTAATTGGCTCAGTAGAGATTACAAAATATGAATGCATTATTTCATGATTGTAACAATGTTTAATATTCTTATTACGATATATATAGTATTTTAGTAAATATGTTTATAATTATGTCGGCTTCTGCCAGTTTTCCAAATCTGCAGCCTTTTCTTCCCTTCACCAATAGCCTTCCAATTCATTTTGTAGGCCAAGAAGTAATTATTATTATTATTATTTTATTTTTTATTTTTTTGAGACAGAGTTTTGCTCTTTTTGCCCAGGCTGGAGTGCAATGGCACTATCTCGGCTCACCACAACCTCCACCTCCCAGGTTTAAGCGATTCTCCTGCCTCAGCCTCCTGAGTAGCTGGGATTACAGGCATGTGCCACCACGGCATGCTAATTTTGTATTTTCAGTAGAGACGGAGTTTCTCCATGTTGCTCAAGCTGGTCTCGAACTCGTGACCTCAGGTGATCCGCCCTTCTCTGCCTCCCAAAGGCAGGTGATCCATTAGCTACTCGTTTGTGGATGTCTATGCCTAGTCTCTTGCTGCTTTTCCACTATTAACCTAATAATCCAGTCTAATCCGGTCTAATATATTAATGTTCGACTGGTTCCTCTAACTTTAATTCTTAGCTTTTGCCTTGGGATGCTAACAGGATTTCTTATTTAACTCAAGGTAAATGAGTTAATGTCTGGGTTTCCCAATTAATATGATGCTTCTAGGCATATCTAACAGTCCTGATGGCTCTTGTTACCAACCGAGGAATGTCTCTTATACCTATCACTGCTCTGTTTGTGGATTTTTAAATAGTGCATGTTAATGGATGCCCCATCTCTATAATGATGTTGGAACACCTTGCTATTATTAGTTAGACTCTAATGTCAGGGATTTTTTATTATTAGATTGCAACCCTTTGGATATCATATTCTAGACCCACAGGGACCTCCCTAAATCCAACAGTGGGCAGGTCCCATGCTGACTTTCTTGTATCCTCCTTCAATTGACTGATCTTCTTGGCATTCTCAATTATAAAAATGCAACACACACTGAATTTAAAAGTATAAAGTGTTTAATTATTTACTTCATTTACATATATTTAGTCTATATTAACTTTCAAAAAGTAGATACAGATACCTGCTTCAAAGAATCTAAAGTAAAGTAATATGACAGAAAAGGAGGAGAAAGGTAGGAAGAAACTGATTTAGCTGGTGTGGTCATACTGAAATGGTGATTTATATAATTTTCACGCACTGAGAAACTTTACAGAAAATAGGTTTTATGTATATTCAGATGAGTGTTAACAAATTTTTATTGAAAGCAAGTATTTGGCATTTACCAGATAAAAATTAAATTAACAGAAGTATTTTGCATGTTATTTATGATATAATAGAGTTATCAAGACACATAAATAGAAAAAATACAAATGTCTTAAGATAGTGTCTGATTATTTGCACACATATGCACTTACCCTCACATCTGAACAATTTAGGGTTAAAAAAAGTAAGTTGAAAGAAAGGTGGCACAAAATGCTAAGATAGTCCGGAGGAAGATACTATATCCTACTAGAGAGAATAATAAATGCTTCACATACAGGTTAATTCTAAGTAGCAGAGATCTAGGGCATGAACAAGGCAAGAATAATGAGATCACCCAGGAGGTAATTGTCAAAGATATAGAAAAAAAGCATAAATTATCTCCAAAAGCTTTATGTAAGACATTTAGATTTTTAAAAAAGATCATATGGTAGAATGTGAGTCTTAAGGAAAGCAAAGTTAGTTTCAGTAGTTCTTTAAATAGGTCCTGCATATGTATTTGCACAATTATTTTAGATGCAAATATAAACCAAAAATAAAATTCGAAGCCCTCACCACAACTGTCTGAATGGACTTTCTCCTCAGCCAGGGCACTCTAAAATGTAACTTGAAAGTGTGGTGTAGGCCATGATGGAAAGTAGGATTTGGACTTGCCTCATTACACCCCTTCAGCGTTAATATCCGCACAAAGCTTAAATCTGATAAGAAACATTTGCATCTGCTAAAGTCTGCTGCTTGAAGGCTTCATCTGCATGATAAAACTTAGGTCTCCACAACCCCTTATCATAAACCAGACATTCCTTTCTACTGGTAATAGCTTTTTTAACCAGTTACCAATCAGAATATGTTTAAATCTACCTATGACCTGGAAGCACCCCCAGCTTTGAGTTGTCCCACCTTTCCAGATCAAACCAATGTAAATCTTCTATGCATTGATTGATGTATTCTGTCTCCCTAAAATGTATACACGCAAGCTGTACCCCGACCACCTTGGGCACATGTCATCAGGACCTCCTGAGGCTATGTCACAAGCACCTCCTTAACCTTGCCAAGATAAACTTTCTAAATTGAAACTTGTCTCAGATAAGCTTTGGTTTACACATATAAAAACATACATAGCTCAAGATAATCAAATGATTCAAATTATTTAAAGATAATTTCTTCAATTCTAATATTTATAAAATTTGTATTTATATATAGAAAGACCTGATTTTAGAAAATACGAATTAATGTCATTATATAAACCCATTAAAAGCAAAGCCTAAAGAAACCCTGCTCAGCAAATCAGTATACAAATGCAGTTCAGGTGAATGAACCTCAAAGAGTCAGTGTTTGTGTATATAAGGTTGTCTACCACTATTCAGTTTTAAATAAGCAGCCACACTAATCTAAAAATAGTCACGTAACAAGGTAGGAGAATGATATAAGATGGAAAAAATACCTTTTTTTTTTTTTTTGCCTAGACCTTAAATTATACAATCAAAGATTATAACGAGTATGTGTTCTAAGAGTTCATGAGGACTGATGAAGAGGAAGAAAAAAATGTCATTTGCATTGTTAAGTGGCAGTCTAAGTGACTTTAGGAGATTTAAAGGAAATGAAGTGGTATTTTTAAGAATAAGAAGAAATAATGGTTTAAACCATTATCTATAGAGAACTCCTAGGACATAATTAGATGCTCATTTACATACTAAATAACACACCTACCGGTGTCACGACACTTCCCAGAATACCCATATTTGGTGTAAAAATGGGTGACACTTCAGTTCTGAGGAATGTCCACCTTTTTCCAGGAATGTTCATGAATATTCCACCCCTTGGTTAAAGAAACCCATAATGGTAGCAGTCGCAAACCCCCTTGCTCATGACTCTCTCTTGAGTATGACTGCATTCCTGTTTCTTTAGTGTGTACTTTTTGCTTTGCGATAAATCACTGTACTTTCACTATTTTCTGACTGAATCTTAAACTCTTTCCCACGATGATGTCAAAAGCCTGGAAGCAAGCTGGTGTTGAGGTTCCACTGGCATTAGGTGACCTCTCCCCACCCCACTTGCCAGTATTACATGGAAGTGATCACAGTAGTTGGAACTATAGAAAAGGCAGAGCTAGATGAAGGGAAGTGGATAAATTCAATGAGTGTTTTGGAGGTGGTGGTAAAAAGATTTCTAGATATAGAAACTTTATAGCAGTCTGTTTCAACATTTCTGGCACAAACAGCTTCCTTTGGAGAAACACTGTAACCACCCATCCCCTTTTTAAGCCATTCATATCTTTTCAGTCATATTAACATAAAAAGGAATTCCATATTTAGCATTCTATTATGTGTTGATTCCTGGGCACACTACTATTTCAAAGAAATTCTTAGACATTAGTTTCTTACTATACATTTAAGTAGCATTAGCTAAATTTTCTTATAGATTGCTTAGGGAAATATTTTTCTAATATTTAAGAAAACTGGTTCATAGATGCAACATGAACAGTGGAAGAGGTTATATTGCCCATATTCACATCATATGGAGAAACTTACAAATAGATAAAATATAAAAAGAGAAGGCTGGGCGCAATGGCTCACGCCTGTAATCTCAACACGTTGGGAGGCTGAGGCAGGTGGATCACGAGGTTAGGAGATCGAGACCATCCTGGCTAACACAGTTAAACCCCATCTCTACTAAAAATACAAAAAAAATAGCCAGGAGTGGTGGCGGGTGCCTGTAGTCCCAGCTTCTTGGGAGGCTGAGGCAGGAGAATGGCGTGAACCCGGGAGGCAGAGCTTGCAGTGAGCCAAGATCACACCACTACACTCCAGCCTGGGCGACAAAGTGAGACTCTGTCTCAAAAAAAAAAAAAAAAAAGACCATTTTCAGAATTTGCTATGATAAATGTCACATGGAATAAAGTCGTTTTTTGAGGAGAACTGTTGCCAGAATTTTTAAAGTAGTTTTGTGTTTATAATATTATTCTTAAAAATGCTATCTGAATAACATACATGATTCTAAATCTATGGGAAAAAAAGAAAAGAAATGATCCATCCAAGAGCTGGAAAGTAAGCTGCAGGGAAGCTCCCAACTCTACAATAACAAAATGGCCAAATTACTTCTTAAAAATAATAACAGTCAACATTGTTGAGTAATCTTTTTGATAGAATATGCAAAGCTGTTCAACATTTTCTTTTTCATTTCAAGAACATATGAGCCAACTGTTATGATGATGTATCTTGTAGGGATTTTGAGACCAGCATGACTTATGTTCATAATATTTGGATGTTTTGTATTTTTCTTGGACTTATCTACACATTTGTATAAGAGCCAGAACAAGAAGGGAAAGAAACAAATTTGATCCTCACTCTCAAATATTTAAAGCTATAAGTGTTCTTGTTCTTTGCTCCCTTGCTGAACAGAATGTCTATTTTTCTCACTGAGTATCTGTGACTTTAACAGCCTCATTATAATCTGGAGTACACACCTAATAACAGCACCATGGCAAGAAGAACATGCTCATGACTGACAATAGCAGGAACCCAACAAACCATTCTTTTGTCTAGACACTCTGTTCCTCCCAAGCTTCAAAATAAACAAATCCAAGACTGCAGCTGCATTGGTGTTACATACAGACAAGATGGATAAACAAAATTTGACTTTCTTCCTGTTAGAGTAGGCACAGATACTGACAAACACATTTCCCACATCTTGTACACATATTTTGTCTGCCAGAAGAAAGACTTAAAGAACAATGTGTGTATGCCTCTGTGTGATATGTGGATAATGCCACATGTTTCTACAGAATCTATTCTCTCTCATTTAGCATAGAAACAATAACCAAAGTTATATAGTTTTAATTCACTAATATTAAACCAAGGGGTCTACCTAGAATCAACACAGCTTTATGGTTTCCTGACATCACCCCATTTGAAAGGAAAGAATAATCAAATTGAATTGGGCAGAAGAAAACTTCACCTTGATGCTTGTAGAATATTTTAAAGAAAATGATCTGACATGTAGCAAACTACAACTACTTTATTATGATTTTTTTCCCATTCCATTGTTAATTTAAAAATATTTATTTATACTTCACATCACAATTTCCCACAAATGAGTCCCACAAACCCCGGCTGAAGAATACTTGATGTTCAAGGTTTGGGCTTGTATAAGCTCAGTTGACTGTTATTCAGATTTCCATTTATAAGGAAATTCATACATGGACAGCCCATGTTCCATAAAATGCCACAAATTAAAAAAAAAATTTTTAACATATGTTATTTTTATCTGCTTCATTTTATGTTCTCTAGATAAACCCTTGAGCACAATGTCAAGTAGCAGGCTTTGGTAAAATCAGGTAAAAGGGTGGCAGCATGTGGTCCTCTACAGAAAAGGCCACAAAGATAATCTCTCTTTGTTTCCCTCTACCCTCCATATTTCCCGGCTATTGGCAAGGTGTGTGCTTCAGAATCATTCCCAAAGAGAGTTTACATGTTCCCAGGAATGCAATGCACATCAATGGGTAGTAAAGAGTTAATTGGAGCTATTCTATTTCCCTGCACCTCAAACACCCTGAGTCAAAACTTTTAAAAAAAATTTCTTTGGCAGGTTGAGAAATGAATAAAGTCATCTGCAGAAAAACAATATGTACTGTCAAGATGGCACTCTAGAGAGAAATTTAATTTCCAAGGTTAATAAAAATGGCATCCTCTTCTTCAAACTTGAAGATTGCTTGTAGCCAAGAATCCTAAATAATCACATTACCTATCTTCCGATACCAGATTATAATAAGAGTATAATAATTGTCTAAGAATTTCTCTTGGTTCTGGATAAAGACCAACATTACTTTCTCATAGTTAAGATGCAGTCATTCCAAAACCTAATTGGGCTCTGTAGTAGCCACAAACCATTTGATGTGTCATCATAAAGGAAACTGTAAAAATCAACTATAGCTAGGAAGATGTTCATCCTTCTGTTTGCTCTAGATTTAGCTTATACTGTT
The DNA here is from genome assembly GCF_024542745.1 of Macaca thibetana thibetana. Classification (NCBI taxonomy): domain Eukaryota; kingdom Metazoa; phylum Chordata; class Mammalia; order Primates; family Cercopithecidae; genus Macaca; species Macaca thibetana. The sequence continues at coordinate 63,289,376 of NC_065582.1, read as the reverse complement.
CTTAATATCCTCTAATCCTTGAGAGGATATATGTATTTATGTGTGTGTGTGTGCATGTGTGTGTGTGTGTGTACTTTTTCATTCAAAGTTTTCAACCAGTACTTACTTGCTAAATACTAGGAGCAATTACAAGAAATTCTGAAAATCACCAAGACATGAGAATATCTGATATTCAAGGTTTCAGCTTATATAGGCTGCAATCAACTGTTATTGCAGACCGAACAACCCAAGTTGGGTGAAATGTGACACTAATAAGAGTAGGGATCTGCTATGGACTGAATGTATTGCCACAAAAGGTACATGTTGTATTTCTGACCTCCAATATGGTAGTATTTGGAGATGGGGTCTTTGGCAGGTAATTAGATCATGAGGGTAGAGGCTTCATGATGCGATTAGTTCACCTATAAGAAGAGACAGGGAGCTTGATCACTCTCTGTTCTCCACCAGGTGGATTTGCTATCTGTAAATCAGGAAGCGAACCCTCAGCAAAACTTGAGTGCGCTGGAATCTATACCTCAGACTTCTCAACTCCAGAACTGTGAGAAATAAATGTTTTTGTTTAAGCCATCAAGTCTATGATAATTGGTTATAACAGTCTGAGCTGACTAAGAAAGGATCTTACAGAGATTCATACCCATGTGGGTAAGATGAAAAGTGTCCCAGTGGTTGGGGGACATTAAAAGAGTAGAAAATTATTTTAGAGATAGGCAGATCTGAAGGCAAAGAAGCAAGACTAGTGGTATAGGCACTTTCATATGAAACACATTAAAAAGGAATTATCTTCCTATGTAATTATTCCTTTTAATTACGTGAAACCCTTGATTAATGTCTGATGCAGCTGTAGAGCCAAGTGCAAATTATTTTGATGAATAAAGAAATTGAATATTAGAGGAAATAATAGTCTGCAATGAATCAAGGGATTAAATATTAGAAGGAAAACTAGCCTGTGCCACATTTTTTCCTCCCCAGATTCCTCTGGGGAGAAATCACCATCCTATACAGATATGACACCAGGAGTTTGAGACCATGATAAGCACTAATGTTTTGCTTACAACCAACAAAGTAGTTTAGGTCTAAAAGTCTTTCAATGAATAAAAAAAGTATTTTTTTACTTTTAATTATTAACTTGAAGGAAACCGAGGAAGGAAAGAACAGTGACTAATTCATACTACAAGGTGGTTAATTAAAATTACTTCCTTTGACATTCATCAGACTTAAAACGAAAGGCTGGAGAAAAGTTCTATTGAAAAAATATCGAAATAGCAGGCACCTGAAGGGTGGCAAATGTGAGGGACCACAGGGAAGGCACAAATTTCTACTTTTCATTGTTGGGAAGTGTCACTCTAACACTGGAATTTTTAAAATCTGAGATTTCATGGATCATTAATTAAAGGAATTTTCACCTTAAAGTTACTGACTTTTAATTTTGTCAGATTAGGATGTTAAAATCAATCAATCAATCATTTGATTAATTTAATTAAGGAACTACTTACTAAATATCCTCATTTTATTAAAAAATATTGCTGTTTTGGACATAAAACACACATACAAACACATACACACACATATATCCACATAGGTACACATATGTATATTTATGTGTACCCTAAGAAACAACTATCAAAATTAGTCATTAACATTTACCTAAAAATGTCACCGCATTATCACTCTCCACATCTGCTATCTAGTGGTTAAAAAGATCATTATAGATCAACATTGCTCCTCAAACAAAAATGTAGGAATCATTACAGTAGCTTAAATTATATCTTAAATTATGAATACACATAAACTCCTTCAGCATTTTACCTCTTGGCCGTGCCTCTTCCTACTCTAAATGGATACTTCGTAAACTGGCTCTTGGACAACTTGGGACTATTTCAGGGACTATAATAGCTTAAACTTCAGATGGACCTTTCTCACTGATATGGAATAAAGTCATGAACTCTTGTTGCATTCAGCAGTTGGAAAATTTAGGTCAAATTGTTCCAAATTCTTAAAGTCAGCGGGTGAAAAAGAATTTAAATAGGTTTGGAATAAGAAATACCTTATATCATATCGTAAGTTTTTATTGTATAGGAATGTGTAAAAATGAGGTGGGAGAAGTACAGGTAGATACACACCAAAAACCATTGCCATGTTAAATGCTAGCCAAAACTGTTGTCTTTACAGATGTTTGTGTAAGAATTTTCTCTAAGTGCCCCATAATTTTAAGAAGTACTTTAAGAAATATCTGCTTATACTCACCTCTGAAGAGCTCATTTATTCATGTGTGTTAGAACACTTATCAGATGCTTTCCTTCGGTTTCATGTCAGGAGATCTCTAAATAATAAAAGCACCTAATAAGGAGGTCTATTTTATACATCTACAACTAAACCCTCTTCGATGAATAACAAATGGCCCCTTCTCGTAGCAAATTTTGAATGTAAGGAAGATTGTTATGATGGATTTCCTGTGGTTGTTTTATCCTGTATACCCCCATACATATAATTTTTACAAGATTCAAATTACTTTGAATAATAGAGGTATTGGCTGTTCATAAAGAAATCGAACACACTAAGCTGCTATTTTCAACATTATTTTATTATTTTACAGCTCATATTTCTTTTTATCCAGAGTAACTCATGCCAAAAATTTCAAAAGCACTTTTGGCAGATATGTAAATAATTTGGAGAGCAAATATCCAATTAGTAAATTTTGGCAGATAGTCTTTTGGATCCACATGAGAAGAGAAGAATATTTTAATATCCTTGACCAGTTCATTACTACTGACATAGCTCTGCTCACACATGGCAAACACTCCAGGTTTTACTGGGGAGGAATGTGATCAGGGAAATTTGCTACTAAAGCCTAAATGTTCAGATAACATTAAAGTGGTTTTCTTCCTCTCAATTTGCTGTTTTCTAAAAATAGATTAAATAAACTTTGGTCCCTTTACTTTTCTATGAGTAATGTTTTTAAGTTACATGTTACTACAAAAGATGATAGTTTGTTTCAGTTGCAATGGTCTCACACCAGAGACGCAATGGAGAACAGGAACCTGACCGTTTGTTCTCAGGGCACATTTACTCTCCGTAAACCTGCTCCTTAGTTTTATTCATCCGTTCAAAGCAGTAACTGTTAGCTGACTCTGATGGACTCAGAAAAGCCATGTCCAATATTCATGAGCTGGAACAAGGTAACTCAGTCCAATTGCTTCCTTTCATAAAGGAAATGATGAGACTTGGAATAATTCCTGAAATGGAAAAACCAAGACTTAACATTTTAAATGAAAGGATTTAAAGCCAAAGCTTAATTTACAAAGCAAGTGTCTATTATTAAAAATAACTTTTAAAACACAAGCCTCTATTTTAAAAGTCACACAAAACTTCTTTCATAAATGTCCACTTTATAGAAAGCATCTATCACAGTCTCAGTTTGCTACATTTCCCCTTTCTGCTGCATGGATAGCTTCAGAATGTTAGATATCCATGTTGTTTTTTATTATTATCATAAATAATGACTTGTAGTGTTTCTGGTTACCTTTAAAAGGAAGAGGGCAACAGACACAGCAACACAGAGTAGTGAGAATTTGCAGAAGCTCCATGTGCTTGTGTCTTCAGTAGACCATCAAATCTGAGCAGACATTTGGTCATTTAACTACTTCACTAAGACTACAGAAGCACCTTTTCATTAAACCTCTATTCTTCAAACCACCATGACTGCATTTAGGGACAGTGGATGGGCAAAACTCTCCTCCTAGAATTCACTGTTGTCATGGAATCTTGGCTTCTTTGTTGTTTCTTTCTGATTTATAACCATGTCTAAAATGTCCCATCACATATATATTTTAGGTTCTTTTGCTTGTTATATTGCAATATGTATCCTGAGACTGTGGATACATATGTGTGTGTGTGTGTATGTATATGTATATGTGTGTTGTGTGTGTGTGTATATATGCATATACATACACATATATATACACATTCAGTATAATGTACATTTTTGTATGTTTATGTATATTTTCACACATATTTCATAGGTGAAATACATTCATGTGTTTTTTTCTTCTGAAGTTGTAATCATTATTGTGTAAGAACCATAATTAATTATACCTTCATTCAACAAGTATTTAAATCATACTTTTTATCAGGCTCTATTTTATTAGCAGCTTTTTGAAGTTGATTTACATTTTTTGAAATTCCACTGTTTTAAGTGTAAAATTCAATGATTCCTAGTGAATTTATAGAATGGTGCAAACATCGCCGCAACTTAGTTTTCAAACATTTTTATTCCCCAAAACACCTCCAGTCCATTTGTAGTCATTTCTCTTTTCCCATCCCCAGCCCTAGCCAATCTCTAATCAACTTGCTTTCATTCACTTTTTTGAAAATTTCATATCAATGGAATAATACATATGGGGTCTCTTCCATTTGGCATTTTTAGCTTACCATATAATGTTTTTTGAGTTTCATTCATGTGGTAGAATGTATCAATAATGCACTATTTTATATTGCTGAATAATATTCCACTGTATGGATATATCACATTTTGTTTACCCATTTACCAGTTGATTGGCATTTGGGTTGGTTTCAGTTTGGGACTCTCACGAATAACAATGCTATGAACATTTATATACACATCTTTATGTAGACACATCTTTTTATTTCACTTGTATGTATACCTCTGAGTCAAATTCCTGGGTAAATTTATGTCTTTTTAAGAAATTGTCAATCTGTTTTCCAAAATGATTGGACCATGTTACATTCTGACCAAAAATGTATGATAATTTTAATTTTACCACATCCCCACCAACATTTTTTTCGTGTGTCATTTTGATTATAGCCATCCTAGCTGGTGTGAAGTGGTACCTCACTGTGACTTTGAAATGCATTTCCCTAATGGCTCATTATGTCAGTATCTTTTCACGTGCTTGTTAACCATTCATTTATCTTCTATCGTGAAATGTCTATTAAAATATCTGGAACTGTTTTACATCAGGGGATATAGTATGGAACAAAGTAAGTTTCCAACACTCAAGAGCTAACATTCTACTAACAGGAGGAAAAATAGTTAACTATTTCAAATTGTGTTATATCATATGGAGAAATGCAAAACAGTGCAATGGGCATAGGGAGTACCAGACTGAGGGTGGGTTTGTTATTTAAATAAAGTCGACAAGGAAATTTTCACTGATAAGTAAACTGCAGAAGGACTGGAGGAAAGTGAGGGAGGAACCCACCTGTACTTCCGGTAGATAGATATGTATGTATTCAGTATCACATTGTCCTTAAAGCAGGGAGTATCACGTGCAACTATTTAATTAAGAGAAGCAACACACTTTGTTCTCCTGCCTACACTGTTATTTAAAGAAGACCTAGTATCAATGACTCAAATATTGTGACTTATAAGATTTAGGGTTTTGGAGGTGCTTTTTATAATCACTTTAAAAATGGCACAGAGCAAATTATTGTAATATTTATGTAATCTACATTATATAGTAAATGAGGTGACTGACTTTTACCAAGTTATTGCTGCTGCATGTATGCTTTTTAATCTTGTGACATGGAAATAAAATAGTACACATTCTGTGTGATAGGAATCCATATTTTTATACTACAGGAAATTGACTTTTTCTCACTACCACAACTAGAAATTTGCTTCCTATGCCACCACAGCATCGTGATGAAGGACATCTTACATGATGGGAAGAATGCAGGCATGTAGGTTTCATTTTAGAGAATATTAGAGCACCTCACATTTTTTGTTGTTTGTTAAAATATATCAGGTAGTTGCAATTTGCAGAATATATTTAGGGAGGCATTTTTTCCATGATAAAAGCTCAGAACTAAAATTGTACTTAGAATAAGTATATATGCAAAACATATCCCTGTAGTGTAAATAAGAGACATTAGACACTCCAGCACAGACAGAAGCTATGTGAGGCCTACGGGGGAGACTAACTCGATCAAAAACAGCTCTATCTTATTATGTTCATCCCAAAAGTTATCTAGAATGGTTAATTTGATATGTAATTGCTAAGTTTGAACCCTTTTTCTTTTATTTGTTATCTGGGATTAGCAGTGATTGTTTCTTTTGTTTTCTGTGGTTTTGTTGTTGTTTATTTTTTTTGTTTGTTGATTGTTTTGGTTTGCTTGGTTTGGATTTGAGAAGGGGCATTCTTGCAGAGAATAAAGTATATTTCCATGACATTCTGATTATGTGGTCACTTGACCTCTGGGCAGATTTTGGCATAGGGCCCTGGTTGTCAGGCAGCAATTCCTAGCACATGCCAACTTTCTGGTTCTTGTTTTCCCTTCCCTTAGGGCTTTCCACATGAGTGTCACTGACTGGAAATGCTTCATGAAACTCTGGTTTCATGAAGAGTTTCATTTTGGTCATAACTGCCTACAATAAGATGATCTGGTTAGAATTAGCTGTACAGACCCAACCACTGCCCGTGCCGTGGAGTTACCATTACCAAAAGATTGGGTATACTGTATCGTAAGGACAGGAGGGATAAGAATAGCAAAGATAGAGATAGGGATATGCAGTAAAGCACTTAATATTTGAATTAATAAGGCTGATATAAGGTTGAAATTAACTAAAGTGGCAGAAAAATGATACCATGGAAAAAAAATTGAGACAAAAATTGTAAAACACACTGGGGTCATGCCAAGTGCTGAATGCATGCCACTGAAAAACATGACCTTAGTTTCTGGCCTGATAAAGCTTATAATCCATTATGTATGGCAGACAATAAACAATCCAAGGGAAAAACATATTAATGCTGCCTGTATTATCTCCTCTAAGAGTAATAACTAGGTAATATAAAAAGGAATAGCAAAAGCCACCTAGATTTGACTGTGAAGTCAGGAAAATCCTGAATCATGATGACATTTAACTGGTGAAGTCAAGGGAATGATTGAAAGCAAAATGTAGAGCATGTTCAAAGGTCCTGAGAAAGCACTCAAATTTTGCATGGACTGAAAAGATCAGTGTGGCTGAAGCAGGAAAATATTGATAGAGAACGGCTAGAAATGAGCACTGAAAACTAAATAAAGGATGGATCGTGTACAAATGATTAGCCAATAATAAAGATTTGAGACTTTATTTTAAATTTAATAAATAACAGTTTTATAATTTTAAACTGAGACTAATATGACCTCCTTTACCTTTTAACAAAATCACTCTATCTTCTGGGTGAAGAGTGCATTAGATGGAGGTAAGGATGGATATGACAAGACTAGAGGCTAATACAAAAGAACAATGATGTGGACTAGAATGAAAGCAGGAAAATGTATCAACAGTATTTGGAGATGAATTGTGAGTAGAAGATAGGCAATGGAAAGTGAAATTTCCCAATTCCTGGCTAATATCACTGAAGCCAATTAATGAAGGGGGTCATCTCTGGAGGAATAGTACATTTGAAAAGAAAGATCAAGAATGCCATTTTGAACACCTTAATTTTGAGATGTTTGTCACCAAAACTGATATGTTGAGTTGCCATTTGGATAGAGGAGTACAGAGCTCAGAAGAGAAATGAAAAATAGAGATAGTAATTGGGAAGCTTTCACAAATACATGTTTTTTTTTAAGACATAAAAATTGATGAGATTGCTTTGAGTGAGGGTGTATAATGAGTAAAATTATTCAAATGTCCAAATATTATTTAAAGATTGGGAAAGGGGAGAAATTGCAAGAGAAAAATGAAAAATTACTAATGATATTTAAGAAGAAATTAAGAGAATTTGATATCATAAGAAGCAATAGAATAGATTTCACAAAGACAGGTACGGAGAGAATTTTTTCAAATGCTTCTAGAAGGTTAAAATAGACATAGAGGATTAAAAAGTTTACATTAGTTTTAACAGCATGGAATTCACCAGAGTAACCAGGGCCCTTTCAGTAGACTGGAGGAGTGAGAAGCTAAATGGCGTGAATCGAAGTTAATGGAAGTGAAGAAGCAAAGACAAAGAGAATAGACAGAGCTTTATAGATACTGTAATACATGGAAGTGACTTTGAGGAGATACGGTTGAAAGGGATGTTTTAAGAAGGAAGGGTAGTGAATTCATTTAAAACGATGATGGAAGTAACCCAGTAAGGAATATGCAGATGAACATCCAGAAGAAAAAAAATATAGCCAATATATTTTGGTTACGGGAAGTGGGTTTCGCACTTAATTGGGCCAGACTAAACCTGAAATGTCATACACAGATTGATTCTTCAGCTTGGGATAAGAAAAAGACAGATAGTGGGATTGACATGGTTTGCATGACAAGATTATAAACAACCTCAGCCATGATTTTACTAGATATCAAAAGATAGAACTGCTGCAAAGTTCATCAATTTTCTTAATCCCAACTGTTTACTAGAAATCTTAAAAATCTTTAAAACATGAACAGGTAGTCGTGTGCTTTGTGCAGAGACACCAGATATGAATAATAATTGGCAAATACTGTCTGGCTCTGTAGAAGTCCTGAGGGGAAAAGATATCAGAGATCAGATGAGTATCACAATGCATCTCAAATCAAAGACTTCAGGGATCAAAAGGAGGTGGACCATTAATGTGCCCATGGAAGAAGCCCCACATCACCAGTCAGTATTCAGGGTCTGTCTTCCTTTCACCACACAACCTGGTGGTCTTTCTCTCTTTATTCCAAGCGTCCATAATGTCTATCATTTTCTGCTCCGATACACTTAAAAAGGTGTACAAAACTAAAGAATACATTAACCATTTTCTCTTATTATTACAAAGCCCTCACCAAACTTTGAGATGTAGTAAAAATAACTTACTTCAGGTATTTTGAAAGACTGTGGTTGTAGAATACTTTTAAAATTAGAGAATTATTTGTTCAGAAATGGTTAGATTTGGACAATAACTTTTGAGAAGCAAATATAAGGATATGTTCAAAGATACAGAGATGGACTTCTTTCAAAAGTAATAATAAAACTATAATTAGTGATGAATGATCTTGAATTACCTGCTGACTCAAATCATCAACTGAGGTTTTTAAGAGTGAAAACCTTACAGAATGTTTTTTCCCACGAAATTTCCAGTAGGCTTTGTTTGGTTTGTGCCTGACTTGGAATTCCAGTACAAAAGTTTTTCTTGTGGTAGCTCAAGTCTGTCTTTTTTGGAAGCAGTCAATACCAGGAAATGAACTGAGATGAAGAAATATAGTGAGGCCTTTGTTTTTGTTTTTGTTTTATGGTTTTGTTTTACTTCCCCACTGAAAGCTCACACTAAGAAAACGAATCATGTTCTGCCTCAGAAGAGAGTTTACAAGTGTTAAATGGGTTCATGTACTCAAAATAGTTCTGTATTATTGAATTTGTAAATTAAAAAATAAAATATTGTTTGCCCAAGAGCAGACTCACAAACCCATCAGAATTTGTGGTTGTCGAAACTCTGGAACTTTGCACTAGATTCAACCATGGAAGATTTATGACCTCTTGAGATTGTTAGGTAATACAGAAGAGTTAACAGAGTTCCTCAGGGTGCCTAACTTAGATAAAAAGGGAAACAAGGAATACATTCCTTCCCAGCATCAGGGGATTCTGACATGCCTTCTGTTCACTACAATTTGTGATTCTGCTTATTTTAAGTAAGGAGACATTTGAGTTTACTTTCTGTGGTCTGGAGCCCTCCCACTTTGTTCTGGGACCCCATCAGCAAGGAACTTATAACCTGAAAGTGTCTGTGGCACTCTTTGGACACCCAAGGAGAAGAAGTCTGTAAAGTGATGTTAAAATTTCAGTTACAAAGCCACTTTGCAAATAAGTCCTGAGTTTCTGTCCCCAAGCAACCTGAGAAGAGGTCACAATGTTGCTTTAGGTGTTGGCTTTTGGATAAGGGGTATAATTTGAGGCCCCTTTTGATTTTACTTTTCAAGAAAAACAAGGTCAACTCTTGGTTTTCTAACCACAATCAGCTTCATATTAAATTCCTTCCTGAATTTTCACCTTCTAACAGTGGAGTGCTCTTAAACAGTTTTAATCATTTTTTATGTTAGAAAATGTTGCACATTTTGAAAATTAATTCTACTAGAGAGTCAATATTATTATTTTAGTTCATTGGAATCTAGGAAACATTCTTCAACATATATGTCATAACTATATTTTATTTGACTGATTTTGATCTGTATTTATTATTTTATGTACCTTTGAATTTTCTAGTTTTGATTGGGAAAAAAAGTAGAATTTTAGCTAACTTGTTATTAATGTATGCATATGTGCGCACACACACACACACACTTGAAATCTTGTTAAAAGTTCTTTCATTTCTAAATTTAATCTAGGTTCAACAAACTAAACTGTTTAATGTAAGTTTGTATAGATACTCTAAGAAAACATAGGAAGCAAATTGTGAATAGTTAAAACAAATCTTTTCAATTATTTTAGTTTTCACTATCTGTATATGTAGATCTTGTTCTCATTTAGTAAAGCCTTTTTCAAAAGGAAGAAATCTAAAAGTTGAAGGGCATCAGTGTGTATCAAACAAGATAGTTATTTTCCTACAGAAAGTGAGAAGGAAGTGGATGAGTGCTATGTGGTCAGGAGACTATGTAGGATTGAGTGTTAGCATATCTGGATTCATGTTTCTGCTTTATTTCTACATAGAAAGTCACTTAAGTTTTCTGAACAAAAAATTCTTAAACAGAAAATGGAAAATTTTGGACCAGATAACATCTTCCCCCTATTCTAAGCCTGAACATTATCTTAATCTTAGCAATTAACAAATATTGATTTATTTGTTTTGTTTTGTTTTTCTTTTCATTTTATGTTTTTTGGACCACATATAGGTTATTAATTTAAACTTAAATATGTTTATTTAATTTTATGTTTTATGCATTCCTGGAAGGTGTGTGCTGTTTCAGAGCATATGATAATTTATATCAATGATATTATATTGGGTATATCCTTTATTATTCTATCCAGCACTCTGTTTTTCAGATCTAATCATGTTTCTATGTGTGTATCTGATTTTCTATTCTAACTGCTGCATTCACAGTACTTCACAAGGTGAATTTCACACATCGTAGCTACTTAATTTCCTGATAATGGGTACCTGAAATACCTGACTCTACCTTCACAAGCATTTCCACAATACACAGCCTTGAATACTTTATGAACATGTGTGAGAATTTCTCTCAGATAAATACCTAGGAATAAATTATCTGGGCCACTCATAGAGCATATCAGTAATTTTACATGGTAATGCTATGGTGCTCTCCCTTATGATAAATCTAGGATATACTCCTGCTAGCTCTACGTAGGGGTTTCTGTACCCTACAAATACACCAACACTGGTATTAGCCAGCTTTCTAATTGTTGACAATTCGAGAGTATAAACTGAAAGCTTTTGTTTACATTGCTATTTCTGTCATTTCCAATGGGCTTTAACGTCATTTGATGTATATGTTAGCTTTAATGTTTTTGTGACCCATCCAGTCATATCCTTTGCTATTTTTTTGGTAGGGGAAGTGGTGCTTTGGAAAAATTCTCTGAATATTCTAGATGTTAATTCATTGTGGATTTTAGAAATTGCGAATGTTCCTCCATTATTTTTGCTATATAACCTCTGACCTTTGATTCTTCTTCATTGAACATAAATATTTAATAACAATATAATAAAATTATATTTTCTTATGGTCCATAATTATGAAATTATGTTTCATAATCCCTTAATTTCCTAGATCACAAAGGTAATCATTTTTATTTTATAAACTTTATTGCTTCTAATAATTATGGTTGTGATCAATTTGGAGTTCACGGTACATATGGTGACATATTAATAAACCTTTTCAATACTTTTAATTTGAAATAGTTTATCATGTTTAGTTTAAGTACATGACTAAACTATTTTGATTCTACTGCTTCAGAGGGTAAATGCTATTCTTTTTCTTGTCTTTTATAGTATTTCTATGAGGACTTCTCATGTTGCAATGTAAAACAATATTTTCTCTCTGAAATCATATTTTCCTAGGGCTAAGTACTTGCTTTAGGAAGTGTCATGGAGCAGAGGAGAAAGGACCTAGTAGGTGCAGGGCACAATGAGTTTAAAGAGCAGAGAGTTGATGACCCATGGACAAAAAGCCTTGCTTCCCCTAAGCACCATAGGTTACATGCCTTTGCTGCCACTAGTAGCCAGAAAAACCCAGAAATGTTTAGGATTTAACTTCCCACTCTCAGGGAGAAACAACACGGTATTTTGAATAGGAGTAGAGGAAACACACATGGCTTATCATGTTGCTTGTTTTTATCATCTGTCCCCAACAAGGTCTGATTCCCTGATATTATCTTGGTGACACTGGCCTGAAAGCCTGGCAATAGCTCCTGATTTCTGCACATAAGAGGCAGCTGATAACTGTTCCAGGTCAACCTAGGAGCTAGGCAGGAGCAGAACATGGAAGGCTTTCCTTCTAATTCTTCAGCTTATTCTCTTCCTGCTGCCTCCAAATTACCTGGTCCCAGTCCACAGTCATCAGCCTTTGAAAATTATCGGTTTAAGACAGCTGTTAGTCTTCCCATGTGTTTCTCCTGAGATATTAGTTTCTGGAATCTATGGTTCTCTTCTTTTGCCATAACATATCCAAAGCTAAATTTAGTGTGAAGGAGGCACAGCCAGTGCTAGTTTACTATTTAGAATGAAGACTGCCTTTCAAGCACTCCCCAGTAGAAAACACTTTCTGTTTATCTATATATTAACTCATGAAGTGACTAAACAATCTTATGTAAGAATAATTTAAGCATGCTTTCCCAATTTCAAACAAAGTTGGCCCATGATCAAGGTAATATAACCAAATATCTGACCAAATTTTCTATTACATATGTGATTTCCTGTCTGATGAACTTTGTATAGAAGACAGGGTACTGAGAATAAATTTCAGCCAAAGTTCTGAATTTCTCACTTTTATGGTGTTATAGTAAGGCCCTTATAAAAGTAATCTTTTTTAAGTAAAATTCATAGTTCCATAAAATAGCATCAGTATTTAAATTTTAGAAGTGCCATAAAAAGAAAAATGTTTGAAAAGGTATTATTGAAGGTGTAAATCGAAAACAGATTGTATATGCTGTCTGAGTTCCTGCAGTAGAGTTTGACCTCACATTTTATTTCATTTTAATGGTATTCCTAGAAAAAGGCAGTATTAAATAATATAAAAGAAAAAGAGGTAACATCATATGACAAAAAAATTCACACAATATACATTTATTGTTACGTTATACTGTGTATCGATTAATTAAAGGTAGATTTGGCTGTGTATAGAAGAAAAAATTCAACATTTGCTTAAATGAGACAGAAGTTAGCAAAAATGAAAATCATATTACCAAAGCATCCACACAACATATATATTTTTATTCCTTTAAACTCTTTATTATTTTGAGGTAGGTTTGGCTGCATATAGAAGAAAAAATTAACAATGGCTTAAATGAAACAAAAAATCATTTCTCTCTTACACAAAAGCAATTTGGAGGTGAGCAGTGCAGAAATGTACTAAATTACAAGATCCAAGCTCCAATCTGTCTTCCCTTTCTCAAATGAACACATGGTCTTTATTTCTTACTATTTCAACTGTCACATCTCAAGAAAGCCAAAACAAGAGGAAGGATTGAAAAAGTGACCTTTCCCCACTGAGTTAGGTCCATTTATGCAATTTCCTGAGAAACCTGATACAAGATTTCCACTTCCACCTCAGAGCCAGAACTTCATCACATGATTGTAACTAGCTGCAAGGGAGGCAGAGAAGCAAAATGTTTTTATTCTGTGTGGGCAAAGCTACACACCAAGCTTCTAGTACAAAAATACAGCAGAGAGAATTAATTCCCATGTAAGAAACTAGTTATGTCTGCCACAAGCAGTAACAGAAATGGTTTGATTCTTAAAACTTAAAAAACTAAAAATAAGGAGTGAGGTATATGTATACTCAAGTGCCCCTTCTGTGATTTTAGCCAAACTAAATGATCAACACAGAGGTCATGAGGCTCTAATCACAGATGCTTCAAAGAAAATTCTATAGCTGATAAATGGCTGCATGCAAATTTAAAACAGAGCCATTTGCAGTGACCACTCAATTGGTTAATTTATCCAAATGACCACCCTCAATGACATAAAGGTCGTATCTTCCTACACCCCACACTGAAATCTGTAGAATGCTAGCAAATAGATTTCAAAATTGAAGAGTAGGATATATTACTAGGATTCTTACTTTATAATTATAAGAGGCTTTCTAAAGGTGAAAACCCAATAATATCCTAAAAACAGTCATGTAAGCTTTGAAAGGCAAAAGAGAAATATGTGATCTATTCTCTGTTAGGAAAAATCTAAACTGCCTGTTTCTGACAATATTAATCTGATTTAAGTACCTCCCATAATCACAAGTTCTACCATGAGAAAGAGAATTGATGATAAGGGTAAACAGTCTTGGTGACTAGCATCCTAACATGAAGAGTAGGATAGATAATTAAAGATCAACTCAGACCAGTAAAAGATCAAATTGCATATAACATGTTTTCATAACTGAAAATGTTTGGTTAAAATAAAATAAATTAGTTTTCAGTTCCATTAAATTAAATCACTAATACATTAATGAGAGATCAATAAACACTAACACTTTAAAATGTAAGAATATTTTATAATGGTGGAAATCTTTTGTTTCTTCTTATTTATTGGAATAAATTTGTCTATCTTATTCTGTCTAGTGTTTCCTTTCATCATAAACACAATTAGGTAGGATTTGAATTATATAGAGAAAAGAAAGCCTAAATTCAAAACAATCTATTTATATGAGTGATTTTAATACCTTTACTTGATCTTAGTTTTGTATTTTTATCCTCGGTTTTTATATTTTCCTTAACCCATTCCATGCAGACTTTATTTTTTAGCATAGACACAGTGAAATTATTTGATATTCAACCTGAGAGTTTTTAAATGAAAAAAAAATCATCAGATTTATTCGATTTGTTGTTCTCTTGAAAACAGTAACCACTTGTTAACCCAGGTAAAACTAAGACTTAATCGCCATTCTTAATAACTTAAAAATATTGACCAAAAATGCATTACATCTATGATGCAATGGGTATGAAATCTACACAAACTTATATAATTTACATTATCATTTACTATGAGGTTAAATGTTGTCATCAATCTTAGTTCAAAATAATGAATAACTTTGAATAAAAAACGAATGTATATGCTCTTACAGTAACTGGTTTCATTTCAGAATCAAAAGGCTTACCTTTCATGTCTATGTATGTTAATTTGTGTATATATTTTAATCTTTGTAAGCTTCTTTGTCTTCATTTTTAATGCTAGCAATATCTGCTATAATTACCTTATAGCATTTTAAAAATGAAATGAGCTAATATATTTAAAATAAATTGTTTTGTAGAATTCAGAAGAACACATGAATTTCAGCTATTGTTGTTCCTCATGTTACTATTGTTATAGCCATTATTATTGGTAAGATTTTATTGATTATTATTTTTATTATGGCTATTAGTTGTCTTACAATTAAAATATTGTAGAAGGACATGTGTTAACCTTCAGATTCTTTTGAATATATTTGTTCTAATAGATATAAGGGAAAGAAATATCCCTAAAGAATTGCCCATTATGCACGAGTGGATTAGAAAGTAGAAGATGGATAAACAGAAAGTGGCAGAGTCTGATATTTTATTCAGTATTCAGTACATTCATCTAATTGTTTATTAATTTACTCTTCATACCCAGGAATTGTAGTCTTACTATAAATTTTAAAGTAAAAATATTTTGTAGTGATTCCCATATACTGCTTTGTTTCACTACATTTTAATGAGTGCTGTGTTAGAGTTGGCTAAAAGTCCACTGTTGTTAAAATTTATGTCATCTTGGATAATAAATATGCAAATTCAGCACTAAAACTGTTTATGACATTATAAAGAAAAATTTGTGTATATTTTGTACAAGTTTCCCTAAAGTTCTGTGCTATGTTATTTTCACTCTCTCTCTTTCTGCTAGCTAGCTAACTCTAGATACATTGATCTACCTAACACTTATTATATTTCATAAATAAAACAAAACCCTTTTGTTTAACATCTTGTGAATGAAAGCCTCCATTTATGTAAGGCCAATACAAATATGTTTCAATGTGAGAAAAAAAATCACTGTTCCTTTTGTCATTGGTTTTGATTACTAGAAATTTATTCTGAAGACAAAGCTAAGTTTCCTTTATTTAATACATTTATTATAATATCAGTATTAAAAGCTATGTATTCAATAGGAAAAAGACAAGGATTCCCACTCTCATCAGTTCTATTAAACGTAGTACTGGAAGTCCTAGACAGCAATTAGGCAAAGAAAATAAATAAAAGACATTTCTGACCAGGTGCGGTGACTCATGCCTGTAAACCCAACACTTTGGGAGGCCGAGGAGAGTGGATTGTTTGAGTTTCAGACCAGCCTGGGCAATGTAGTGACACCCTATTTCTACAAAAATGCAAAAATTAGCTGGGCATGGTGGTGCATGCCTATGGTCCCAGCTGCTTGGGAGGCTGAGATGGGAGGATCGCTTGAGCCCAGGAGATGGAGGTTGTAGTGAGCCATGATGGCACCACTGCACTCTAGCCTGGGCAACAGAATGAGACCCTCTCTCTCTCTCTCTCTCTCTCTCTCTCTCACACACACACACACACACACACACAAACACATTTCCAGTTTCTAACACACACACACACACTTCCAAAACACATGCACACACACACGCATTTCCAAATCAGAAAGAAAGAAGGAAAGTTATCTCTATTTGCAGATAATATGATTTTATGTATAGCAAACCCTGAAGACCCTACCAAACTATTGTTAGAACTAATAAACGAATTCAATAAAGTTGCAGATACAAAATCAACACTAAAAAAACTAGTTGCATTTCTATACACTAATGATAAATTTTCTGTAAAATTAAGCAATTACTTAATTACTTAAACAATTATATAAAAAAAAATTAGAAATGCACTTAACCAAGGAGGTAAGTGTTTTTATTGGCTAAGGTAATTTGGAATATCTTTAAAGTAGAATCTTTTCTAAAACTTTGCTTTGAAAATGGAAAATATTTTGCAAACCTCACAATATTTGAAAATATATGGAAGTTATTATATTATTTAAATGAGTCAAGCCTTTATTTGAGGAAAATAATAAAACTATCATAAGAGACCAAAAGAAGCCAGCTGTACACCCACTGGTTTATTGCTTCCATAAAGTCTAATGACTTTTCCTATTAAGAATTAGTATATACCAAATTTATATAGCCTTCTGTCATTATCAATGATGGCATACCAGGTGTTCACAGTTTATCACCGCCATAATGTTCCAATGATATATGTGAAAATATGCATTTAAAAAATTTGTCTACATAGGTCGAATTTTAAAATTCTAATTTTAAAGTCATGTGTGTATGCATGTAATTTTTAAATTCATATGCGTGTATATGTACATGTGTCCGTGTATATGTGTTTCACTATTGCGCCAAGATATATATTTGTGTCTATTTTAAGGTCAGAAGAATATTTTAAGTATGGACAATGATTTGGTGCCATGTTGTGGTATTTTTTTGTAATTATTTATAAGACTTCTAATACGTTCTTTTTTTTCAGTTTAATATCTATAAAACTGAATCAGGACTTAAATACTTGATAAACACAATGAAATATGTTTGTGTATTTTGATATTTTCCATCATTATCCTTATTTCATATGGATTACTTCATAATTTCTAACAAATTTAGTAAATAGCATGTTTTAAAATTTCATTTAATTTCTCTTCAAAACACTAGCAAAATATGTCTGTGTTGTTATATGTGTGTGTGACTGTGCAGTGTGTAGAGGTGTAAATATACCTAGAGCAAATGAAATAAATCATAGACATAACAAAATAATTCAGGAGAATATGTGACTCAAAATTCAAGACTGAAACACAAGGACAGCTTCTTTTAAGTGACTAGAAATTTAAGTATAAATGGTAACAGCTATATGTTGGCAAAGTTCATAGAAAGACTTTACTCAATCAAATTTGGATCCAAAGGTTTCTGTGATTCAGGTTTGGATTGGAATATATTCCTCACAGATGAAAAAATGTAAAATAATAGTCATCCTTCACTGATTTTCACTCACTAGGCAACCAGTTCCTAAATTAGAATGTAACACCCTTTGCTATATCTCATTCTTTCCAGGTTACTTTTGTGGCACTATTCATCAGCCCTACTTTAATAATACTATTTTTACAGGAGCCAAAGAATAAATAATAATTTCCCCAATATTCCCCAAGTAATGAGTGCCTTGAGTCATGACTTTTAAGCAGGTAAGACATGGAAAATCAGAATAAACTTTTAAAAATACATTTAATTCAATTCTATAAATATAAATCATTCAAAATCTGGCCACAATCTTAGGAATACAAAAGTAAAATCCTAGTTATTTTTTCCCTAAAATGTCACATTGTAATAGATCTAACATTGCGTGTATTTCTAATGTGATGAAATGTTGATATATATTTTCTACAGTGCAAACTACAGCTCTAAAATTTTTCAAAGATAGTACATGTATTATGTTTTCTATAATACTTACACCATCATTATAGTTTTACCTTTTATATCTCATATTCTAATTATGTAATGGTATTATTACATATCCCTGAAAAAAATATTAAAATGTGCTACGGGAAAAGTTAAAAAAGACATATTAAACCTCGTTATGTAGTAGCAGGGACCTGGGAAAGCTCCTTGGCAGGAGTAAGGTTCGTCATTCAGAAGTCAACCTATTTAATACAGAGATAATGATTCAACTTTACTTCAGAGAATTTAAATCTGCAGCTACCCTCTCATAGTTTGAATGTGGCTGGTGACTATTTTTTAATAGAAGCAAGAACTAGCTGACACAACTCAAGTTTTGTTTCTCTCACATATTGTTTGAAAATAGTTAGATTTATCTAATATAACAAAAATCAGAGTATTATACCGAAAAAACTGCATTCCAGCTTTCCTTAAAATTGTGAGCATGTGGCCACACCAAGCCCTCAATTTTATTAGCAACATTTGGCTAAGTCACATCTGTTTCCATTTGCCCACCTTGTCCACATCACGCATTTCACTCTCCTGACTGGGCAAATTAGTTATTTGCACTTGTACTCCTGCTTGAGAAATGTAAGAAGTGTTTGCCTCCCTCATTCTACATGAAGTGACATATTCCTTTCTGGAAAGAGGAAATTATTTTCCAGAAAAATAAACAGAAAGTGAAAATAGCCTTATTCAAGCAAATTGGCAGAGAATAAATTTAACACACTTATTTGTAAATTCTAAATCTTTAAGCTAAGAATCCCATAGTAACTTGACCATAAATAGTTTAATGAGGGTAGCAGAGTTGGTTGTAAACCCTAAAAAATCTGGTTAGAGAGTGTGGAGGTAGAAGGAAAATAAAATGTATGAAGTGTCTGTTAAAATCGAGTTAGGTGTAATCCTCAAAGAGTTTAATATGATTGGCCTCAGTTTATATTCCCACAGTGGAAACAGGAAGCAAACTCAGAGTTACCCAACCTTAAAAGCCTCGACACTCTATCTATTATTCTTTCTACTTTACCAATTATTTTCAATGACTGGCATGCTGTTTATTAAATGGAAGATACAAAAGAAAAAATAAGGCAGAAGTTTTAAAAATCATCAGCAATTCATTATATCTTGACTCCCATGGTATGAAGGACATCATCTCCAATTTTTTATGAATTACCTATTTTTAAAATTTTATTTGTAATGTCTATGAGTATGTAGTAGGTTTATGTATTTATGGGGCACATGAAGTATTCTCATACAGGCAGACTGCATAATAATCACATCACATTAAGGGGGGTATCCATCACTTCAAGTATTTATTATTTCTTGGTATTACAAACATTCCATTATGCTCTTTTAGTTATTTTTAAATGTACAATAAATTATCGTTGACTGTAGTCACCTTGTTGTGTGATCAAATGCCAGATCTTACTCATTTTATCGAACTATAATTTTGTTTTCATTAACCATTTCCTTTTCTTCCACCCCTCCAAATTACCTGTCCCAGCATCTGGTTAGCTAGTATTCTACTCTCTATCTTCATAAGTTCCATTGTTTTAATTTGTAGCACCCACAAAAGAGTGAAAACATGCGAAGTTTGCCTTTCTGTGCCTGGCTTATTTCACTTAATATAATGACCTCTAGTTTCATTCATGTTATTGCAAATGTCAGAATCTCATTCTTTGTATGGTAGAGTAGTACTTTATTGTGTATATCTACCACATTTTCTTTATCAATTCCTTTGTTGAACACTTACCTTGCTTCCAAATTTTGGCTATTGTGAATAGTGCTGCAATAAACATGGAAGTTCAGATATCTCTTCAACATACTTATTTCCTTTCTTTGGGGTATATACCTTAAAATGGGATTTCTGGATCATATGATAGTTCTATTTTTGGTTTTTTGAGGAATCTCCACACCGTTCTCCACAGTGGTTGTACTAATACACATTGCTACCACCAGTGTATGAGAGTTCCCTTTTCTCCACATCCTCAGCATTTGTTATTGCCTATCTTTTGAATAAAACCCCTTTTAACTGAGTAAGATGATAACTCATTGTAGTTTCGATTTGCATTTCTGATGATTAATCATGTTGAGCATCTTTTCATATACCCATTTGTCATTTGTCTGTCTTCTTTTGAGAAATGTCTATTCAGATCTTTTGCCCATTTTTAAATCAGGTTATTTGATTTTTCCTATTGAGTTGTTTGAGCTCCTTATATATTTTGAATATTAATCTCCTGTCAAATAAATAGTTTGCAAACATTTTCTCCCATTCTGTGGGTTGTTAATTCACATTGCTGATTGTTTCCTTTGCCGTGCATTAGGATTCTAACTTAATGTGATCCTGTTTTTCCAGTTTTCTTTTGGTTGCCTGTGCTTATGCGGTATTACCAAGAAATCTTTGCCCAGTCCAGTGTCCTGGAGAGTTTCCCCAGTGTTTTCTTTTAGTAGTTTCACAGTTTGAGGTCTTAGATTTAAGTCTGCAATGTATTTTGATTCGATCTTTTCATATGGTGAGAGATAGGGGTCTAGTTTCATTCTTCTGCAAATGGATATCCAGTTTTCCCAGCACAATTTGTTGAAAAGATTGTCCTTTCCCCAATGTATGTTCTTACCAACTTTGTCAAAAATGAATTCTCTGTAGATGTAAGAATGTGTTTCTGGGTTATTTATTCTGTTCCGTTGGTCTGTGTGTCTGTTTTTACACTATTACCATGCTATTTTACTTATTATAGCTCTGTAATATTCCTTGAAGTCAGGTAACATGATTCCTCCAGTCTTGCTCATTTTCCTCAGAATGGTTTTAGTTACTCTGGGTCTTTCGTGGTTCCATATAAATTTTAGAATTTTTTTTTTCTATTTATGTGAAGAACGCCATTGGTATTTTGGTAGGGACTGCACTGAATCTGTAGACAGCTTTGAGTACTGTGGAAATTTTAGCAATATGGATTCTTCCAATCACAAAACGTGCATTTTTTTCCATTTATTTTGTATGTGTCATCTTCAAGTTCTTTCAGCAATGTTTTAGTTTTCATGATAGAGATCTTTCACTTCTTTGGTCAAATTTGTTCCTGGGTCATTTTAATTTTGTTTGTAGCTATTGTAAATGAGATTACTTTCTTGATTTCTTTTTCAGGTTGTTCACTGTTGGCATGTAGAACTGCTATTCATTTTTGCATATTGATTTTGTATCAGTATTTGTATCAGATTTGTTTATCAGTTCTAACAGTTGTGTGTGTGTGTGTGTGTGTGTGTGTGTGGAGTCCTTAGGTTCTTCCAAATATAAGATCATACCATCTGCAAACATGAATAATTTGACTTCTTCCTTTCCAATTTGGATGCCCTGTATGTCTTTCTCTTGTCTGATCACTCTTGCTCGGACTTCCTGTACGATGTTGAATAATAGTGGTGAAAGTGGGAATCCTTGTCATTTTCCATGTCTTAAAGGAAAGACTTTTCATTTTTCCCTGTTTAGTATGATACTAGCTGTGGGTCTGCTCTGCATAGCTTTTATTATGTTGAGGTATATCCCTTCTAAACCCCATTTTTCCAGGGTTTTTATCATGAAGGGATGTTGCATTTTGTCAAAATGTTTTCAGCATCAATTGAAATGATCACATGTTTTTTTTCCTACATTCTGTTGATTGTGATGTACCATGTTGATTGATTTGTATATGTCGAAACATTCTTGCATCCCTTTGATGAATTCCACTTGTTCACAGTGGATGACATTTTACGTGTGCTGTTGAGTTCAGTTTGCTAGTATTTTGGTGAGCATTTCTGCATCAAATTTCATCAGAGATATTGGCCTGTAGTTTCCTTTTTTGATGTGTCTTTGTCTGGTTTTGCTACTAAGGTAGTACTGGCCTTGTAGAATGAGTTTGAAAGTATTCCCTCCTCCTCTGTTTTTCTGTTTTTTTGTTGTTTGTTTGTTTGTTTGTTTTGAATAATTTGAATACGTTTGGTGTTAGTTCTTCTTTAAATGTTTGATAAAAGTCAGCAGTGAAGTCATTAGGTCTGGGCTTTTCTCTACTGCAAGACGTTTTAATCATAGTTTTGTTCTTGTCTCTTGTTATTGGTCTATTCTGCTTTTGGATTCCTCCATAGTTCAATCTCATTAGGTTGTATGTGTCTGGGAATTCATTAGTTTCTTCTAGGTTTTCCAATTTATTGGTATATAATTGTTGCTAGTAGTCTTTAATGATCCATTGAATTTCTTCAGTGTCAGCTGTAATATCTCCTTTTTCATCTCTGATTTTATTCATTTGGATCCTCTTTTCTTGTATATTTTTAAAATTTTAACCAATCAGCCACATATACTGAATGGATCCTTTTTTTCATAGTCTGGTTAAAAATTTGTCAATGTTGTTTAACTTCTTGAAAAATCAGTTTTTCATCTAATTGATGTTTTGTATTTTTTGTTTTCACTTCCACTTATTTCTGCTCTGATCTTCTTTATTTCTTTTCTTCTGCTAATTTTGGGTTTTGTTTGCTCTTGTTTCACTAGTTATTTAAGATGTATCATTAGGCTGTTTAAAGTTTTTACACTTTTTTGATGCAGGTTATTATTGCTATAAACTTTCTTCTCAGTATTGCTTTTGCTGTATTCCAAAGGTTTTGGTATATTTACATTTTCAATTGTTTCAATACATTTTAACATTTCCTCAATTTCTTTATGGACTTACTGGATTTCATTCTTCATTCTCCTGATACAATGTTTCACATTGATAGGTTAATTTATAGCTACTTGTGGCAATAGCAAGCAGTTTCAAGAGATGAATACATAGCTCAAAGCCAGGTGAGTAGGACATGAGTGCAGTCTCATTTTAATGCTTCTCTCCACCTGACAATAAAAAGGGTTTGCATTACTCAGATGACAGTGCTTTTCTTTTCTCCTTAGAGAAGAGCAGCATACTGCTTAAATTCAGGAACATATTATTTAATTTTCACGTTTTTATAGTTTCCAAAATTGTTCTTGTTATTGATTTTTAGTTTTACTCCTTTTGGTCAGAAAAGATGCTTGCCATGATTTTCAATTATTTTTCAATCTTTTAAGACTTGTTTTGTGAAATAACATAAAATCTACTACTTGAGAATGATCCATGTGTTGAGGAGAAGAATGTGTATTCTGCAGCCTTTGGATGAAATGTTCTGTGAATATCTATCAGGTCCATTTGGTCTAGAGTGCAGATTAAGTCTGATGTTTCTTTGTTATTTTTATGTCTGGTTAATCTGTACAATGCTGAAAGTAGGGCGCTGATGTTTCCAGCTACTATTCTATTAGAATCAATCTCTCTCTTTAACTCTAATAATATTTGCTTTATATATCTTGGTGCTCCAGTGTTAGGTGTATATATTTTTTAAATTGTCATATTCTCTTGCTGTATTGACAATTTATCATTATAGAATAACCTCCTTTTTGTCTCTTTTTATGCTTTTCATCTTAAAATTTATTATATCTGATATTATATCTACTCCTGCTTTTTTTTGTTTTCATTTGCATCTAATATGTTTCCCTATACCTTTACTTTAGTGGTTTTGTATCTTTACGGATAAAGTGTATTTCTTTAGACAGCAGATAGTTGGAGTTTGCTTTATCTGTTCAGCCACTCTAAATCTTTTGATTGGAGAATTTTATTATTGATAAGGAAGGATTTACTATAGCCATTTTTTTTCAGTTGTTTTGTGGCCTTCTTTTCCTTCCTTCTTTCCTTCATTCCTTTCTCTCTTCCTTTGTGTGAAAGTGATTTTCTTTGGTAGTGTGTTTTAATTTCTTGCTTTTTATTTTTTTGTGTTTCTACTGTAGATTTTTTGATTTGAGGTTACCATGAGACTTGCAAATAAAATCTTATAACCCATTATTTTAAATTAATGACAACTTAAATGTACTATTCTAGGATATAACTTTTTTTTTTTTTCCTTCAGCACTTTAAATATGTCATGCCACTTTCTCCTGCCCTGTAAAGTGTTGCTAAGAAGTCTGCACCAGATGTATTGGAGCTCTATTGTATGTTACTTGTTTCTTTCCTCTTTCTGCTTTTAGGATCCTTTCTTTATCTTTGACCTTTGACTTTTGGGAGTTTGATTATTTAATGTCTTGAGGTAGTCTTATTTGTGTTAAATCTACTTGTTGTTCATTACTTCTTGTACTTGAATATCAATATCATTCTGGGTTTATAAAGTTCTTTGTTATTATCTCTTTGAATAACTTTCTACCCAAATCTCTTTCTCTACCTCCTCTTTAAGGTCAATAATTCTTAGATTGGTCCTTTTGAGGCTATTTTCTACTTCTTTTATAGTTTTTTCTTTTGTCTTCCCTGTGTATTTTCATGAAAAAATGTATTTCCCTGTGTGTTTTCAAATTTTTAACTGATGATTTCTTATGTTTGATTAATTATACTGAGAGATTCTAATGCATTTTTATTTTTTTCAGTTGAATGTTTTAGCTCCAGAATTTCTGCTTGATTTTAAAACTGTATTTCAATCACTTCATTTATCCGACAAGGTTCTACATTCCTTCTCTATATTATCTTGAATTTAATTGAGTTTCTTGAAAACAGCTATTTTGAATTCTCTGTCTGAAAGCTTGCATATCTCTGTCATTCTGAGATTGGTTACTTGTTCCTTATTTAGTTTGTTTGGTGAGGTCATGTTTTCCTAGAAAGTCCCGATGCTTGCCAATAATGCTTGCCGATGTTCATCAATGTCTGGGCATTTAAGAGTTAAACATTTATTCTATTCTTTGCAGGCTGGGCTTTCTTGTACCTGTCCTTCTTGAGAAGGCTTTCTAAGTATTCAAAGAGAATTGAATGTTGTAATCTAAGTCTGGTCACTGCAGCCATATCTGCATTGGGAACAGCATCAACTCTGTAATGGTGTTACTCTCACAGATTTGTAGAGATGCCTTGGTGATCTTGGGTAAGGTCCATGAGACTTCCCTGGATTACCAGGCAAGATCTCTTGTTTCCTTCCTTTACTTTCCTCCAAATAGTCTCTCTCTCTCTCTTTCTCTCTCTCTCTCTCTGCTGCTGAGCTGCTTGGAGTTGGAGACAGGATAATGCAAGTGTTCCTATGGCCACCGCCATTGGAATTGTGCTGGGTCACACTTGCAGCCAGCACAGTACTGGATCTGACCCAAGGCCTGTGGCAGCTGTTGCCAGCTACCACTGATATTTATTCAAAGTTTAAGGGCTCTTAAGTCAGAATTCTGCCAGGCTTGTGTTTTTTCCTGTCAGGGCAGTAGATTCCCTTCTGGCCAGGTGGGGTCTAGAAATGTCATCCACAAGCTAGGGCCTGGAGTTGGGAACTTTCGTAATCTACTTGGTGCTTTATTCTACTGTGGCTGAGCTGGTATGCAAGTTGCATGGTAAAGTCATTTTTACTCTTCCTTCTCCTTTCCTCAAGTGGAAGGAGTCTCTCCCTGTGCCCACTACAGCTGGGAATGCTCTGGGTCACACCTGAAGGCAGCAAAGCACTGGGTCTTCCCTGAAACCCATGGTGACTACTGCCTGACTATCAGTGATATTTATTCAATCCCCAAAGGCTAAAGTTAACAGGTAATAAATTCTGCTAGGACTGATTCCTTCCTTTCAGGGCAGTGGGTTCCCTTCTGGCCTATGGTGTGTCTGGAAATGTCAACCAAGTACTATGGCCTAGAATAAGAGCTACATGACTCTGTTTCATGCTTTATTTTACTATGGTTGAACTGGTCTCCAAGTTGCAAGACAAAGTTATCTTTATTCTTCCTTCTCCTTTCTTTAAGTAGAAAGATTCTCTCCCAGAGCTTCAAGCTGTGCTGGCTGGTATTGGAGGAGAGGTGACACAAGCACTCCTTTGGTCACCCCAGCTTATGTCTCAGTAGGTTGCATGCACCCCAAGTCCACTTGCTCCAAGCAAAGCATGGCCCCAAGACTTGCCCTGGAATTGCCGTCCTTGTGGCCTAGACTGCCACTCAAATTTATTTAGGACCCCAGAGAACTCTAGCCTATAGTAGTGGGGCTAGCCAGAACTCAGCTTCTGACTGCTGGGATAGATGATTCCCCTCTGGCTAGGGCTGATATAAGTGCTCTCTCTCTAGGTGACAGCAAAATTCTGCCCTATTTGCTTTCCACTGTGACAGGGCAGCACTGAGTGCCAATCTGGAGTCCCATATTCAATGCACTATCCCTCCCCCAAACACACATGGTATTGCCAGGGGATAGAGGAGGGGTGATGTAGGCAATTCAAGGCTGTCTTTTGTATCCTCTTAGTACCTCTTTCCTTAAAATGACATTAAAACCAGGTACTGTGATGACTCACTTGATTTTTGGTTCTTATAAAGGTGACTATTTTTATGGATAGTTGTTCAATTTGGTGTTCTGTTTGGGGAATGATCACCGGAGGGTTTTTTCCAGCCATCTTGCTCTGCCTCCTCAGATCTGGATTACCTATATTTGATTTTTTATGCTTCCATTAGTCATGGACATTTCATTTTTTTCCTAAACTTAATTCTCCTATCACCAAAAGGCTGTTGTTGTTTGCTTTTAGCATAACTTCCTGCCAAACCTATCTTCCAGGTATTATACATTAGACTTTTCTCCCTGAATTTTTTCTGCACTGGCTAGCCAATAGTTAATTTCCTACCAAAACTGTAATTTATATCAGTACCCAAGAACTTGCCTAAACATTTTCTATAGTATTATAAACTATTTATTCCCAAGTTCATAACTGTATTTTAAAATGTATTTTATTTTTTCAATATATCATAGCTCTTATAATTTCCATAAATGTATCTAGTATCCAATTAAAACATGTCAATTAGAAAGAAATTTGTGAATTATCAAGATACTACTCACTAATGCAAGAAAACTCAAAGCCCAAAGCCACATTTTTCTGTTATTTTTCTCTTAAAAGAGAAGAGTCTGAATTAATTAAGATTTAGGTTTATACAACACATATTCTGCTTTAAAGGTATTGTTGTCTTTTATTTCCTAATAAACAAAGTTAAATTTAAATATTTCAAAAAATACTAATTTGTGTTCCTCAAATATAGGGGTTTTGGCCATAAAGTAAAAAGTTCTACCAACTATTTCTTATTCTAAATCCAAAATGATGTAGCAGATATTGTCATTTTCTTATTTAATTTAAATG
This sequence comes from Macaca thibetana thibetana, assembly GCF_024542745.1. Lineage (NCBI taxonomy): Eukaryota > Metazoa > Chordata > Mammalia > Primates > Cercopithecidae > Macaca > Macaca thibetana. Next base: position 63,261,688 of record NC_065582.1, on the reverse strand, counting down.
ATATGAAACAAGATTTCTATCACATATTTATGTATTAATTTTTCTTTCCTACCGCTTCTAAAGTCTACCTAGACACATTACTGAGTGAGCTTGACTCATTTTTACCATATTTTAAACATAATTCCAACGGATTCATTCAGCATAGTTAAGGGGATTCAATAAAAGAAATATTTGATTAAATCAAAATGCCAGACCACCTCCATAATGCTTTCTGACAATCCAAGTTTTAAAAAAGATCTCATAAATGAGTGTTCTTATATAGTAGAATTATCCTTTTACGATTTCACTTTCTGAAGTTACAGCATTGTATCACTTGTGTTTAAAGCCACAAAAGAGTAGGTTTGAGTATTGAAACATGATATGCAGTGTATATTGTTTCTAAGAGAGGTCGATATATTAAATATACATTGGAAAAAAGAAGTGTACAAGATGCGTTTTCTTAGGAAGATTAAGGAGAAATACACTTAGTGTGTATTTTCTAGCCTTATTACATTTTGGAGTTTTTATTTCCTCCATTATTCGATGATCCCAGATAGGTAGCTAAACATAAGGAAGGCAGACTGTTTTCACAGCTGCTCTTACAAAGTTATACCTATGTACTCTAGACCACACAGGAGGAGCACAGTTGCTCAACTATTAAAGTATCACCAAAAGACAGTTTACTTAAATTGATTTAATTGCAGCACTATATGATAATTTCTGTGTACATATGTACATCAATAGTGTATATATGAGTAAATGGAATTTATTTTGAAGAATTGTGTTTCAGAATCACATGAAAGAAATAGTACATAGTAGCATTATAAAATAATTAAAATTTCATGGCCCAGAAAATAAAAAGGTAATTTATTTTATAAATTGTACCTGATAATACACTGGCCATGCCATCTCAAACACATTTGAATATAAGAAAGAAATAAGTACAAGTAAAGGCAGCACTGTCATCAAAAAATATTATGTTCTGCTTGCCAAAGTAATTTCTCAGTACACTCAAGTAAATCCTACAATTTTCTATGTATTATTTAGCTGAGATTATCACATTTTATAGCTATATCTATCTATATTATATATATGAAACACACACATACACTTCCCTCATAACCAAAATCTTGTTGTTTATCAATAGAAAAAAGTGAGATGGAAGAAACAAAAAGCAACATAAGTATTGAACCTAATACTCTTATACAACGATCATCTCTTAAGTCAATGTCCACTCCTGTGATCAATGATGTCTTCAAATCATATATAGCCTTTGAACCAGCATCCCCCATCTTCAGGAAAAGAAGATATTTAAAGATGCAATGTATCATGTTCTATCATTTTTTAAACTTTTAAGCTGAGAATATGAAAGTGAAGATTTGATATTTCCATATATTATTTGCTTTATTGAAGCCTCTCTTTAAAATGGCTTTTAAGAAAAAAAGAGGTTAATTGATTAGTAGCTCTGAAATATAAAAACATAAAAATTAACACCTTTTCCTCTAACAATTTTATAGAGTGTTAAGACTGATTTACAGATTTACTTAATTTCACATATAATTGAGGCCAAACCACTAAAAAGAAAAATATCAAGTCAGTTATTATTGCCAGATTGCTTCCAATAATCCTCAAAGATGATTTGGACTCGAAATGTGCAGCCAGACCCTGTTACTTTTTAATTAAGTGCCACATTAAAGCTCCTAGATCCAGTCAATTATAATAATATAAAGTTTCTTCCAGAATCTAACTTCCTTTTAAGGATCTATTTCCTTCTACATGCAATTTATTTTTAACTTATAGACTTTTCAGATACCTTATACTAATGATGTTTATTTTTAATAAAACAATAATGATTATATGTTATATTTTACTCTTTTAAAGCATCTTAAATATACTAATATTTAATTTGCAGAGCTAAACTATGAAATTGATGAAATTAAAGTTATGTATTTAAAGATGAGAAAATGAATTCACAGTGACTTAGGTTCCTTCTCAAAATCATGTTGCTGGTAAACTGGCAGAGTAATAACCTCAACCCAATAGACTGGCCTCTGAGCCTCTCCTCATAAACAAAATGTTAATACTTCCTCTCTGCTTAGTGTCCATTCTTCCTTTTAAAACTCAACCAAAGATAATGCTAACTGTGGTCTACAAAGTAAAGCTGTTTGATCCATCTATATTTACCCTGAACATCAAAAGGATTCTGAGTGAGCATAGATTTTTATGAAAAATAAAATGTTCTGCTTCATGTCTCAAAATAAATATAAAAGATTAGGCCAACCAAAGATTTGGAGCAACATGCTAAGTCTCTATTTGAATCTAGAAGAGTTTACCAAAAATATTTTTAGGCAAAACAAAAAATGATAAATATAAAATAGAGAAAAATAATAGGCAAAAAAGATAAATATTCCCCTAAAACAGGTTTATGGGATACTATTAATATCTTTCAGACCTGAAAACTATGTAATGATAATATTTAAGATGGCACATGTAGTGAGCATGACATTTTATAGTTTTTTAACTTTATTCACACACTGACAGTTGAGCCTCATAGTTTCCTATTGTGGGAGAATCAGGGTAAGCTTTCTTACATAGGTAAGAAAATAAATACAGAAAGTGTAGTTTGTCCATGGTCTGATCGTTACTTAGTAATATATTTTATGGCTTTTATCATGATTCTTTTTCAAATAAACGTACTTAAAAATAGAATCCCATAAACTTTCAGAAAATGTATGAATTACTAAACACAAACTGGGAAAAAATAAGTAGGAGAGCTTCAGTCATAAACATCATTCGTTTCAATTTTAATTCTAACAAAAAATATTTAGACGCTTGTACTTCAGAAATATGCAATATTTTCCAAGCTAACTTTCACCAGTATTTAATTTTAATTTTATCTCTAGCATCACCTTTCGTCTTTGTCTAACATAGTCATTCTAACTACACTCAACTTTATACAAAGACTTCCATCTTTAGAGTTGAAAGCAACAGAATATTGGTTGGCCTGAATGAAAAAATCTGCATGCTTGAATTTTTCACTTTCTTCTTGGATGTTTTAATGTAACATAGACATAATTGTATCCAAGGACATGGCAACATTTTTTATTTTAAATAATTGACATTTTTTGGAGGTCAGTTATTCAATTCTTGAGAGATCATTTTTTAGTTCATTTTTTTCCTTTTTGGCTAAATACAAGGGACGTTTATATTTTCATTAAGTTAAGGCATACTTTAATTGCAAAAATTATTTTTCATTTATTTTGGATATGTCAAGATTACTCGTGGGTGTTATGCAAATGAAAGTTTGCAAAATTAGCGCTTTAGTTTTTGAGTTATTGAGATAAAATGTACCTACAAAGAAAAGCAGGAATTGCAAATGTCTATTCTGATAAATTTTGACAAATATATATACTAAAGTAATTGTTTAAGATAGATAACTTTTCTATCACACCAGGAAATTCCCTTTCCTTATTTTCAATCTCTATTGCCTATCATCAATTCTGTTCTATCACTATTGATTTCTAACATCATATATGATTCTTGAATTTATAACTGATCCTTTTAAAATTACTATTTATGTGTAGTGTGAAGTATGAGTAGACTAGCAGTTTTTCCCCATTAATTTTTTGTTTGTTTTTAAAGGACTATGTGTTAAAAAGACTTTTCTTTCTCTTCTGAATTGACCTGGTGCCTAAGCCAAAAATGTTTACATTTATAAAATCCGTATTTATTTTATTGAACTATTTGTTTACTATTATGCCAAAAATATACTCTCTTCATGGCTATAGCTTTATAGTAACTCCTGAAATCAGGCAATATAGTTCTTCAACATTGATACTGTATTTTACGAATATTTGAATGATTGTTGGTACTATACATTGGCACATATATTGTAGAATATGCTTGAGAAAATGTACTGAAAAACCTGTTGAATAGCTTCAGAATTTTAGTTTTCAAAATGAGAAGAGTTCTGTAGATGAATGATGGTGATGCTTGCACAAAAATATGAATATACCTAATGCTATTGAACAGTACACTTGAAAAATGGCACATTTTAAGTTGTATGCATTTTGCCACACTTTGAAATATGGCTAAATGAATGAATGATGGCTAAACAAAATGTAGGCCATCCATTCAATGGAATATTTTCCACCATAAAGAGGAATGAAGTGCTGATATATGCTACAACATTCATAAACCTTCACAAAAATTATGCTAAGTGAAAGAAATCAGACACAAAAGGACATATAGTGCATAATTCCATTTACATAAAATGTTCAGAATAGGCAACTTAATAGAGACAAAGTAGATTTGCGGTTGCCAGAGACTGGGAGAAGAAAGAAACTGGAAGTGACTACTAACAGGTATAGGATGTTTCTGAGGGGTTATGAAAATGTTTTGGAATTGTATGGTGGTGATGGTTGCACCTCCGTGTGAATATATGAAAAAAAAAACTGAAGTATACACTTTAAAATTGGGATTTTTATGTTATGTAGAATTTTTTGTTATATGATTTAGTTTTCATTTATAAAATAAATGAATAAAAGAAAGAAAAAAATTTAATTTGGATTGATTTGAATATTTACATCAATATGAAAATAATGTTTCATTCATTTTCAGTGTACACGTTTTGCACACACCTTGTAAATCATACCTAAGAATTTCATGTTTTTGATATGCTTTAAAAGTGGCATTTTAAAAATTATTTGCATTTTTTTAGAATACAAAAATAAAATTGATTATTGTTTATTTACCTTTTATCTTATGAGCTTGCTAATTCTACTTACTAATTCTAGTACATTTGATGAGCAAGGGGGAGTGAAAAATTCCCAAAATTTTCATGTGCAACAGTGCATAGTCTGTGTATAAAAAGATGCTAACTTTTCTTTTCAATCTTTATGTCGTTATTTTACTTCTTGCCTTACTAACTAGGATATAACTTTGAATACAACGTTTAATAGAATGGCAAGAGCAGACATTCTTCAGAGAAAGAATTCAATATTTCACCCTTATGATAATGTTGCTGTTGATATTTCATAGATATAATTTATGACATTAATTAAATGACCTACTATTTCCAGTTTCCTGAAAGTGTTTAGAAAAAGTGTATGTTGAATGTTATCAAATGTGCTGTCTTCATCTATTGAAATGACATTATTTTTTCTCATTCATCTATACATTTATGTTAATTTATTTTCAAATAAAAATCCAGCTCTGCATTCTTGAAATAAACTCAAACTGGTTTTGATGAAAATACTAACATTTTATCAAGGCTATTTGTTTTCTTATTTACAAAGAATGTTAATTTGTCATTTTTATGACATTATCTAAATTCATGTTTATCATTTTATCTCTTGGTCACATAACCGTGTCTACATATGATTTTTAATTTGTGTGTGTGTGTGTGCGTGTGTGTGTTTAGTAGAGATGGGGTTTCTCCGTGTTAGCCAGGATGGTCTCAATCTCCTGACCTCGTGATCCGCCCGCCTCAGCCTCCCAAAGTGCTGGGATTACAGGCGTGAGCCACCACGTCCGACCCTACATATGTTTTTATATAGAAATGTGCATGTATTTGGTTTTGTTTTGTTGTTTTGTTTTTTTTGTTGTTGGATTGTCAGTTTCAGTGAATTTATTAGTTTATAGTTGGAAATAGAGCAGTTCTTTCCTTAACACATGAATGAGTCTTTAACAGTCACAGAATTAGAGTCTGGTAAAACACAAGCCATCTATGAGGCTGCCTCCTTCCTTTCCAAGATTTATTGTGAAAGATTATGGTGTGGAACCCTAGACAAAGAAGCATATTCTTGTCTCGTTTGAATTTTGTCAACAGTGGAGCAGGATACTGTGAATTAATTAAGTCACAACAGCTTACACATCCCCAGTATCTTTGAAACAACCCTTATTCTTTGCTCTCAGAAGAGGAACAACTGCTCTGCCTGCAGGTCTTAGCAGGTGCATCAGTAATGACCTGAATCAGAATGTGTCTCTTGTGATGCTTGCGATTGCTCAAAAAAGAGGTCCCAACCTCCCCCGGCTCTTTTCGGGGAAAGAGGGCATTTTGGGACATGGAACCTGGTCCCAAAGATAGCATTCAAGAATTTAGGTCTTTTTTTTTTCCGAGCCTGGACAGAGAGGGGTGTGGCCTGATAGCTGTGGCTTGTTCCACAGAGAGTCTCACAGTCTGGAACAACTGGAAGGCCTTGTGATGTGGGCATAGATGGCTTGGGACTAGCCTAACTGGTTGGACCCACTGCTGGGGACCAGATGCCAAAAGGAGACCTGCTAGGTCAGAATAAGGGGAGCTGTTTGGTCCCATGGCAAACTGTTGGGCTAAAAACCCCAGCCACCCTTCTTCACCTGAGTTAACTCTGTGGAGCAGCAGAGGTGCCTCCACCCCACCTCTGGTAGGTTGCCTGAGAGCTTCCCCTAGATCCCAACCAAGGCCACTGTTTGAACTGCCATGGAGAGCCTGGTTGCCAGCTTGCCTGGTCCAGCCTGAACCAGCTTTCCCTTCTCCAGCAGACTTGGCAAGAGATCACAGGATAGTGTGTCTGGAATTGGGTTCCTTCTGGTGGGATTTTGGTCTCGCTGACTTCAAGAATGAAGCTGCAGACCCTCGTGGTGAGTGTTACAGTTCTTAAAGATGGTGTGTCTGGAGTTTTTTCCTTCAGATGTTTGGATGTGTCTGGAGTTTCTTCCTTCCTATGGGTTTGTGGTCTCACTGACTTCAGGAATGAAGCCGCAGACCTTTGCAGTGAGTGTTACAGCTCTTAAGGGTGGTCTGGAGTTGTTTGTTCCTCCCAGTGGGTTCGTGGTCTCACTGACTTTAGAAGTGAAGTCGCAGACCTTCACCATGATTGTTACAGTTCACAAAGGTAGTATGGACCCAAAGAGTGAGCAGCAGCAAGATTTATTATGAAGAGTGAAAGAACAAAGCTTCCACAGTGTTGAAGGGGACCCAACCAGGTTGCTGCTGCTGGCTGGGGTGGCCAGCTTTTATTCCCTTATTTGACCCTGCCCACGTCCTGCTGATTGGTCCATTTTACAGAGTGCCGATTAGTCCATTTATACAGAGTGCTGATTGGTGCATTTACAAACCTTTAGCTAGACACAGAGCACTGATTAGTGCATGTTTACAGAGTGTTGATTGGTGCATTTACAAACCTTTAGCTAGACAGAAAAGTTCTCCAAGTCCCCACCTGACCCAGAAGCCCAGCCGACTTCACCTCTCAATCCCCCCTGTAAACAGGACACCCCAACTGCTGTTGGGAATTGGGCAATGACCACTCTAGCTACTTCCTGCTGGATAGGGGTGAAGAAGGGGCCCTGCAGTTGTAGTGTCCTCCAGAGGGGAACTCTTTAGGCCAGTGAAAAGGCCAGGGGGTTGGTCCAGTGGTCCTTGGTAGAAGTTGTTAGTTGAGCTCATTTGGGGTTCTATTTGTAAGACCATCTGTAGCTTGATGGCCTCAATTCTACAGGAAACAAATTTGACAAGGAAGTTAAAAATAAAGGGCCCAAGGGCAAGTAACAGCAAGATGGCTGCCACAGGACCTAGAAAGGGAGAATCCATGTCGCCCAACTCCACAGGTTGGTGTAAGAGTTTGAAAGGCATTGTCTGATTTCAGAAGCCTTTTCCTATAAATGCTGGGTGGCATCTCGTATTATCCCTGACTGGTTAGTGTAAAAATAACAGTCTTCCCCTAAGAAGGTTCAGAGTCCTGCTTTCTCAGCAGTGAGGGGGTGTAGGCCTCTGCGGTTTTGAAGAGTCACTGCTGCCAAAGAGTCTATTTGGGATTGCAGAGTAAGGATAGATTTCGTTATTTCTTGCAAACTGTCTGAGAAATCCTTTGAGAGTGTGTGGTAGCAGGATAATGAAGTAGATAAACTGGCTATTCCAGTTCCTGTAGCAGTAGCCATTCCTAACCCTACAAGTAGGGGTATTAGTTGTATGGTTCTGTGCTGACAGACTTGAGCTTTGAGGGCTACTTATAGGGTCTGATTTCCTAGAGCAATGTTAATGTTTGGACTTAGAAAAATTAAGGTGCAGGTGCCTGTCCAGTTAGTGGGCAGGCAGATATAGGTCGATGTTCCACATAAGAAGAATATACCTTGGCTGGGTAGACAGAACTGGTTGTGTATGTTAAAAAGGTGTGTGAGTTTGTTGTTTTCATTTTCCCATACTCCTAGAGTACTTGCTAAGGTAGCTCTGGTGAGAGGCTGGAAAGGGGCATTGGGAGCAAACTGAGTGGCTCATGTGTTCTATTTTCCCATTGGAGAAAAAAACATTTTGTATCTATTAGGAAACATTCGAGAGAGCGATTGAAAGAGGGGATGAGAAGGCATTCACTAGTGGTGGGGGCGATGCTGCAGGGGATCCACGGGTGAATGGTCATGTGGGGAGTATGTCTGCCATTACAAAACCTGGACTGTTTGTTAAGTGGGGAGGAGGTGATGATTTTGGGGGGCCCTGAGAAGTGGACAAGCCATCCGAATGGAGCTGTTTGAGTGACTCGAAAGTTACTATGATCAGTTGGGGCTTGAAGTTGTAGGGTGTAATTACACTGATGGGGTAGTAGGTGCCCCAGGGGCAGGTCTGATAACAGGTTATGTTGGATGCATAAAGGGGCTTGGAAAGTTAAGATGGTATTCGTAGTTACAAGGCCATGTATGGGCTTTTCATTGCTTGTGTAATAGGTGAGGTTGGAAATGTAAGAACATAAAAGTTGGATTGCACGTCCTGTTAGGGCATTCTTGGTCGTATCAGAGATGGGGAAGTCAGCTAATGATTGCATATTTAGATGGAAAGGGTCTTTTCCTTCATAATGAGGGTGGTAGGTTAAGTTGGTGAAGACCCAATTTTTGCAGGAATGGGAGTGGCAATGTAAGCAGAAGTTGATAGAGAGATACAAAGCCAACAGTCATTTGCCAGGGAAGGATTGGACTGGTTTAACAGAGAATGGGTTAAGAGTCTTCTAGAGATAATTAGGAGGTAGCAGAAGGGGAGGGGTGATTGTATGAGGTGTCCAGGGAAGCAAGAGGGATAGACAGGCAAAGAGTAAAAAAGAAGGTAAAGAGAGTGTTCTGGAAGATGAGATCATCTTATCCAGTCTGAGTTAAAGGTAGGAGTAAATTGCTGTCAGAAGGAAGATAGTAAGAAGATTGATGTGATTAGGATTTTCATCCCGGCAGAAGTTACAGTATATAGTCCTATCACAAAGAGTATGGTTAATATGCTACTTAATAATATGATGAAATAATAAAAGGATTCCATTAAAGGGGAAAGGAGAGGTGTTAAAGATAATGTAGGTTTTCACTTACCTTTTTTAAGGAGAAAGGGGTTTTTCTTCAGGATCAGTGTAAGAGTCTTTTTAGTCTGAGATGTTCCCTTCCAAAATAGGAGGTGCAAGTCCTCCAATGGTTGGCAGGTTTATCGAGGCTGGTCTGGCTAATCTTGGGACTCCTGAGCTGATTGTCCTGCAGGTTCCTCAGGGGGTGTCCAAAATTTAACTAGGGTGTGGTGAATTCAAGATTCCACTCCTGCCATCTTAACTGCAGTGGAGGTAGAGAGGATTACTGAGTATGGTCTTTCCCACAAAGAGTCCATAGATGGGGAGGTAGAGGGGAGAGTTTTGACCAACACTAGATCTCCTGACTGAAACAACTCTGTTCCCTTTTCTCTGTGACATCCTTCAGGTAGGTTTTTAAGGTTTTGTTGATATTTTGCCAAAGAAGTTATATCTTTGACCAAGTTGGGCCATTTCCTGATCAAGTAGGAGGTCGTTTGTGAGAAAAGGTCATCCGTACAGCATTTCATATGGTCTGAGCCCCATTTTGTGAGGAGAATTTCAGATTCTTTTTTTTTTTTTTTTTTTTTTTTTTTTTTTTTTTTGAGACGGAGTCTCGCTCTGTCACCCAGGCTGGAGTGCAGTGGCCGGATCTCAGCTCACTGCAAGCTCCACCTCCCGGGTTCACGCCATTCTCCTGCCTCAGCCTCCAGTAGCTGGGACTACAGGCGCCCGCCACCTCGCCCGGCTAGTTTTTTTGTATTTTTTTTAGTAGAGACGGGGTTTCACCGTATTATCCAGGATAGTCTCGATCTCCTGACCTCGCGATCCGCCCGTCTTGGCCTCCCAAAGGAATTTCAGATTCTTAATAAGGCCATGGGCAAGAGAGTAGGCCAAGGGAGATGAGTTTCTTGTGTTGGTTTCCTTAAGTGCCTCTTGAGTGTTTCATTTGACTTCTTGACCTTCCCTGCGGATTGTGGCCTCCAGGCGCATTGAAGGTGATATTGTATCCCTGGCGCCCTGGAAATTCCCTGAATTATCATATCTTTAAAAGCTGGACCATTGTCTCTCTGTAAGCTTAGGGGAAGCCCAAATCTAGGAATTATTTCATGAATTGAGACTTTAATCAATTCTTAAGCCTTCTCTGTCTTGCAGGGGAGAGCTTCTATCCAATCTGAAAAGGTATCAACACAGACCAACAAGTATTGAAATCCCTTTGACTTAGGCTTATGGGTGAAGTCTAACTGCCAGTCCTCTCCAGGATAGTGACCTATTCTTTGTTCCCCCAAAGGAGCCTTACGATGGACCAAAGGATTATTCCTTTGGCACACCTCACAGGCTTTGACTACCTGTCAGATGGTTCAGAGGAGATTTGGCCCTGTAAATAGGGATTTGGCCATTTGATGAGAATTTTCAATATTCATATGAAAAGTTTGGTGGAGGGTTTTAAGTATTTTCCACTGGCTGGCTTTGGGTATAAGTACCTTTCCTTCTTTGGTTGTTAACAACCCCAAGGGGAGAAAACTATGCCCCCGTGAAAGTCTCCACTCTGCTTCAGTTGGGGAATACTGGAGCTTAATCCCTTGGAGGGGGTTGTTCCATACCAAGGGTCCTTCCATAGGTATTTCTAATGGGAAGTTCCATCTGGCAGCAATTTTGGCTGCAGCATCTACCTGACGGTTTCCTTCTGCCTTTTGTCCTTCATCTTTCTGATGGCTTTGGCAGGGTAAGACTGCCACCTCCTTAGGTTTTTGCACTGAGTACAATAACTCCATAATTTCCTTGTGGTGTTTAATGGGGGTTCTCTCAGAGGTTAGGAACTCCGTTTCTTTCCATAGTGCAGCATGGGCGTGTAGGATTAGATAAGCATACTTGCTATTTGTATACACATTTATTCTTTTTCCCTTTCCCAGTACTAAGGCTTGGGTAACTGCCACTAGTTCTGCTAACTGGGTACTGGTCCCTGGGGGAAGAGGCTTACTTTCAAGTGTGGTTACATCACTAACTATGTCATAAGCTGCTCTTCGTATCCCATTCCACAAATGAACTTCCATTGGTATATAGGTTAAGGTCAGAATTAGCGAAGGGGACTTCTAAGAGATCATCCCAGGCATCATAAGTCTGGACTATAATTTGTTGGCAGTCATGCTCGATTGGTTCCCCATTCTCTGGGAGAAAAGTGGCAGGGTCCAGGGCCACACACATACGTATTTGAAGAACCAGTCCCTCAAGGAGTAGCACCTGGTATCTAAGTAGGCAGTTGTCTGATAGCCATAAACTTCCTTTGGCACCTAGTACGCCATTTACATCATGAGTAGTCCAGACAGTGAGATCCTTTCCTCTGACACTAAGATGGCCACCGCTGCAACTACCCTTAAACAGTGAGGCTAGACTTTTACTACTACATTAATTTCCTTACTTAGGAATGCCACTGGTTGTGGAGTTGTCCCGTGAGTCTGAGTAAGGACTCCAAGAGCTATCCCTGCTCTCTCTGTGACGTATAAAGAGAAGTTTTGTCCTGTGGGAAGGCTTAAAGCTGGAGCTTGTACTAGGGCTTGTTTTAAGGCTTTGAAGGCTGTTTCTGCCCCTGGTTCCCATTCTACTAGATAAGTATTTGCCCTTTGGGTCTCCTTGATTAGAGTATAGAGGTGGCCTGGCTATCTTGCTGTATCTGGGCATCCATAGTTGGCAAAAGTCGGTGATTCCAAGGAACCCCTGCAGCTGTTTTAATGTCTTGGGGTAAGGATAATCCAGTATAGGCTGCATTCATTCTTGCTGAGGGCCCTGGTCCCTCTGGCTAAGATGAGGCCTAGATATCTGACCTCCAGTAGGCAAAGCTGGGCTTTTGACCTAGATGCCTTGTACCCTTGATTAGCTAGAAAGTTCAAGAGATCTAGAGTAGCCTGCCAGCATGAGGCTTCCGAACTGGTAGCCAAAAGTAAATCATCCACATACTGAAGGAACAGAATGCCTAGACTTGAGAAGTGGCCTAGATCTTGGACCAGTGCCTGACCAAACAGATGAGGGCTATCCCTAAACCCTTGGGCAAGACCATCCACGTAAGTTGGGACATGTGGTCTGTGGGATCCTCAAAGGCAAAGAGAAACTGGGAGTCATAGTGCAGGTGAATACAGAAGAAAGCATCCTTGAGGTCCAGAATAGTGAACCATTCTGTTTCCTCTTGTATTTGAGAGAGCAGGGTATAGGGGTTGGGTGCAATTGGATATATTGGAATTACTGCCTCATTGATGAGTCTAAGATCTTGCACAAGTCTCCACTGACCATTCAGTTTTGGTACTCCTAGAATTGGGGTGTTGCAGGGACTGCTGCATTTCCTTACTAAGTCTTGAGCTTTTAAATATTTAACAATATCCTGTAATCCTTTATAAGCTTTAGGCCTTAAGGGATATTGCCTTTGATAAGGAAAAGTGGTGGGGTCTCTTAGCCAGATTTGGACTGGGTGGGCATTTTTGGTCCTTCCAAATTGTCCTTCCAATGCCCAGACTTCAGGGTTGACTCCCTTCTCAAGTAGGGGACAACAAATGGGTAACTTGTTCCCCATATTCATGTAGATATTAGCTCCAGCTTTGGCTACTATATCCCTCCCTAATAAGGGTGTGGAACTTTCAGGCATAACAAGAAAGTCATGTGAAAAGAGCAAAGTCTCCCAATTGCAACTGAGGAGGTGGGAGAAATACCTGGTTACAGGCTGTCCCAGGATTCCTCAGATGGTAATGGACCTTGAGGACAGTCGTCCGGGACAGGAGATTAACACTGAGAAGGCTGTGTCAGTGTCCAGGAGGAACTCAATGTCCTGACCCTCAATGGTTAAATGTACCCCGGGTTCAGTGAGGGTGATGACATGAGCTGGCGCTTGCCCCAGGCACCCTCAGTCCTGTTGTTGGATCATCTGATTGGGGGCTTGTGGCCCAGAGAACCAATGCACTCTGGGGCAGTGTGCCTTCCAGTGATTGCCTCAGCATAGCAGACAAGGATGAGGAGGTGGTTTGTTTCTCGTTGGACAAACTTTTTTAAAGGGTTCTTGTAAACCACGCTGATAAAAAGCCTTACCGGGTGATTGGTCTGCTCCATTTTCTTTCCTCTCTGAACCACCAAGGTTTGTTTGTGTGAGGGCCATGACTAAGGCTGCAGCCTTTCTCTGATCTCGCTTTTCCTTTTGGGCCTCTTCCTCTTGGTCCTTATTATAGAACACCAAGTTTGCCAGGTTTAATTATGCCTCCAGATTTTGTTCAGGGCCCAGGGCTTGCTTTTGGAGCTTTCTCCTGATATCTGCAGCTGATTGGGTAATAAACTTATCTTTTAGGATTAATTGACCCTCGAGTGAGTTGGACGACAGGGGAGTATATTTTCTTAAGGCCTCCTGTAGCTGCTCAAGGAAGGCAGAAGGCTTTTCTTCCTTTCCCTGAGTTATGGTGGACATCATTGAATAATTTATGGGCTTTTTCCTAATTCTCCTTAGTCCTTCTAGAACACAGGTCAACAGATGTTTATGACTCCAGTCCCCAAGATCTGAGTTGAGGACCCAGTGGGGATCCATACTGGGGATGGCTTGCTGACCGGTAGGGAATTTGTCCCTTTCTTCAGTTGTCATTCTGTCATTTACTTGACTAAGACACCAGGTATCTCCAAATTCTTGGGCTTCAACTAAAGCCACATTCTTTTCATTAAAGGCCAGGGTTTGATCTAACAATAGCATGACATCTCTCCAGGTGAGACAGAAGGTTTGCCCTAGACCCTGTAGGACATCTATGTACCTATCAGGATCATTTGAAAACTTCCCCAGGTCTGCCTTGATCTGTTTTAAATCAGAGAGGGAGAAGGGGACAAGTACCCAGGTTGGGTCAAATTCCCCTCCCCCTACAGCTTGAAGGGGACATAACCAATAGCCCGGGAAGTTTTGTGGTCCTTTGGAGATTTCTTTGCTTGTTTCCTTCTGGACAGGGGAGATTGGAGGAGGCTTATCATTAATAGGAAGGAGAGCTATAGGGAAGCTAGGATATGGGGTAAGCTAAAGATCCTCCTGTGGGATGTAAATTGCAAGCTTTGCATAGTTGTGTATTCTCCTTCAATGAAAAGAAAACTTGGACATAAGGAATTTCACTTCATTTGCCTTCCAGGAAAGGTCGAGCTGCAGGATAGTATTTTAATTTATACTTCCCTCAGGTGGTCATTTTTCCACATCAGAGAGAGAATATTGGGGCCAAGCCATAATGCAGAAAAAAAATGAGCCACCTCTGTTTTAGGGTTTGTGGGTCAAATTGGTTCCAATGGCTTAGGATGCATTCAAACGGTGTGCCTGCTGATGCCTGAGTGTGTCCCATCTGAAAGACAAAACTGCCCACAGTTTTGGTTTGTTTATTTCTCCCACTGCCCAAGAACCCTCAATGGTCCCTGGACCCTGCTGATCGGAATACTTGCACTCACTGATGTAGCAGCAGAAACACTAGTTTTCCGCCTAGGTCACAAGGAGGACCAAGGAAGGCCGGATTTAGTGGCCCTTACTGACACATCCTCAAAAACATGCATTCTTGCCTGTCCTCCTAGACCACAAAGATGACCGAGAAAAATTGAATTTAGTGGCCCTTACTGCCACATTCTTGAAAACTTATTAGAGTCCTAAGCATTCTCCTGTTAGTATTGAGACTTTACTCATGTCCTATAAAGATGTTATGCCCAAAAAAGAAGTAGAGGGCCATACTCATGGAGGGAAGGGATCTCCAGAGTTGGAAGAGTGATGCCTTTTGTCCTCACTTATATGAATAGGAAGTGTAAAATTTCTGAGGCTCCTCACATCCTAGCTTCAGGAGTAGCTTTTGTTAGGTCTGCTTGTCTGAGGAGGGTTCCTAAAATTCCAGATAGTCCCCCACCCCAATGGGGCTTTGGGCAAATATTATGTCTTTCCAATTGGTGAGCCTGGGTGCCTAAAGAAGGTAACAGAGTCCTGAAGTTTATACTAGAAATCATTCTTACAGGAGAAACTAGAAAGGCACCAGAGACAGGGAATGGTTTTCAGAAGCGGGACTAGCCTTGGAGAAGAGAGGCAGGAGGAAGTTTATCTGACAGGTCTTAGGAACCAAGAGGCAAGGGTCAGGATAGACAGGATAGAAGGGCGAGTCTTGCTTGGGTGACATGACTTTGAGAGTTCTGTTCATGGCCACAGGGTCAACCAACTTGTTGTCGAGACCCTGGAGCTGAATGGCTTTCCTCTCTGTCGACTCTCGGCTCAGCCTGGAAGTACAGGAAAAGCAGAATCTGGTTCCAGGCAAACCACCACTCCCAACTCCAAAGAGTCAGGGGTTGCTAGAGATCTCTTTCCCAGAAAGCCTGACACCCATGTCTTTAGTCCAGCAGCCGCGCAAGTCGCTTTTAACTGGCCAACAGGTACCCAGTATTTAGCCCCCGAATTCTAAGGAAAAATAGGACAGAATAGTATGCGAAAGGAGTCTGATGGTACTCACTGCTTGGTGATTGTCCCATCTGAGTTGCCAAAATGTGTCTGGAATTGGTTCCTTCCGGTAGGCTCTTGGTCTCGCTAACTTCAAGAATGAAGCCGCGGTCCCTTGTGGTGAATGTTACAGTTCTTAAAGGTGTCGTGTCCGGAGTTGGTTCCTTCAGATGTTCAGATGTGTCCGGAGTTTCTTCCTTTCAGTGGGCTCGTGGTCTCGCTGACTTCAGGATTGAAGCTGCAGACCTTTGCAGGGAGAGTTACAGCTCTTAAAGGTGGCACATCCAGAGTTACTTGTTCCTCCTGGTGGTTTGTGGTCTTACTGACTTCAGGAGTAAGCTGCAAACCTTTGCAGTGAGTGTTTCAGCTCTTAAAGGTAGCATGGACCCAAAGAGTGAGCAGCAGCAAGATTTATTATGAATAGCAAAAGAACAAAGCTTCCACAGTGTTGAAGGGGATCCAAGGTGGTTGCTGCTGCTGGCTTGGGTGGCCAGCTTTTATTCCCTTATTTGGCCCCACCCACGTCCTGCTGATTGGTCCATTTTACAGAGCGCTGATTCGTCTATTTTACAGGGTGCTGATTGCTTCGTTTTTACAGAGTGCTGATTGGTGCATTTACAAACCTTTAGCTAGACACAGAGTGCCATTTGGTGTATTTACAATCCTTTAGCTAAAAGTTCTCCAAGTCTCCACCCAACCCAGAAGCCCAGCCAGCTTCACCTCTCAATAGGATCCTGAGAACCCCATGCCCTGCACATTAGCAGGGATGCACCAGTACTTTCTCCATCAACAAAGGCCAAGTAATGCAGCCAGGGTCAGCTTGGCGATATGAAGCTAATCTGCTTGTGCCATTGCTGAGTACCCCAGCCTATACCCCTGAGATCATGGTGCAGCAGGGCTTTCGCTGCTCTACCACAGGCAGAAATCAAGGCATTTGGAGTACCCCCTTGCCTAGACCAGCATCCTGTGATGCCCTATCCTTCATAAATACACATTGTGGTACAGAGGGACCCTCTCCACTCCATGTCCAAGCAGATCTCTAGGCATTTAGATTGTCTACTCATCTAGTTCAGCAGTCTGAGTGACCCCACTCTTCTGTGCAGGCATCCTGGTGCAGGGGGTACTTTTCTGCTACATGCCCAGGCAGATCTCCAAGCATTCAGAGCACTAGCTTCCTGGTCCGGCAGCCTGAGTCACCGTACTCCTTCTGTACAGAAATCTCAGTTCATGGGGCCCTCTCAGCTCCATGCTCAGGCATATATCCAGGCATTAGAAACACCCACAGACCCGGAGCAGCAGCCTGACCTGCTCCATCCTTCCTAAACAGAGATCCTGCTGCAGAGAGGCCCTCTTTGCTTCACACCCAGGTAGATCACCAGGCATTAGGATCATCCACTCATCTGGTTCAGAAACCTGAGCTGCCTCATCATTCCTGGACATAGATCATGGTGCAGAGAGACCTTCACTCCATGCCCAAGTAGATCTCCAGGCATTTGGAGCACTAGCTCACATGGATCAGTAGCCTGAGTTGCCTGACCCTTTCTGTGCAGATATCTTGCTGCAGGGTGGCCCTCCCCACTCCATGCTCAGACAGATCTCCAGGCATATGGAGCACCCACTCCCTTGGATTAAGGGTTTAGGCTGCCCCTCATCCCTGTGCAGAGAACATGGGGCAAAGGAGGCTTCACAGCTCCACACATGGGAACATTACTGGGCACTCAGCAGCAACCCACTGTATTCTCTCCAAGTAATGCTGAGTATTTCTGCCATTGGGGCCTTGTAGGTGGACCTGCCTAGTCTGGCCCCACCCTTTATGATGTCCCCACACTCACATGGCACTCAGCAGAGAACTCAGACCACTGTGCACCCCATGAAGCAGCCCATTTCTTTAGGCAACAGAGAGTTTCTGCCAGTAAACAAGGATCAAGTATATACCCAGCATATTGGCAACAGAGGGCTCTTACCCATAAGTGCCATCTACTGGCTTATAGGTCAAACCTCACAGCCCAATATAAAACTTGACAAAAGAAATGCCTAGGGCTATAGAAGCAAAGACAAAAAACCCTATCCAGCGTTCTCTACAGTCACTTCCCAAAGGAGTAGGGGAAGGGAAAGGGAAATAATGATAATAATAATAATAATAATAATAATAATAATAAAAGAAAAGGAAAAAAATCATAATCTCATGGAAATAATTACAATAATTAGAAATGCCAGCATCTCCAGATAAGAGGGAACCAGTATAAGAATTCTGGCATTACGAAAAATCTTAATATAGTGACACTACCAAAAAGTTGCACTATTCCCTAGCAATGATCTCTAACCAAAATGGAAACTCAGAAATGACAGATGGAGGACTCAAAGCATGGATTGCAAGGAACCTCAATGATATCCAAGACAAAGTTAGAAATCAAAATGAATAAACTTCTAAAGCAATCCAGGAAATGATGGAAGAGACAAACATGAAAATATGTCAATCAGACCTTCAGGAATAAAAAACATATTCAAGGAATTTCCAAACACAATTAAAGCTTTATCAATAGACTGGATCGAGCAGAAGAAAGAATTGCAGAGCTTGAAGTCCAGTCTTTCCAAATAAACCATTCAGACAAAAATAAACAAAAAGAAATTTTTGAAAATCAACAGTATTCAAGAAATATAGGATTATGTAAAGCCATTACACTTATTAATTATTGGCATTACTGAGAGAGAATAAGAAAAATAAACAACCTGGGAAACATATTTGACAGAGTAATTCAATAAAATTTACCAATTGTTGCTAGAGATGTAGACATCAAGATACAAGAAATGTAGAGAACAATTGCAAGGTATTATTTAAAAAACTAACATCACCAAAGCATGTAGTCACCAGACTATGCAAGTTCAATGCTAAAGAAGAAAATCTTAACAGCAGCTAAAGGAAAAGGTTAGATCACATTGAAAGGGAACCCCACCAGAAGACTTCTCAACAGAAACCTTACAATCTCCAGAAGAGATTGAGGGCCTATTTTTAGCATTCTTAAAGAAAATAAATTTCAGCCAAGTATTTCTTACCCCACCAAACTAAGCTTCGTAAGCAAAGGAGACATATAAACTTTTCCAGATATGAAAATACTAAAGGAATTTATTACCACTAGACCAACCTTAAAAGAGATCCTTAAGGGAGTTCTAAACATGGGGGGGGGGGGGGGGGGAAGGACAACACCTGCTAAAACAAAAAACACACTTAATGTGCATACCCTGCAGACCCTGTAAAGCAACCAGACTATAGAAACTACAAAGGAATGAGCAAATAGCTTCATGATAGAATCAAAACCTCATATATAAATGTTAACCTTGAATTGAAATAGTCTAAATGCTCCACTTAAAAGGTACAGAATAAGAAGATGGATTAAAAAATAAAACCCATCCTTCTGTGTCTTCAAAAGACCCATCTCACATATGACATCCATAGACTCAAAATAAAGGAAAGAGATTTATCATGTAAATGGAAAACAAAGAAGAGCAGGGGTTACTATTCTTATATCAGATAAAACAAACTTTAAAGCAACAATAGTAAAAAAGGACAAAGAAGGTCAATACATAATGATGAAGGGTTAAATTCAACAAGAAGACTTAACCCTCCTAAATTTATATATATAGCCAACGTCAGAACACCCAGGTTAATTTAAAAAGGTATTTCTAGGCCTACAAAAAGACTTAGACAGCCACACAATACTAGTGGGGAACTTAAACATACCACTGATAGATGCATGAGACAGATCATTGCAGGAGAAACCAACAAAGAAATTCTGGACTTTAAACCTGACACTTAACCAATTGGACCTAATAGACATCTACAGAATGCTCCACCCATCAACTTCAGAATTTACATTCTTGTCATCTGCACATGGAACATACTGCAGGATCAATCACATGTTCAGCCATAAAGCAATTCTAAATAAATTCAAAAAACCAAAATCATACTAACCATATTTTTGAACAACAGTTGAATAAAAATAGAAATCAATACCAAAAAGATCTCTCGATTCACACAATTACATTGGAAGTCACATAACTTGCTCCTGAATGATTTTTTGGCAAACAACAACAAAAAAAAGAGAAAAAAAAAATTCTTTGAAGTAGGTGAAAACAGAGACACAACATACCAAAATCTTTGGAATGCACAAAATGTAGTGTCAAAAGGAAATTTTATAGCACTAAATGCCTGCATTAAGAAGACAAAAATATATCAACTTAATTACCTAACCTCATGCCTAGAGAAACTAGTAAAACAAGAACACCACCCAAAATCTAGCAGAAGAAAATAAATAACTAAAATCAGAGAGGAACTGAACAAAATTGAGATCCCCAAATCCATACAAAAGATCAAGAAAACCAAAAGTTGGTTTTTTGAAATGATAAAAAAGATTGATAGACCAATAGCCAAATTAACAAAGAAACAAAAAAGAGAGAAAATTCAAATAAACACACCAGAAATGACAAAGGTGACATTACAATAAATACAACAGAAATAAAAAAGATAATCAGAGAATATTATGAACACCTCTACACACACAAATGAGAAAAAATCTAGAGAAAATGGATAAATTCCTGGAAACACACAAGTTCCCAAGATTGAATCAGGAATAAGTTGAAACACTGAACAAACAAATATCAAGCTTTGATATTGCATCATTAATTAAAAACCTATGAACCAAAGATAAAAATAAAATAAAAATTATACAACAGCTGGATTCATAGCCAAATTCTACCAGACATGCAAAGAGCTGTTCCACTTCTTCTAAAATGATTCCAAAAAATCAAGGAGGAGGTACTCCTTCTTAATTTATTCTACAAAGCCAGCATTATCTCCTGATTCCAAAGCTCAGCAAAAAGCACAATGAAAAAAGAAAACTATAAACAAATATCCCTCAGGCACATAGATATAAAAATTCTCCACAAAATGCAGCAAACTGAATTCAATAGCATGTAAAAAAGTTAATTCCCCATAATCAAGTGGGCTATATTCTTGAGATGTAAGGTTAGTCCAACACATGCAAATCAATAAATATGATTCACCACATAAACAATTAAAAACAAAACTCCTCAAAATATAACAGTCATCTATGACAAACACACATCCAACAACTTACTGAATGTACAAAACTGGAAACATCCTCCTTAAGAATTGGAACAAGACAAGGATGCCCATTCTCACCAATTCTATTTATCCTAATATTGAAAGCCCTAGCCAGCCAATAAGACAAGAGAAAGAAATAAGAGACACCCAAATACATAAAGAAGAAAGCAAATTATCTGTCTTCATGGACAATATAATCCTATACCTAAAAAACCCAAAAGATTTCTGGGACTGATAAACTACTTCAGTAAAGTTTCAAAATACCAAATAAACATACAAAAATCAGTAACATTTCTATACATCAGTATGTTTAAGCTGACAGCCAAATCAAGAAGGCAATCACATTTACAATAGCCAAAAAATAAAATAAAATAATATAACATATCTAGGAATTCAGTTAACCAAGGAGGTAAAACATCTCTATGGGGAGAACTGCAAAACACTTCTAAAAGATATCACAGATGATACAAACAAATGGAAAAACATTTTATGCTCATAGATTGGAATAATCAGTATCATTAAGATGGACATACTGTCCAACGAAATCTACAAATTGAGTGCTATTCCTATCAAGCTACCAATGCCATTTCTCACAGAACTAGAAAAAAACTACTCTAAAATTCATATGAAACAAAAATATGTGGAAATAAAAAAATTGTTTGAAATGAATGAAAACAGAGACACAATATATCAAAATCTCTGCTATCCTGCAAAAAAAATAAATACACAAAGGAAAGCTTATAGTGTTAAAGGCATATATCAAAAAGAATTAAGGATCTCAAATTAACAACCTAACTTCACACCTTAAGGAAATAGAAAAACAAAAATAAAACATACTCAAAGCTAGCAGAAGAAAAGAAATAACAAAGATCAGATAAGAACTGAATGAAATTGATACATAATTACAAGGACCAATAAAAGGAAAAGCTAGGTCTTTCAAAAGATAAACAAAATTGATAGACTGCTACATAGATTAATCAATAAAAAGGAGAGAAGATTCAAATAAGCACAATGACAATGGTGACATTGCAACTGATACCATTGAAATACAAAAGATCATCATAGATTAATATAAACATTTATATGCACACAAACTAGAAAATCTAGAGGAAATGGATAAATTCCTGGAAACACACAAACTTCCAAGACTGAACCAGTAAGAAATAGAAATCCTGAACCAATTAATAATGAACAATGAATTTGAATAAATAATAAAAATAACTTCCAACACACACACACACACACACACACACACACACACACACACACAGAGAGAGAGAGAGAGAGAGAGAGAGAGAGAGGCGAGGACCAGATGGGTTCACATCTAAATTTTTCCAGATGTAAAAAGATGAGCTGGTTTCAATCTTACTGAAACCATTCCAAATAATCACGGAGGAGGGATTGGTACCTAATTCATTCTACAAAACGAGTATCAACCTGATATGAAAATCAGGCAATGACAAAAAAAAAAAAAAAAAAAAAAAAAAAAAAAAGGAAGCCACAGACCAATATTCCTAACGATCATAGATGCAAAACTTCTCAGCAAGAAACTAGCAAAGTGTGGCTGGGCAGGGTGGCTCACACCTGTAATCCCAGCACTTTGGAAACCAAGACAGGAGGATGACTTGAGCCCAGGAGTTCGAGACCAGCTGTTCACACGGCAAAACCCCATCTATACAAAATTACAAAAATTAGATGAGCATGATGGTGCATGTCTGTAGTCCTAGCTACTAGAGAGGCTAAGGTGGGAAGATGGCCTCAGCCTGGAAGGGAAAGTTGGCAGTGAATCGAGATTGTGCCACTGCACTCCAGTCTGTCTCAAATAAAATTTTTAAAAATACAATAAAATAAAAAAGCAAAAATAAACTAGCAAAATGAATCCAATAGCATAACAAAAAGATAACTCATCATGATCAAGTGTATTTCATTCCAGGGATGCAAGGTTGTTTCAACATATGCAAGTCAAGAAATGTGATTCATCACATAAATAGAATCAAATACCAAAACCACATAATCGTCCCATTAGGGGCAGAAAAAACATTTGATCCAATCCAACATCTTTTCTTGATAAAAAGAAAACATTCAAGAAACTAGGTATTGAAAGAGCGTACCTCAAAATAGTAAGAGCTATATATGGCAAACCACATTCAACATCATACTGAATGGGGAAAAGTTGAAAGCATTCCCCCTAAAAATGGAACTAGACAAGGATGTCCACTCTCACCACTTGTATTCACCATAGTACCGAAATTAATTCCTAGTCAGAGCAATCAGACAAGAAAAAGAAATAAAAGGCATCCAAATTGGAAAAGAGGAAATCAGATTATTTCTGTTTACTGATTATATGATCTTATACCTTAAAAGCCCTAAAGCCTCCTCCAAAAGACTAGAATTGAGAAGTGAATTCCGTAAAGTTTCAAGATATAAAATCAGCATACAAAAATCAGTAGAATTTCTATGCACCAATAATGCTCAATCTAAGAACCAAATCAAAATCTCAATGACATTTACAATAGCCAAAAAGAAAAATAAAATACCTAAGAATACATGTAACCAATAATATGAAAGAGCTGTACAAGGAGAAAAGCAAAACACTAATAAAAATAGCTGGTACAAACAAATTGAAAAACATCCCATGATCACTGATTGGAAGAATCAATATTTTGAAAATAACTGTACTTTTCAAAGCAATCTATGGATTCCATGCAATTCCTATCAAAGTGCCTTCAGTCTTCAAAAAATTACAATAAAACTTAAAATGTATGTAGAGCAATGACAATAACAAAAGTGTTGAATAGCCAAAGCAATCCTAAACAAAAGGAACAAAGCCAGAGGCATCAATCACATTATCTGACTTCAAATTATATTATGGGGCTGTATTAATAACATGGTACTGGTACAAAAATAGACACACAGATCAACGGGCCATAATAGAGGACCTAGAAATAAAGCCACATACCTACAACCAACTGATATTTGACAACATTAACAAAAATAAACAGTAGGAAAAGGAAACCCTATTCAATAAGTGGTGCTGGGAAAATTGACTAGCCATATTCAGAAGAATGAAACTGCATATGGCTAGCCAATTATATCTCAACATATATAGCTCACCATATAAAAAATTAACTCAATATGGATTAACGACCACAATGTAAACCTGAAAATATCAAAGTCACAGAAGACAATTAAGGAAAAACTCTTCTGGACATTGGCATAGGCAAATAATTTATTACTAAAACCCTAAAAGCAAATGTAACAAAACCAAATTAGACAAATGACATTGAATTAAACTAAAAAGCTTCTGCACAGCAAAAGAAATGACAGATTAAACAGACAACATAGAGAATGGGAGAAAATATTTACAGTTTATGCCTCTGACAGAAGATTAATATCCAGAATATAAAGGAGCCAAAACAACTGAACAAGAGAAAAACAAGAATCTATGCATCTGACAAAGATCTAATATCCAAAATCTGCAAGGAACTTAAACAAATTTATTAACATAAAAAACCCACAAACAATCCAATTAAAAAGTGGGCAGGCTGTGGGTGATGGCTCACACCTGTAATCCCAGAACTTTGGGAGGCTGAGGTGGGTGGATCACAAGGTCAAGAGCTCGAGACCATACTGACCAACATGGGGAAACACTGTCTCTACTAAAAATACAGAAATTAGCTGGGTGTGCTGGTGCACACTTGTAGTACCAGCTACTAGGGAGGCTGAGGCAGGAGAATCGCTTGAACACGGGAGGCGGAGGTTGTAGTGAGCTGAGATTGTTCCACTGTACTCCAGCATGGCAACAGAGTAAGACTTTATCTCTAAATAAATAAATAAATGTGGGCAAAGGACATGAACAGATTCTTCTCAAAAAAAGACATTCATGAGGCCAAGAAACATGAAAAAAGCTCAACATCACTGATCATTACAGAAATGCAAATCAAGGCCGGGCGCGGTGGCTCAAGCCTGTAATCCCAGCACTTTGGGAGGCCGAGGCGGGCGGATCACAAGGTCAGGAGATCGTGACCACAGTGAAACCCCGTCTTTACTAAAAATACAAAAAATTAGCCGGGCGCGGTGGCGGGCGCCTGTAGTCCCAGCTACTCAGGAGGCTGAGGCAGGAGAATGGCGTGAACCCAGGAGGCGGAGCTTGCAGTGAGCCGATCGCGCCACTGCACTCCAGCCTGGGCACAGAACTCCGTCTCAAAAAAAAAAAAAAAAAAAAAAAAAAAAAAAAAGAAATGCAAATCAAAACCATGATGAGATACCACCTCATGCCAGTCAGAATGGCAATTATTAAAAAGTCAAGAAACAACAGGTGCTAGAGAGGTTACAGAGAAATAGAATCACTTTTACACTATTGGTGGGAATATAAACTAGTTCAACCATTGTGGAAGACAGTGTTGAGATTCCTTAAAAATGTAGAACCAGAAATACCATTTGACCCAACAATCCCATTACTGGTTATATACTCAAAGTAATATAAATCATTCCATTATAAAGATACATGCACATGCATGTTCCCTGCAACACTATTAACAATTGAAAAGACATGGAATCAACACAAATGCCCGTCAATGATGGACTGGATAAAGAAAATGTGGTACATATACACCATAGAATACTATGCAAGCAAAAATAGGAACGGGATCCTGTCCTTTGCAGGGACATGGATGGAGTTGGAACCCATCAACCTCAGCAAACTAATGCAGGAACAGAAAACCAAACACTACATGTTTTCACTTATAAAAGGGAGCTGAACAATAAGAACACATGGACACAGGGAAGGGAACAACACACACTGGACGTGTCAGGGGAAGAGAGGGTTAGGGAGAGCATTAGGAAAAATGGTTAATGCATGCTGAGCTTAATACCTAGGTGACAGGTTGATATGTGCAGCAAACCACCATGGCACATGTTTACCTATGAAATAAACCTGCACATCCTGCTCATGTACCCTCAAACTTAAAATAAAAATAATTTTTTAAAATAAGGCAGAGGATATGAAAAGATGTTATTCAAAATAAGACATATAAATGGCCAACAGGTATATTTTAAAAAGTTCCACATTACTAATCATCAGAGAAATGCAAATTGAAACCACATTGAGATACCATGTTATACCAGTCAGTATGACTACTACAAAAAAGTCAAAAACAACAGATGCCGGCATGGATGCGGAGAAAGGAGAACCCTTATACACTGTTGGTAAGAATGTAAATTAGTACAACCTCTATGGAAAACAGTGTACAGAATTCTCAAAGAACTGAAAATAGAACTATATTTGACCCAGCAATCCCACTAATGGGTTTCAATCCAAAGGAAAAGAAAAACTATTATATAAAAAGACACATGACTGGGAGCGGTGGCTCATGCTTGTAATCCCAGCACTTTGGGAGGCCAAGGTGGGAAGATCACCTGAGGTGAGGAGTTCGAGACCAGCCTGGCCAACATGGTGGAACCCATTTCTACTAAAAATACAAAAATTACCTGGGTGTGGGCGTGCTGTAATCCCAGGTACTCTGGAGGCTGAGGCAGAAGAATCACTTGAACCTGGGAGGCAGTGGCTGCAGTGAGTCGAGATCGTGCCACTATACTCCAGACTAGGTGACAAAGTGAGATTCTGTCTCAAAAAAAAAAAAAAAAAAAGTTACCTGCACACATATGTTTATTGCAGCACTATTCACAATAGCAAAATCATAGAATCAAATTAAGTGCCATCGACGGTGGATTGCATAAAGAAAATGTCTATATGCGCACCATGGAATATTGTGCAACCAAAAAAGGGGGGGAAATTATGTTATTTGCCCCAATGTGGATTGAACTGGAGGCCATTAAACTAAGTAAAATAACTCAGAAACAGAAAATTAAATATTTAATGTTCTCTCTTTAAGTGGGATGTAAATAATGGGTACATATGCACATAAAATGGTAACAATATACACTGGGAACTCCAAAAGCAGGGAAGGTGGTGGGGGGTGGTGAGGGTTAAAAAATTACCTATTGGGTACAATGTTCAAGCCTCACCATATGCAATATACACATTTTAAAAACCTGCCCATGTATCCTCTGAATCTAAATTAAAAAAACAATTAAAGGATTTAGATCCTATCTTCATAGTTGCCAGGCTGACAGGATTTGGGAATCTCTAGGCAAAATGTGACCACCAATATTTTGCAAATTTATGGATAAAACCTTTTATACATTGACATTCAATGTTACCTACATTAAAACAACTGAATTAGCCTTAAATTGTACCCATCACCTTTACAGCTATAGTTTGTGGATTGAACTCTTGCGGGCACTTCAGTAAAAATGAAAAGAAGTTTCATACGAAGATGAATTTTGTCGTTGTTTTCATTAGTTTATTTAGCCTAGGCCCAAATGAGGAATGGAGATTTTCTCAGATACTTATTTCTAAGGCATATGGGATTTCTGTTATTTACAACTGAGTGAATCTTGACAAATTTGCTTTGTTAATGTAAGTCTGTTTTAGTGCAACAGATTCAATGAGTAAGCAATATTTCATACCAGATAGCCAGTCACAGCTGAGGGCTCCGCGTGAATGTGCCAGGATGAACGCTACATGCATGAAATTCCTTAAAGTAAAAGAGCATTTTTTTTTTTTTTTTTTTCTGTCCAGACCGTCTGCTTCACCTGTCCTGGGAAACTTTTATTTTAAAAAGTTGAATGTATCTTTCCTCTTAGACATTATTTAGTAGACAATCATTCTATAATGATTTTTTTAACATATCTTTTTGAAATACTTACAAAAAGAGCAAGCCATTTTATACTGTCACCTTAACCCCTACATAAATACTTTTTCTTGACCTTCATTTGAACTGGGAGAATGACAAGAATTTCATAAATATTCTCAAAGCACAAAGTCTTGTCAATTTTTTTTTTTTTTTTTTGTATTTCATTTGGGCTATAGCTGTCAGTATTGCACCTGCTAAGATATTTTGCACACATATTAGTAGATTTGACATGTTTAAGATAAATTTACCTCCTTTTTTGTTAAACTGTATAAAACACACATAACATAAAATTTATCATCTTAACTATTTTTAAGTGTACAATTAGTATTGTTAAATTCATTCACATTGAGCAACGAATCCCAGAACTTTTTCAAATTGTAATACTAAACGTTAATATCCATTAAACAATTACTCCCCATTTTAAACCCCCTCCAGCTCGTGGAAATCACAATTCTACTTTCTGTTTCTCTGAATTTGAGTACTCTAGATACCTAGATGAATCAAACAGTAGTTGTCTTTTGTAACTGGTTTATTTATTTCACTACAGCATAATGTGTTTGATGTTCATCTAGGTTGTACTACATGTAAGAATTTACTTCTTTTTTGAGGCTGAGTGACATTCTGTTATACATATATAGCACATTTTATTTTCTCAATTACTCATCAATGAACACTGGGGTTGTTTTTACCTTTTGGCTATTGTGAATAATGATGCTATGAACATGAATGAATAAATATCTTTTTGAGACCTTGCTTTTCATTATTTAGGAATACACCTAGAGAGACTTGCTGGATCACACGAGAATTATAATTTTTAATTTTTTGAGGAATTGCAATACTGTTTTTCATCACAGCTGCACCATTTTATGTTCTTATTAATAGTGTCCAAGGGCTCCAATTTTTCCACAACCTCACCAACAATTATTATTTTGTACTATTTTTATGTTAGTCATCTTGATGAGTGTGAGGTTCTATTTCCTTGTTTAAATGTTGTGTAGGATTTTTTTATGATTATATCATGGGTTATTTGGCAGTGTGATTTTCGATGAACATTATGATTATTTCTATGCTCAATGCTGAAATAAGAGCCTCATCCATATATATTTGTGTACTTATGCAAATATATCATAATTACATACATTTGTATGAGTGGATTTTCTATGTCAAAGCATAAGTGTAGTTACATTTAGGAAAATTAAAATATAAATTTTTCTGTAATTTTTAAATTTTTTATTTTTGAATCTTTACACAAAGAGAAAGACATTTTCTCCTGCCCCCTTTATCCTGACAGAAATGCTTTTACCAAATATCCTCTAAAAGTGCTTAGCTATTTTGTAGTTTCAACAAAACGAAAGAGGGGCAATGGTCTTCATAACCCTTAGTAGTCATTGTTGGTGGAGTGGGCTAATATTTCTTCATTTTGATTCTCTCGCTTTAATAATTTTGAGATTAATTAATTTTTATATTCATTGACCACTTCTTTAACTTTTGTGAAATATTCATATTTTAGGGACATTTTTTCCATTAGGGTTTTGTATTTTTTAATTGGTTTATGAAAACTTCTTGCAAATTTAACATACTAGTTCACTTTTTGCCATATTAGCTGCAAGCACCACTAATTTCGTATTTGGTGAAGAAATACCAATTTCATTTTTTTTTTCTTTTTTAACCAAACAATAGCTTTTGGTCTTATTGATTATTTATAATTTCTTAATACAAATTTTAACAATTTGTTTACTGATTTGTGTATGCTAGACCATCCTTGCATCCTTGGAATGAATATCACTTGATCTTGGTCAATGATGTTTTTACTGTGTTGTTGAACTTGGTTTGCATTTTGTTTAAGATTTTTGTATCTATGTTAATCAGTAAAATTGGCCTGTAATTTTTCTTTTTTTTGTTGTTGTCGTGTCTTTGTCTGGATTTGCTATCAGGGTAATACCAGCCCCGTAGAATGAATTAGGAAGAATTTTTTCTTTGTTTGAGAAGAATTGGTATTAGTTCTTTATAAGTATGATGGAATACACAGTAAAGCAATATGGTTTCTGGGCTTTTGTGGGGAGAAGTGAGGGGAGACTTTTTATTACTGACTCAATGGTTACTCATTTTTGGTCTGATCATGTTTTCTATTTATTCTTCATTCAATTTTTTGAGATTGTATGTGTTCAAGAATTTATCAATTTCCTCTAGGTTCTGCAATTTGTTAGTGTATAAGTTTTTCATAACAGTTTCTACTGATCCCTTACATTTGTTTGGCTTCAGTTATAATGTCTCCTTTTTCATATCTGATTTTATATATTTGGCACTTCTGTCTTTTTTCTTGGTTAGTCTAGCTAGCATGGTGATTTTGTTTATCTATTTAAAAAAACAAGCCTTTACTTTTTTAATCTTTTGTAATTTCTTAGTCCCTATTTTGTCTATATCTGTTCTGATCATGATATCTTTCCTTCTATGCATTTTGGGTTTGGTTCATTCTTGTTTGAATAAACAACATGTTAAGTTGTTTATTTCAAATCTTTCTACTTTTTTGTTGTAGGTGTTGCTATAAACTTCACTCTTGGCAATGCTGTTGCTGTATCCCACAAGTTTTAGTATGTTTTGTTTCCATCTTCACTTGTTTCAAGGTACTTTTTAGTTTTCTGCTGAATTTCTTCATTGACCCAACACTTGTCAGAAACATCTTGTTTAATTTTCATAAGTTTGTGCAGATTCTAATTTTCCCCTTGTTATTGATTTCTAGTTTTATTTTATTTTGGTCTCAGAAAATTATTGATATAATCTTGATTTGTAAAAAAAATTTGCTGAGACTTGTTTTGTGTCCTATCCTGGAGAATGTTCCATGTGCTGATGAGAAGAAAGTTTATTCCAAAGCTATTGAATGAAATGTTCTGTAAATGTCCATTAGGTTTGGCTAAAGAGCAGTTTAAATTCAGTGTTTCTTTGTTGACTTTTTTGTCTAGATGTTTCGTCCAATGCTGAGAGAGAAGTTCTTAAGTCCCCAGCTCTTACTGTGTTGGAGTCTATCTCTAATAATTACTTTATATATCTGGGTGTCCTGGTGATGAGTATATATATATTTAGAATTATTATATCCTTTTGTTGAACTGATCTGGTTATCCCTATATAATGAGCTTCTTTGTGGCTTTTTACAGTTTTTGATTTAAAGTGTGTTTTAACTGATGTAAGTATAGCTACTCTTGCTCATGTATGGTTTCCATTTGTGTAGGACATTGTTTTCTATCCTTTTACCTTCAGTCTATAAGTGTCTTTACAGGCCAAGTGAGTTGCCTGTAGGTAGCATATAGTTGAGTTATGTTTTTCTTTCCATTAGTAAACCTTTTAAGTGTGGAGTTTAATCTGTCGACATTCAATATTATATTAATAGATGAGAACTTATTCCTGTTATTTTCTTAATTGTTTTCTGCTTGTTTTATATATCCTTTTCTCCTTTTGTAGCCTCTTATTATCATTGCAGTTTGGTGGTTTTCTGTAGTGGTACCATTTAACTTCTTTCTCATTTGAGTATATATTTGATAGTAAATTACATAATTTTATGTGTTTTCATGATTTTAGAGATCATCCTTTGGTTTCCAGATGTAGGACGCTCTTATTCATTTCTGTAGGGCCTGAGTAGTGGTGATGAATTCCTAGCTTTTGCTTCTCTGGAAAATAGTTTATTTCTTCCTCATTTTTGAAAGATAGCTTTGCTGGATATAATATTCTTATAGGGGTTTTCTTCAGTGCTTTGAATGTGTCATTCCATTTTCTCCTGGTCTGTAAGGCTGCTGCTGAGAAATCTGCTATTAGTCTGATGGGGATTATCATATACGTGACTTGATGCTTTTCTCCTGCTGTTTTTAACATTCTCTTTTTCTTTGACTTGACAGCTTTACTATAATATGTCTTGGAGAATATATTTTTGGTTGGAATCTATTCAGGTATCTTTAAGATTCATATATCTAGATGTTTACATCTCTTGCAATTCTTGAAACGCTTTCAGCTATTCTTTTATTAAGTAAGTTTTCTGTGTCTTTGCCCTTATTTCTCCTTCTGAAACTTCCTGAATTTAGTTATTTAGTCATTATATATTAAATCACACGTCACATAGAATTTCTTCATTCTCTTATATTATTTTTAAATTTAACTGTTTTATTTCAAAAGACTTGTCTTCAAGTTCAGAAATTCTTTCTTCTGCTTGATCTACTGTATTGTTAAACCTCTTAATTGTATTTTTCATTTAATTTATTGAATTCTTTAGTTATAGGCTTTCTGTTTGGTCCTTTCTTATGATATCCATCTCTTTGCTGAATTTGTCATTCAGATCGTTGTCCTGATTTCTTTGTATTGTTTATCTGTGCCCTCTTCCATCTCACTGAGTTGCTTTAATATTATTATTTTGATTTTTTTAACCATTTTATAAATTTTCTTTTCATTGGAATCTGTTTCTAGAAAATTACTATGTTCCTTTGGAGATGTTATTCTTCCTTGCTTTTTTTTTTGATGTTTGTTGTGTTCTTAAGTTGATATCTGTGCATTTGTTGTATGTCTCTTCTGTCTATTTTATGGATTGGCTTTTGTGGGAAAATACTTTTTCCTATAGATGCTTTTACAGCGTTGGTTGAGAAAGGTGACATGGCTTTGATTCTGGATGGGCATAGCAGTGTAGTCTCCACATGATTTCTTTGGCTGCAATCAGCATCAGAGGTTCCTGTGAGTTCCTCAGTGACTTAGACAGTGGTCGTTAATGGAGGCTGTGGTGAGACTTTGATGGAGACAGTGACTCCAGGAAGGCCAGTATTCAGGCACCATTGATGGCAGTAGTAGCGAGGGCAGGGCTGTCCTAAAGCCCCTAGACGATGTGCATAAGTGTCAGAAATGGAGGGTGGGGCCATGTAGTCCCCAGGTTCCTGGATGGTATATTCATGTGCTGGCAGTAAGTAGGGAAGACCTAAGGCTCCTGGATGATGTGCATAAGTTTCGGAAATGGAGGGTGGGGCCATTTAATCCCAGGCTCCTGGATGGTATATTCATGTGCTGGCAGTAGTGGCAGTAAGTAGGGAAGGCCTAAGTCCCTGGGATAGTGCATGTGGGCACTGGCAGCAGTGGATGGAGTGTGTTGATTCCCAGGCCTTCAAATAATGCACATGTGTGGTGGCAGCAGCAGCAGCAAAATTCAGGATGGGCCTGTCCTTAGGCTTTCTGATGGTGGATGCACAGGCACCACCTATAGTGGTCAGGGCAGGTCAATCTATAGACTCCTGGATGCTGCTCTCAGATACTTGCAGTAGAGGTGAATAGTGTGTCAGGCCTGTCCTCAGGCCCCCCATTGCTACACAGTGTTGGCTGTAGCAGGTAAGGCAGGTCAGTCCCTAGGCCTCTTAATGACTTGCACATGTGGCAGCAGTGGAAGGCAATACAGGTCTTTCCTCATGCCTCTGATGGTACATGTGGACACCCACAGTGAGGCAGGTTGATCCTGGGCCCCTAGATGATGTGCATGGGCATGGTGGTGGGTAGGCCAGTCCTCTCCTCAGACCCATGAATTATGGTGTACTTGTCAGCCAGTGGTGGTTGGTGGGGCAGAATGAATCCCCAGGCTCCAAGGCAATATGCATGGGCACAATGAGCAGAGCATAACTCTCCTCAGGCCCCAGGTGACGTGGGTGGGTGCCAACAGGCAAAGCGAACCCACGACTTCTCCAATTGTTAAATTGCTTTTCCTAAAACATCAGTAAAATGTTTCCGAAAAACACTATACCTTCAATAAAATATTATTTTTAAAGTTATATGGTTTCTAATGTTAGTTATTTTGTTGTATGGAATTTTATAAATCACACTAGGAAAGTAAAGATTACCATCTAGGAATTTTCTGTCTATTTTATGTACTCTCAAATCAATGTCACACCACATATTCAGCTTAGAATTTATTCAAAAAGTGAATTAAAAAAATAAGATATATTTGGCTAGCATAGTGAACATCTGGAGAACATCTCTTAACACACATCAAATGAAACAAAATAACTAAAGTAGACAAAACAATGTTACCTGGGGACTAGGAGGTTCAGAGCCACATACATACAGCACTGCTTTTGAGAAATAGCTCCCACTAAAATACTATATGCTCCACATTGGAGGAGTATACAGTGAGGTAACAGAGAGTTTCACTATCTTAGATTTGTGTATACTGTGTTGAATTAATGTAGAATTATTTTCATAGATTTATTCTAAAAATCCTTATAAGTGGTATGTATTTGGAAATATGGCAGGTGTTTAGATAATTGAGGATTAATGTCCTAAAGATCCATTTCAGCAATATGTTACAGATATGGTGCTAAGTGTGATGGAGAGGGCATATGAAGGTAGGGACATCTTTGTGATCTGCACTTAGTTCACAGAAGAGTGATTTCTAGAATGAAGGTTCAGAGACAAGAAACAAATTTATCGTTTTAATTTTGTGGATGAAATTAACTTATTGAGAAATAATTTCATACTTTTTATAAAACAAATATAGCTATGAATAGCACAAGTTTTATCAACATAAATTCTTGCCATAGTAGCTAGCTAATTCCAAAGTAGCTGAATAAGCCAAATCCTAAGTGGTATACAAGTGGTTTAGAAATGATACAATGTGTACAGAATTTTGATGATAGGAAATGACATAAAACAAAGATTTATAAACCACTCAAGTTCCCTCATGCCACACTGGAGAGAATAGCAATATATTATTATGTAGAAAAAACAAGGAAGCACATTACTTATATACATTTCCTAGACTGTGAAATCAGGGGAAAACTTTCATTGTTTTTTAGGAAAAAAAAGCCTGTACATGCTCAATACAGAGGTAAATTAAAAAAAAAAATTTTTGATCTACGGTTCAATGCATGGATTCAGAATTTAAATTCAAATATTTAAGATTTTGTTGCTATTGTAAATGTAATTGTTTTCTTAATTTTTAAAGAATAATTCATTATTAATATATAGAAATGCTACAAATTTTTGTATGTTGATTGTGTATTAGTCAATACACAATAAAATTCAATTTTACTGACTTCATTTATCAGTTCTAACAGTTTTCTAGTGGAGTCTTTAGGGTGTTTCTTACATATAAGATTAACTCTATTGCAAGAAATCCAACAACCTAATTAAAACATTGGCAAAAGATCTGAATAGACATTTCTCAAAGAAGACATACATGTATATGAAAAAATGCTCAGTACCACTAATCATTAGGGAAATGAAAATTAAAACTGCAATAAGCTATCACCTCACATCTGTTAGAACGGCTCTTATCAAAAAGATGAAAAATAACAAGTGTTGGTGAGGATGCAGAGAAAAAGAAACTTGATATAATTTGGATATTTGTCCTTTTCCAAATCACATGTTGAATTGTAATCCCCAAAGCTGAAGTGGGAACTAATGGGAGATGTTTGGGTCATGGGGGCAGATCTCACATAGCTTGGTACTCTTGCAATAGTGAGTGAGTTCTTGCAAGATCTGGTTGTTTAAAAGTGTGTGGCATCTCTCCCTTCCACCTCACCTGCTTCTGTTCTTGCCATGTGATA
Organism: Macaca thibetana thibetana; assembly: GCF_024542745.1. Classification (NCBI taxonomy): domain Eukaryota; kingdom Metazoa; phylum Chordata; class Mammalia; order Primates; family Cercopithecidae; genus Macaca; species Macaca thibetana. The sequence continues at coordinate 63,226,517 of NC_065582.1, read as the reverse complement.
TGCCTGCTCCCCCTTTGCCTTCTGACATCATTGGAAGCTTCCTGAGTCCTCTGCAGAAGCAGATGCTGCTATGCTTCCTGTACAACCTGAAGAACTATAATCCAATTAAATATCTTTTCTTATGAGTTACTCAATCTCGGGTATTTCTTTACAGCAATGCAAGAATGGCCTAATGCAGAACTCTTATACATTGTTGGTAGAAATGTAAATTAGTACCATTATAGTAAACAGCCTAAAGTTTCCTCAAGAAACTAAAACTGGAACTGCCACATGATCCAGTAATACCACTCTGGGTGTATATCCAAAGGAAGCAAAATCAATATATCAAAGAGATATCTATACTATCATATTCATAGAAGCATTATTCACAATAGCCAAAGTATAGAATGAACCTAAGTGTTCAGCAATGGATGAATGGATGAAGAAAATGTAGTATATATACACTATAGAATATTGGGAAAATTCTGTCATTCATGACAAGGATAAACCTGAAGGACATTATGCTAAATGAAATAAGTCAAGCACAAAAGTTCAAATACCACATGATCTCACTTATATGTGTAATATAAAAAAGTTGAACCCACAAATGTACAGCGTTAAATGATGGCCTCACATAAAAAATGGTAAATAAGTGAAATGATGGATATGTTAGTTAGCTTGATTTAAACATTCCACATTGTATTCATATATCCAAACATCACATTGTATCCCTTAAATACATACCATTATGATTTGTCAATAAAAAATAATATTAATAATCAAGAATTTAAAATTTTTTTAATAAATTAAAGTTGAAAGAGGAACTGCAAACATTGCTATAGAAAAGATTCCTTAATCTTAGGAATCTTTTAGGAAGATTCTTACTCTTCCTAAAAGATTTATATAAAAATTCCATTTTATTACATGAAATATTTTTAAATCCAGTCTTGACATGAGATTTTTAAAAATTAGATAACATTACTAAGAATCTGCAGAAAACTAGGACTTACCATAATATATAAGATATTTAGTATTATTTTAACTACATTTATAGCAAGAAAAAATTCTAAATTTTGATGAAAGAATCTCACCAAATCTGTCTACCGAATTCTGAAACAATGAAGAGCAATGATACAGAATAAATGAATATATGTGAATACCAACAAAACAAAGAACTCATTTTAACACTTAATAATATTCTAGAAAGCAAAAATAAATAAATAAGTAAATAAATAAAATCTGAGACATCATTTGGCTTAGTAATTAATTTTATAAAAAACCTATTCCTGCCTTTTATTTGCTTCCTCTTTTTGAGAAAGATGAAAATTACCTGAAGACTGTGTTGGGTCATCAAGTTCTAGTATATCTGCTGAGATTGGTATTCTTTTTTTATTTTCCTGTCACATAGTATGTGATGAATTTTTTTTTTAATTACATGAGGCACATAGTAGGTGTATATGTTTATTGGATACATGAGCTGTTTTGATACAAGCATGCAATACATAATAATCACATCATAGAAGATGGAATATTCATCATTTCAAGCATTTATCTTTTGTGTTATGAGCAATGAAATTATACTCTTTCAGTTATTTTAAAATGTATAATAAATTATTATTGACTGTAGTCACCTTCTTGTACTATCAAATATTATGCCTTGTCCATTCATTTTAACTATTTTTTTCTACCCATTAGACAGACATCCCCACCTACCCCCCACCCTTCCATTACCCCTCCAAGCCTCTGGTAACCATCCTTCTACTCTCTATCTCCATAGAATCAATTGTTTTGATTTCTATGCCCAATAAATAAGTGAAAACTTACAATGTTTTTCTTGCTGTGCCTGGCTTATTTCACTTAACATAATGACCTCCAATTTCATCCATGTTGTTGAAAATGATTGGATCTCATTTTTTTAATGGTTTAATAGTACTCCATTGTGTATAAGTACCACATTTTCTTAATCTATTCATCTGCTGATGGACACTTAGGTTGCTTCAAATCTTGTCGATTGTGAACAGAGCTGTAACAAACATGGGAATGCAGATATCTCTTTGATATATTGATTTCCTTTCTTTTGTGTATATACCCAGCAGTGGGATTGTTGGATAATATGGTAGCTCCATGGTTAGTTTTTTGAGGAACCTCCAAACTGTTCTCCATAGTGGTTGCACTAATTTACATTCCCACCAACAGTGTATGAGGGTTCCCTTTTCTCCACATTCTCGCCAGCATTTATTATTGGCTCTATTTGGATAAAAGCCATTTTAACGGGGATGAGATATCTCATGGTAGTTTTGATTTGCATTTCTCTGAGGATCGATGATGTTGAGCACCTTTTCATATGTCTGTTTACCATTTGAATGTCTTCTTTTGAGAAATGTCTTTTCAGATCTTCTGCCCATTTTGAAATCAGATTATTAGATCTTCTTTTTTCCTATGAGTTGTTTGAGTTCCCTATATATTCCAGTTTTTAATCCCAGAGTTTAGTATTCTAATATCTCATGGTTCATCAATTTATTTTCATCAAAACACAATATTAAAAGACAGACTGAAGTATAATTAAAAGAAAATATTTAATTTTCTCACACTTATTAACAAAAGAATAAAAATTATCTCATCATAAAAGCAAGAAAATTTCTAGTAATATTCAAAAGTGAGGAAATTAATACAACAGATATAAATTTTGTAGTTCTTGAAGCAGTCAATTTAGTGAGTAGGGAGAAATGATTTATCTTATCTTACATACTATAGTGGAAGTATCATTCAAAATTTTCTTTTGTCACATGCTAACCTCTTTATAAAATGTATCAAATAATAGAAAGAAATTATACATTTACCTGACTTAAAGTTTCGGAAAGACCCAATCTTTTCACTTATATTTTTAGTAACTTCTTAGTTTACTTAATACTTCTCGGAAGACAAACTTATTTAATGAATTGTAAGTTAAAATAAAGCCTATTATTTAGAGGAGAGGACTGTCTCACTGTTCTCTGTACAAACCACCAACACCAAGTTGCCAGGATCAAAAAACTGTCCCAGTCATCATAGCTTCATAATGACTGATAGCAATTCAGTCCAAACAGATCTTGATATTTCATCTTGATCAGCCACATAAGTGCATGTATGTTTATCAGCAGATTTGACTCAACAACTTAAGTAACTTAAAGAATTCAAAGTCAAATGTGATGCACTTGCTTTTATTTTGTTTTGTTTTGTTGCCTAATTTATAGGCCCCTTTAGTGAGAGGTTAAAAAGAACAGTGGAAGCAAGTGGTTGGGTTGAATTGGTTTAGTGAGTGTGAAGGTGGCCTCTCTGCAGAGCAGGGGGCCTGCCAGTAGTCTGGAATCTATGCTTTAACTGTAAAACAGCCTTTACACTGAGCCTCGAGGGTCATTTTATAGGTGTTCTATAAACATTTTAAAGCTATTCTATAGCTGTTCCTTTTTTATAACTGCCCCATCTTACCCCTCCTGGAGATGTTGACCCAGCAGGGAGTGAGGTAATGGCCAGTTGTAGAGATCAGAATGGATTGCTTTCTTTACTCACTCACCCTTCACCTACTGTTTAATGACCACCCAACAACTCCCAGCACAACAAAAAGAAATCAGTAGTAGTAGCTCTGAAAGGATACTTCAGACAAAATCTAGATCTGAAGGTTTCCCCACTGCCACTCAGTGAAAGAAAGGCCCATCCTACTGTCCTTGTTTAAATACAGGTATGGTTATATGTAATACACACACACACACACACACACACACACACTGCAACTAAATCTGGTATGGGAAGAGATAAATTCTTGTTAGGGCTCTCTCCCTTGTCATACCAGAGAGTTAAGTAATGTTCTTTACATGGTGATCACTGATGAATAAGAAAATATTCAGTGCCCAAAGCACAATTTTTAGATTATGTGTTTAATCAATCTACCCTAGGAAAGGAAAAGTAGTGTTTAGGTTATTCTGGGTACATTGTCTATGGCGTAGCCTTGCTCTACAAGGAGTAGCTAAAAAAGAAAAAGAAAAAGTAATGTTTAAACCTGTGGATTTTTCTCAATATCAGAGAATTTTTAGTTTCTTTTGAGTCTGGCCCTGATATGTTTTAAATTTCACTGAAAATTCCAGAAATAATGTGGCTAACAATGCACAAAGCAAAAAGTAAGATTTTGCCTATTGTGATTGTCTTAAGTGTCAATTTAAGCCATAATCTAGATTTGCAGTGAAGGTATTGTAGATATCATTTTCCCCAGAAATCAGTTTACTTTAAGTGAAGAAGATTACACCTGACAATATGGGAGGGCCTTATCCAATCAGTAGAAGATCTTAGGAGCAAAGACTAGATTTCTTAGACAAGAATTTTTGCCTCCAGACAACACCCTAAAATCTGCCTGAGTTTCAAGGCTGTTGGCCTGTCTTATACATTTCCAACTTGACAGTTTTCACAATTCCATAAGCCATTTCTTAAAATAAATGTCTATGTTCTATATAATTCTACTGGTTCTGCTTCTCTGAAGAAACCTGACTAATGCAATTATTAAATGTTAAATTGATAAAAAGATATACATAAATTTATCTTAATACATATAAGTTATGTATATAGAGTTTTAAGAAATACAGCAAGGATACAGGGTACAAGATTCAAAATACAAAAATCAATTGTGTTTCCAGCAATGATCAACTTGAAAATAAAATTAAGAAAACAATTTCACTTATGATAACATCAAAAATGATAAAGCACCTAGGAGCAACTACAGAACATTGTTTAAAGAAATTAAAGAAGGCCTGAAGTAATGGAAAGCTACCTCATGTTAATTAACGGAAAAATTTAATATTTTTAAAGTGCCAGTACTCCTCAACTTGATGTATAGATTCAAAGCAATTAGTACGAAAATTCCAGCTGGCTTCTTTGAAGAATTTACAAACTGATTGTGAAATTCAGATGGAAATTTAAGGAGCTCAAAGTAACCAAAAGTTTGGGAAAAAAGAACAAAATGGGAGGACTCACACATCCTGACTACAAAACTCCAGTGTTCAGGACAACGTGGTACTAACATAAGGATGAACACATAGATCAATAGAATTAAGATTCCAGAAATAAACCCTCACATTTATAGTCAAATGATCTTCAGTAGTAGTACCAAATAATTCAACGAGGAAAAAATTTTCTTTTCAACAAAATGATGCAGATACAACAGGATATCCACATGTAAAAGAATGAAGTTGGACCTTAGCTCATATCACACATGAAAATTAAGTCAAAATGTACTAAAGGTATAGAGGTAAGAGCTAAATTTATAAAACTCTTGGAAAAGCACATATGTGTAAACATTCACATCATGGGTTAGGCAATAGTTTCTTAGACATGACACCAAAGCCCCAGCAACAAAGGAAAATTTGATAAATTTGATTTCATCAAAATTTTTAAAAATGTTTGCGCTTCAAAGGACAGTATCAAGAAAGTGAAAACGACAACTCAATGAATGTGTAGGAATATTTGCAAAACATATATCTGATAAGAAGCTAGTATTCAGAATACAAAAAGAACCCTAACATCTCAACCATAAATAACCCAATTAAAAAATGTGAATAGACATTTCTCCAAAGAAGATGTACGGATACACAATGAGCACATGAAAAGATGTTCGACATCGTTAGTCATTAGGGAAAGGCACATCAAAATCACAAATAAAAGGATAAATGTACATCAAAAAGACTAATAATTAAAAGTGTTGGCACTAATGGGGATATATTGAACACACGTGCATTATTGTAGAAATGCAAAATTGTGTATCTACTTTAAAAAATAGTTTGGCAGTTTCTCAAAAACAAAAAGCTCTTTTAAAGAGTTACCACATGACCCAGAAATTTCACTCCTAGCTGTACACCTATGAGAAATGTAAACATATATCTATACAAAAAGTTATACATGAATGTACATTGAAGCATTACTCAAAATAGCCAAGAAGTGTAAGCATCAAAAATGCCCATCCATTCATGAATGACTAAACAAAATGCAGTATATCTGTACAATGGAATATTATTCAACAACACAAATGAACAAAATGCTGATACATATCAAAACATGGATGAACATTGAATACATTATGCCAAGTTAAAGAAGCCAGACACAAAAGACTGCATATGGTACGATTCACTTTACATTAGACATCCAAAACAGACAAATCAATAGAGATAAAAAGTACATCAGTGTTTACCAGAGTTTGAAGTGGGGAGGGAGAGAAAGAAAATGACTGCTAATGGGTAAGTGGGTTCTATTTGGCCTGGTGAAAATACTCTGGAATTAGGTAGTGATGATTGCACAATTTTGTTAATATACTTAAAACTACTGAATTTTATCCTATAAAGTGATGAATTTTATGATATATGAATTATGTCTCAAAAAAGAACATAATAAAGTTTGAAAATCTGGGTATATTAGTCCATTCTTGCACTGCTGTAAAGAAATACCTGAGACTGGGAAATTTATAAAGAAAACAAAAGGGGTTTAATTGTCTCACAGTTCTGCAGGTACAGGAAGTACAGTGGCTTGTGCTTCTGGAAAGGGGCCTTAGGAAGCTTTCAATCATGGTAGAAGGCAAAGCAGGAGCAAGGCACTTCACATGGCTGGAGTAGGAGGAAGGAGGTGGAAAGGTGACACACACTTTTAAACAAGCAAATCTCAGGAGAATTCACTATTGCAACAGAGCCAGGGCTGGTGGGGTGGTGAGGGAGAGATGGTGTTAAACCATGAGGAAAATTCCCCCATGAGCCAATCACCTCTCACCAGACCCCACTTCTGGCATTGGGGATTACATTTCAACATGAGAATTGGGCGGAGACACAGATGCAAACCATACCACATGATGAAAGAAAGAAATTGTATTATTTTGAGTAACTAATCTTTGTTGACCTGCAATTTGGAATTTATTGAACTTCTTTATAAATTATTTTAGATGTATAATGAAGATAAATATATAGTATCTTCTATTCTTTGCAAAGCATTTTTGAGAAAGTATCTTTTTTTAATCTTATATTCTAAAATGGTGAATTTCATAGATTGAAAACCTCCAGTTATTTTTATTTTGTTTTCTTCCTTTTTCTCCCAATGTTTTCAAGGCATCTTTCTGTTTTAAAATACATATTTTACTATTATTCAAGTCTGATAAGGCCAACAGATCAAGGGAAGACTGACATTGAAAAGATATCTTGCTACTTAGTTCCTAAAAGGGACATACCATGCCATGAAAAACCACATAAATTTATTTATAGGCACTAAGGTCAAATGAGACTTTAAGAAAATTTAAAGAAAAAGAAATTATCACTTGAATATATTAACAACCTTATTCCCTCTTTCCTTCATCCCTGGGGAAATGCCAGGTTGGTCAGGAAGCTGCAGAAAAACAAGGTCAAGAGACTTTACCATGGTTTTCAGGGAAAGAAGTGGGCAAGGTGGGGTAAGCAGGTTTAGGGTTCACTACTTTAAGTAATCTCCACAGGTTCTGAAGCATAAGGACTGTTCCTAGATGCCTGGTACCTGACCTTGGGATGTTTGGAGCAAAGGAATATTGGTCCAGAGTTTTAGAACCTTATAGAAGAGGTAGGGTGTGGTGGTGGCTGTGACTTCTGCATTGGTTAGTCTGCATATAAAAGACACAGTCACAGTGGATCCTTTACTGACTCTATGGATTGGCTAGTCCTAGGACAGACAGCCTCACCAGGATTCATAAAGCACCACATATCAAAACTTCCTAAGAGAATGACATGCTTCACACACCCTCTTTGATTTCTTTACTTCAAAATATATCCTCAAATGCTTTTAGTCTAATAAATTTAAGTGGTTGACATATTAAAATGTTACCATCCCCAACGGACAGCACATACAAGCAGGCTTCATACAATAGGTGAATTAAATGCATATTATATAGGAAGTTCTTACAGAGGCTCCACAACAGCTGAGAGTTAGACTACTCTGTCCTGTGCTTCCAGAAATGAGAGCTGATGGAATAGAAAACATAATGTAAAGGACACTACAAATATTGTCGTGTTGCTTTATTTATGTCATGACTCCTCTTTGTGACATTTGGAAAAGTCTTGTAAATGGGACTCCACACCAAATACAAACCAGTATTCTTAAATAAATGTGGGGGTCATAATACTAAGCTTATCTTAGGTCCACCACTAAGCAAATGTGTTCAGTTGTCTTAGTGGTTTTTGTCAAATACAAAACTTAGGAGAACCAAAAAGTCTTGCCAGGTTTCCAACTCTTCTCTTCCTTTAAGTAGTTATTGTATTTCATTTTTGTTACGGAACACTTTAAACAAATATTTTTCTCTTAGATTCTTTATGAGTGCTTATAGTTGCAGACATCCAACTGAAACTTTTTCTGCCCACTAGTTCCATTTTTCATTTCAGTTAAATTTAGAGAATCCACCCTGGAAAGTGTGGCATATGGTATCACGGCACAGTGGAAAGAAGAATGTAGATTTGCTTACTGAAAGCAAGGTCAATGAGACTTTAGGAAGATTTCAAGGGCAAATAAAAATCATTGCATGTGCTAATAACTTTATCCTCTCTCCCAAATAAGAAAATTATATTTAAGTACACACACTCACACACACACATACAACAATAAAATTTTCCATTCTTTTCTCGCCACTATTAAAATTCTCAAATACAAGATCTTTCCTTTTAATTGTTCACTCACAATCGTTTTAATTAGCCAAATTTCTAAAATGTGACAATCCAGCTGCCAAAAGTCAGCCATAGTTTTGACTTACAGGTCTGTAAAGAATTACGTGGTAGCAATCAGAATGAATTGCAAAGCTTATGTCCAAAAATTTTTTCATATGGCATAAACACAGCAATTGGCGTGGTAATTCTTCTTGATTGCACTAGCTGGGGGAATTTAGCAGAAAATGCCAAAAGTTAGTTAAGGTATGCTGTCTACTGGGCTATGTGTCATAAAGCTACTAAATACATGTACATGTAGGTTATATACATACACACATATATAAATTTGTTCAATATAGAGTTTATTTTTAAGCTATATCACTGAGAAATGAGTGCTATTAGGAACATAGAACCATCTTCTATACAGACACTAAAACTCAGGACTTACTTGGGCAAAGGTGGAATTCAGCACATTTAATATAATTTTCTAATTTTCCCACAGTATAGTGCTATTCTTCATATGAGTTTTGTTGTTTGTAAATCTGTTTATGTTCAGGAATAATAGAGGAATAAAAATGAATAAAAGAAGGTTGATTTTCATGTCAAAATGCCAGCTTGAATGCCTATTAATATTCTCTTATAACCAAATTTTATGTTTTCATCAAATCAAGCTTTCAAGGAGAATGCCAAGGTGTCAGCAGCTCATAGTCACTATGCAAAAAAGTGATATCTCAAATAATAGTAATACCTCTAACAGAAAGCATAGACACCATACACACTAATAACATGGTGTTAGACTTGTCAATCAAAACTGTGGCTGGTTTTTGGCAGCGTGGTCATCACATTTTAGAAATTTGGCTAACTGAAACTTTGAGCAAACAATTAAAAGAAAAGATCTTATATTTGAGAATTAGGAGTGACGAAATAAGAATGCAAATTCTTACCATTCTCTCTCTCTGTGTGTGTGTGTGTGTGTGTGTGTGTGTGTGTGTGTGTGTGTGTGTATTTAAATATAATTTTCTTATTTGGAGGAAAGGATAAGTAGGTGTTAGTAGGAGTTTCGATTTCAAAATACTTCTGTTTTATTCATCAACTGAACTTCTGAAAGATCAGTCAATTGATCTCAAATGCCCTTAAGGGTGTAAAAACTTGGCCAGTGCGGTGGCTCAGGCCTGTAATCCCAGCATTTTGGGAGGCCAAGGCAGTGGATCACCTGAAGCCGAGGCAGGTGGATCAGCCTGGCCAACATGGTGAAACCTCGTCTCTACTAAAAATACAAAAATTAGCTAGGCGTGATGGCAGGCGCCTGTAGTCCCACCTACTCAGGAGGCTGAGCCAGGAGAATTGCTTGAACCCATGAGGCGGAGGTTGCAATGAGCCGAGATCGCACCATTGTACTCCAATCTGGGTGACAGCGCAAGACTTCATCTCAAAATAAAAAACAAAAAGTGTAAAAAAATAAATATTATCCCCAAGTATAGAGATCTTAATATCAGCTTAAAAAAGAATGTTATATATCATGAAGCACGACACATTTATGAGTTGAAAACACTTTACCTGATGTTATCATCTGCTGGAACAAAGGCTACTTCATGTGTCCCAGGGTGCAGGGAGGGCGGAGGCAATAGGCGAAAGCTCCTCCAAAGAATACAGGAAGAATGATGTTGGATGCAATCCTCTCATAAAAGAATTAAAATGACAAAATTCAGGATTACTCCCAAATGTGTAGCATTAATAAAAGACAATAGTAATGGAAATGAGCATTTTTAATGCTGAAAACAAGCTACTTATCTAATTATAACCTTTATTTTGGAAAGAAGACACCAAATAATACACCAAATCTGTAAAATTTAATGTATACATGCTATATACCAGTTTTTGTGCTAAGAAAATTATTAAGATTATTTTATTTATTCTTAGAACAACTCTAAACCATAGAAATTGTTAATGGCTCCTTTTTATAAATGAAACCTTAAAGAATAACTCCCTAAGTCTCACCTCGTAAGTGGGCCCGGCATGTGAAGGGCTCAAAAGTTGTTATCCCGGAGTGATATTTAAAAACATATCAACGTGTTGTTTATAGTTGACACTTCATTATCGGTAAATTTCAGATAATTTCTAAAATGTATTTTTATATTTTTAATTTGTATACAAAGATTACCAGTAAAATGTAATTTCTCCTAATGCTATGTAAATATCCATATTGAGACAAATCCCTCATCACATAGCTAAAATATAATGAGGCATCTTCCAGTTTTTTCTTTTTAGAAGTGATTCATTTATGTTCAGCAATTTCTTAGTCACTTCAGGTCAGAAAGTTTAAGAGTGAGCAGGAGATTGTTTTTCCAGTGACAGAGGTTACAGAGGAAGAAAGCAACAATGGAAGCTGGAAAAGTTTACTACGATACTGGTTATTTCCTTGTGTGGAAAATTTCTTCCTTTATATGGACAAATTTTGATCAGGGTCAGTGGAAAATAACTGAAGTCTTTCAGAAAATTGCAGGGTTTCTTACACTCTTAGAAGGCACATCTGTCAGGACACTCAATCAAGCAATCATGTTACTGCTATTTCTTTAGAAAAGCCAAATAAATAGGTACACAAAGATTACATCAATTTAAGTGGAAGTTCTTCATCAAAGCTCAAATAATGGATGAAAAACATGTGTAACTTGCATTAAACAGATTGTTTTTCTACTCTAATGGCCTAGTTGACAATTGTAGGAGAGATAAAAAAGAGAAGGTGAAAGAAAGATAACTTTAATTCAGATCATCTGTGGCCCTTTCAGTAAAGACTAAGTATAAGATCTTGGGTAAGATATTGAATCCATCTCAATTTTACTTTCCTCACATATAAAAGAAATATGCATAATATTAAAAATTTTTATATAGCTATAACTGTGTCTATATTGCTTGAGAGAGTAGGAGCTCCAAAACTGATAACTATTATTATTAAGCCAGCCTTAGTCTTATAAGTACTTTTTATTTTTGCTTCCTTTCTTAGTTTTCTTTAAAAAATAATGTGATCAGAACACTTAATGTAAGATCTACACTGCTAACAAATTTTTAAGGGTACAAATGATTATAGGTACAATGCTGTATAGTAGATCTTTGAAGCTTATTCATCTTGCTTTACCAAAACGTTGTGCCTGTTCATTAGTAAGTCTCCGTTTCTCCTCCCTCCAGCCGCTAGCAACCATTTTATTCTTTGATTCTATGAATTTGACTACTTTAGATGTGTCATGTAAGTAAAATCATGCAGTATTTTTCTTTCTGTGACTGCCTTATTTTACTTAGCATAGTATCCTCAAAATTCACCCATATTGGTCAGGCATGGTGACTCATGCCTGTAATTCCAGCTCTTTGGGAGGCCGAGGTGGGTGGATCAACTGAGCAGGAGTTCAAGACCATCCTGGCTAACATGGTGAAACCCCATCTCTACTAAATATACAAAAATTAGCCAGGTGTGGTGGTGCATGCCTGTAATCCCAGCTATTCAAGAGGCTGAGGCAGGAGAATCACTTGAACCTGGGAGGTGGAGGTTGCAGTGAGACGAAATCAGGCCACTGCACTCCAGCCTGGGCAACAAGAGTGAAACTCCATCTTAAAAAAAAAAAAAAAAAGTTACCCATATTGTCACATATTGCAGAATTTCCTTTTTGTGAGGGCTAAATAGTATTCCATTATATGTATTTACTACATTTTCTTTATCCATTCATCTGTTCATGGACATTTAAGTTTCTTCCATATCTTAGCTATTGTGAATAGTGTTGGAACAAACATAGAGGGACTCATATTGCTTGAAAAAATTGATTTCAATTATTTTGTGTAAATATCTAGAAGTGGGATTGCTGTATATCATACCATAGTTCTATTGTTAAATTTCGGATGAACCTCCATACTATTCTCCATAGAAACTGCATCATTTTGCATTCCCACCAATAGTGTGCAAAGGTTTCAATTTCTCCACATATTCACCAGCACTTGTCTTTTGATTTTTTAATAATAGACATCCTGACAGGTATGAGGAAGTATCTCATTTTGGTTTTCATTTACATCTCCCTGATGATTAGTGATGTTGAACATCTTTGTCATATACCTGTTGGCCATTTTTATGTCTTCTTTGGAGAATTATTTTTTGTTTTTTTAATAGAGACAGTGGTCTCTCTATGTTGCCCAGGTGGGTCTCTAGCTCCTGGACTCAAGTGATCCTCCCACCTTGGTCTCCCAAAACGCTGGGATTACCTAGTCCCTTTTAAATCAGGTTATTAGGTTTTTGCTTTTACTATGAGTTTCTTATTTTTTTTCCAGATTAACCACTTATCAAATACACGGTTTGTAAATATTTTATCCCATTACTTAGATCACTCTTTTCACTCTGTTTCTTCTTCTTCTTATTTTTTTTTTTTAATAGAGCAGAAGCTTTTTGGTTTTTTGTAGTTCTACTTGTTTGTTTTTGTTTTCTTTGTCTTGCTTTCGGTGTTACATCACTTTATGGCTATTTCTAGTGGTTGCTTTTGAGTCACCATCTTAATCAGTATTTTCTCAAACTTATTTCTCAAAATTCTCAAGATTTACAAAATAAAACAGTAGGGTTCCTTGAAAATACGGATTATATAAGAATTATGAATTTTGTAATGGAAGTATACCAATATTATAATATGTAATCGTTCCTAAAATTACTTTAATAATAGGGTCTTTTTTTCCTGTAGGGTATTGACTGAACCCTGAAAAAACACAATTGTAATGAGCATATATTACTTTTTCCCAGTTGTCTTTCTGCGATAACCAGCAGAATAATCAAACATTGAATAAGTTTTTATGTGTACACTGGCACAAAATAAGGTCTTTGAAAATGAAATTGAGTTAAGCTTTTAAAACTTTTGAATTCTATAATAAAGAAAAGGCTTAGGAATTTCTCTCATCCTTTTCATGAATTCAGATAGCCACTTCTAACAGATATTCAAATAATGAAAGTGGTAAAAACCCAATTTCTAGCTCATAACTCTGAAGAGACTTTAGAGTTAAATAAAGGATAAAATCCCAAGAATAAAAGCATAGAAAAGCTCCTTATCTTCATCCTGTTTATTCAACGTATACAATCATTCTTTGATGTACACACAAGTCTATCCCCGGGTGGGTAAAAAAAAATAGACTGGATGTTTTATTTCTGTAATGGGTGATTACTACACAAACTAAAATAAAGAAGGAAGTAAAACTTTTAGTAGAAGATCAGGGGAAGAACACTTGACCTAAAGCATATATTCATTCTTGTGATAAAATTTGAGTGTCTAGTTTTATGCTATGTGCTGGACATAGAGCAGTTACAAAAACAAACTTTTTTTGCATGTGACGTTATGTAAGCTTACCAACAATGTAAAGGTGAATGAGTAAAATATTATATTTTGGAAAAGAGAGTAGAAAGGCAACAATCCTGAGATGTCAATCATTGATATTGTCCTTTGGTCATTCATACATACTTTCCGCTGTGTTAAATGTTGCTGAGGGAGTAAGGAGGGGAATTAAATGTGAAGAAACTCAAAGACAGTGGGTGAACTTAGAACAACAACTAATGGAGTGATGGCCCAGAGGCAATTTTACAATGGGTTGAAAAGAAAGTGTCAGATGAAGAAATGGACACATTGATTATAAACATCTCATTTCATCAGCTTGGCTCAGGAGACTAGAAAAAAATAATGCTGAAACTAGTGTGTTTATTTTACTTTAATTGGTTAAATGTGAGTGTTTAATGGAGAAATTTGAGAGTTAAGAATAGAGTACAGGGAATTTTAGTTAAGAGAGAAGTTGAATATACTGAGGAGAGAAGGAAAAAATTCAATATAAGTTTCTGAGGAACTAGGAGGAGAAAGAAAAATTATGCCTTACTCAGGCAAAAAACCTGCTTTTCAAAAGAGAAAAAGAATCAGAAACAATTGGTATCCTCTTTTATTTCAGTGCTTCTCTAACTTAAATATAGACAAAAAAACACGACTAGGAGCCTTTTAAATGCAGATTTGGGTTCATTAGGTCTGAGTCGGGGCCTTAGATTTGACATTTCTAACAGATTTCCAGGTGCTTCTCATGCTGTAGTGAGCAGATGACATTTGGAGCAGCAAGGCTGTGTTTCTATATTTGGTCCTAATAAATGACAAACTCCCAGCATCTGGCTGTAATTTTCTATTAATTAGAAATGGCCATCAAACAGTTGGAGGAAGGAGAGTGAGGGTGGTTAGAATAAGGGTGGTTAGAGTGTGGACATAATTTTTCAGAGACCACGTGAGTTGATTGGACCAGAGACATGGTAAAATTATAAGCAGTGCATTGAGGGCCTCCCAGTATGAGTTGTGACCAATTTATAACAGAACTTGCCTCTGCTGATGGGCCTCTTTCCACATTCTCTGTCCAGAGAAAATGCACAGTTGGTATCGTCCAAGATTAGGGTTCTGTGCGGAGATATAATGCAAGAACAACAGAGAGTCAAGAATGTATTTTATTACTGAAAAGGTGCTCCATGTAAACTAAGCTGGTTAAATGAAGAGGGAAGTTAAACGTTACTAGTACTAACGAATAGAGAGCAATAAAGGGATCCTTGTTTGTAAGTATCACTAAGGTCAGGCAAGGTCAGATGTTTCTTTTTGTTTCTTGGATTTTGTTGGTTTTTTTTTAGTTTAATTTTTATTCTTGACATATTTATATGTTGCTATGTAACATAAGCCGATTAGAGTCTAATTCAATCAGCAGACATTAACTAAGAAGCATAAAACTGGGAAATTCCCATGTCTGTTGTGTGCACTAATAAGGATCAGTAGCCTAAAGACCCACATTGCAATGTTATTCTGCTCCTGTTCATAATGTTAAAGATTGTACTCCAATTGGAGGCCTGTGAGTTTACTATTCTGATCAATGATCTAAGGTATTGGCTAAAGAATTACAAGTAGAATACTGGGAAAAGGATAAAACTGATAGTGGAAAAAAAAAAAAGATTGCTGTCAAAATCAAGTAAGAGTGTTTACGAATATAAGCCAGTTGAGCAGGATTCAGAGTTCATAATAAGACAGAGAGTTCATTACCTGAAGAGAAGGTTTGCTGAAATTGTATTCAGTAGATGCAGCTGGGATTACAGAACAGGCTACAGGTCAGCAGACCAAACACCACGGATCTGCTAGAGACCACCAAGGAAGCCTTTGGCCCCCTCTTCTGAGAAGCACTGACCCATAAAGAACATGTGTGATTCAGGCCAGATTGGCCAGCAAAACTAAACTAGGAGTCAGGAGATAAAAAACACTGCTCCAAAAATCCTTAAACCAAAGTTGCCTTAGTGATGTTCTACTCCCGCTATTTTAAAGGCAAGATTCTCTTAGTAAGAATGTTCTACTGCTGACATTTGAAAGACAAGACTCTTTTTGTGGAAGGTCTGCCACTCAGGATTTACCAATCTCTTCTCTTCTTTGAAAAGCCCTTCCTTCAAACGAAATACACTCCATCCACCACAGAATAGCAAGCACAATTTGATATAAAAATTATTAATTCATACGCATGAACTGGGTTTCCTAAGCCCAGAAACCGAGGTCCTGGGGATCTCAGGGCTCACCTTACTTTTTTTTTTTTTTTTTTTTTTGAGAAAGACGGGGTCTTGCTATGTTGCCAAGGCCGATCTCGAACTCTTGGGCTCAAGGGAGACTCTCAGCTTGGCCTCCCAAAGTGCTGGGATTACAGGTGTGAGCCACTGCGCCCGGTCTTTATTTATTCTGACCTTTAGGAAGACAAGATTCACTGAGATGAGGCTCCCTTGGCTGCCCTCACTAATATCCCACCAAAGAATCTCGACCGTCATCCAATGCGCAAGTCCACCTAGGAAACTGCTATAGGATCAAGAGGATTCTAGAGGAGACAGAATTCTCACTCCAGGGACAGACACGCAGCTCAGACTGGCGGCAAATGGAGGGCCAGAGGGGGAGGGCTCAGGAAGCCCTGCACTCCGCCGTGACACTTGGCTCTCTCTATCCACCCACCCTCGCCTCTTTCTGTCTCTCTGCCCACTGTCTCTCGCTGTCTCACCCTCTCTCCTGTGTCTTTTTCTTTCTGTCTCCTCTCTCACTCCCCTGTGTCTCTCCCTCTCTGTGTCTGTTTCTCTTTTTCACGTCTCTGCCTCTCAACTCAGTTTCTCCATCTGAAGCCAACCTAGCCTTCGTGGTCTCCAGCACACATTCTCCACCAGGGAGGGGCCAACCCTCTCATTAGGGCCCCTGTGGCACTTCCTACTGGGGCTTTGGACGTCGATACCCAGACTCCAGGACACCCTCTCTGCTGCCACCTCCATCACTGGGTTCCCTCCTGGGGCCTGGCCCTCCTCTGTTTGCTAGCTTGTCACCTAGAAAGTGGGGGCGGGGCAGAGCACTCAGCCCAGGAGGGACCATAGTGGTCACGTGCTGCAGGTTCCCAAAGATGCTGAGTTGGACCAAGGGGTCGACTTTGGGCTCAGGTTCCTCTCCTGGGCATCGTGAGGTCTCTCTTCTGCCATCGGTGATTGGGGTTGAGAGCTGGTGGACAGGTGTAGAAATGAGGGTGGGTGCGAGTCCCGCTGTGGTCAGCCTCTCCCGCTCCTCCCCCACCCCCAGGCCAGGACAAGGGGACCCCAGGGCTGGGATTAGAGGGTGGAAGCTGAGGGCTCTGGGACTTCTGCCTCACAGCGCAGCACGCCGGCCCTGCAGGCCTCTCTGGGGGTTTCACGGTGGTGCAGTGGGCTGTCTGGGTCCTGCTGCACGGGTACCCCCTTCCCTGGGGTCCCAGGTCTGTGACATCTGCTCCCCAACCTGCCAACACAAGGTGCTCCAGCCCCAAAGACCAGCACCCCCCACCCAGGGAGGTAACTCTACCCCTAGAGGCGAAGTCCACTTAGATCCCCACCTAAGCCCGGAAAGTGCACAGGGTCTGTTTCTCCCATGCAGGGTCTCAGGTCTCAGAATCTCCATGGCTTATGATCCCTCTCAGGGCGTGCTTGAGGCCCCTGGTTGGAATCCTGCTGGCAGGACAAGCACATGCCAACTCCGGACCCCCCTCCCGGCATCTCTCTGGGTCCTGCATCTCCAGGCTTGGCCTGCCCTGGCTCACCGCAGGGTCTCTGGGCGCCCTTGTTGCCCTGGGAGCAGAGGCGTTTGCCCAGCCTGACTCCCACCCAATTCGGTGCCTGGATCTTTCCAGCTCCCTCTTCCCCTCTCCATCACAGTCCCAGAGCCCTCAGCCTCCACCCTCTGATCCCAGCCCTGGAGTCCCCTTGTCCTGGCCTGGGGGTGGAGGAGGAATGGGACGGTCTGACCACAGAGGGACTCGCACCCACCCTCGTTTCTACACCAGCATTCACCCCCAACCGCTGACAGCAGAAGAGGGACCTCACGACCCCCAGGAAAGGAACTTGAGCCCAAAGTCGACCCCTTGGGTCCCACTCAGTATCTTCGGGCACCTGCAGCCCAGTCAAAGCCCAAAGTCGCTAGGGCCGCCGGCTCCCTCCCCTTTCCCAGAGCTCAGGGCCTCTGGCTGCTCCTGCCAGGGACTTGGTGGGCTGTGCCCTGACGGTCCCAGTGCGTGGTCCCTGCGTCTGAGCCCCTCGTCCTCGCCCCAGCCCCACTGAGGAATCTGCCTTGGACTGCTACACACTCCAGACTGAGGTCCTTGAACCCTCCACAGGGGCCCAGGCAGAGCTCTTCACAACATTCCGGAGGAACCCAGGGTCTGCAACCTCCCCCACTGGCCTGTTCCCCCACATAGCACCATGGGAGAAGAGGGACTTGGCCCCCACTGGTTCCATTTGCAGGCTTGGTGTCTCCCTGCCCAGCGCCAGCGGACCCTCCCCTGGTGCCAGCAGACCTCGCACAGTGCTGGCAGGTCCCATCTCCACCTGGAGTCTTGATGCCCCCACTCAACCCCCTGGCTTGGACCCAGAGTGGGGCTTCCTCTCTCCGCCGCTCTGCTCTGGCCCCTCTCCATCATGGTGGAGAACTCGAGGGGGCAGGACCCAGCTTCTGCGGCAGTAGAGGCCAAGGCACCTGCCTCCTCCCACTCAGGGCTCCTCCCCTCCTCCTTCAGGAAGACTCTTGGAGCCCTGACAGGCGGGTCCGTCCCTTCCCCCAACCCCCCACTCTCTGTGTGCTGGTGCACCCCTCTCACCCTCCTGGCCACAGGCCTGCCAAGAATACTGCTCCCCAGGTCAGGCCTCAGCTCTGTGGGGCCACACTGGGGTCCAGTCTCCTCCAATCTGACCACCATTGGGGGTCAAACCCAAGCCCCCTGACAGAACAGGAGGGAGGAATGTGGGAGATGGGCTTGGAGGCTTGGGGGAGCTAGGCCCATCCCAGATCAGCCTGCAGGGTGTGGGAGGAGCTGCATTTTGCTTTTAATGTGACAGACACTTAAAGGAGAGATGCGGATTCAGGGTCCATCAAACCATGGCCCATCTCCCAGGGCCTTCTCTTATTCCTGACAACTGTAATAAAAAAGCCAGGTGTGTGGCCTCCTGTTTGTGGCTCCCCAGTTGTGTGGAGACGTTATTCACAAGAAGACTCACCCTAACCAGCCCGCTCTTTAGGCTCTTGCCCTGGGCAGGGGGCCAGGGAAGCAGTCAGCTCTGCACCCAACGCTCTGCGCAGGCTCCTGTCAGCTGTAAGCCTGGGTTTAACAAAGCCTCTCCCAGGACCCCAGGTCCTCTAAGGATGGTGCCTCACACCCCAGCAGCAGGCACCACGGGCTAGCAAGCCTCCCTGACTGGGGCTTCTGGGGACCCACGTTCTGGGCACCTCAGCCACACACACTGAGGCAATGCAGTGATGGAACGAGGGGGCTACCCATGTGTTCACGCAGGGCAGGACCCGTCTTACCAGACCCTGCAACCCCAGGTGGGACAGGAGGAGGGGATGCGGAGGGCTCCCCAGCCCTTCTTTGTCTGCTTGCTCTCCCCAGCCGTCCTTAGTCTGGCTTGCTCTGCAGCCCCCGCCCTGCCCTCGGAACAGTGGAGGAGCTCCGGGTGAGACCTCAGCACACAGGCGAGGCCAGCCCTGAGGGCCCCACTGTGGAAGAGGCTGGGGCTGACTTCAGTGCATTTAAGCACAAGGTGAAGAGCTGGGTGTGCGCTCCTCTGAGTGTGAGCTCCTCTGAGTGTGCTCTCATCTGACTGTGAGTTCCTCTGTGTGTGCACTTGTCTGTGTGACCTCCTCTGAGTGTGCACTCATATGAGTGTGTGCTCCTCTGAGTGTGCACTCGTCTGAGTGCACGCTCCTCTGAGTGTGCACTCATTTAGGTGTGCACTCGTCTGAGTGTGCACTCGTCTGAGTGTGCGCTCATCTGAGTGTGCGCTCGTCTGAGTGTGAGCTCCTCTGTGTGTGCACTCCTCTGTGTGAGCTCCTCTGAGTGTGCTCTCGTCTGAGTGTGAGCTCCTCTGTGTGTGCACTCGTCTGTGTGAGCTCCTGTGAGTGTGTGCTCATCTGAGTGCACGCTCCCCTGAGTGCGTGCTCCCCTGAGTGCACGCTCCTCTGAGTGTGTGCTCCCCTGAGTGTGTGCTCCTCTGAGTGTGAGCTCTTCTGAGTGTGCGCTTGTCTGTGTGAGCTCCTCTGAGTGTGCGCTCGTCTGAGTGTGAGCTCCTCTGAGAGTGTGCTCCTCTGAGTGTGCGCTTGTCTGAGTGTTCATTCCTCTGAGTGTGATCTCCTCTGAGTGTGCACTCGTCTGAGTGTGCGGTCCTCTGAGTGCATGCTCCTCTGAGTGAACGCTCGTCTGAGTGTGCACTCCCCTGAGTGTGTGCTTCTCTGAGTGCGAGCTCCTGAGTGTGCGCTCGTCTGAGTGTGATCTCCTCTGAGTGTGTGCTCATCTGAGTGCGTGCTGCCCTGAGTGCACGCTCATCTGAGTGTGCACTCCCCTGAGTGTGCACTCTCCTGAGTGTGCACTCCCCTGCATGTGCGCTCCTCTGAGTGTGCGCTCCTCTGAGTGTGAGCTCCTGAGTGTGAACTTGTCTGTGTGAGGTCCTCTGAGTGTGTGCTTGTCTGAGTGTGCGCTTGTCTGAGTGTGCGATCCTCTGAGTGCGTGCTCCCCTGAGTGCACGCTCCCCTGAGGGAGCGCTCCTCTGAGTGTGCACTCATCTGAGTGTGAGCTCCTATGAGTGTGCGCTCCTCTGAGTGTAAGCTCCTCTGTGTGTGTGTTCGTCTGACTGTGATCTACTCTGAGTGTGGGCTCCTCTGTGTGCGTGCTCCCCTGAGTGAATGCTCAACTGAGTGTGCACTCCCCTGAGTGCACGCTCGTCTGAGTGTGCGCTCCTGAGTGTGCACTCCCCTGAGTGCGTGCTCCCTTGAGTGTGTGCTCCCCTGAGTGAGCGCTCGCCTGAGTGTGCGCTCCCGAGTGTGCACTCCTGTAAGTGTGCGCTCTCCTGATTGTGCACTCCCCTGCATGTGCGCTCCTGTAAGTGTGCGCTCCTCTGAGTGCAAGCTCCTCTGAGTGTGTGTTCGTCTGTGAGCTCCTCTGAATGTGCACTCCTCTGAGTGTGAGCTCCTCTGAGTGTGCACTCGTCTGTGTGAGGTCCTCTGAGTGTATGCTTGTCTCAGTGTGCGCTCGTCTGAGTGTGCGCTCCTCTGTGTGCTCCCCTGAGTGCACGCTCGTCTCAGTATGTGCTCCCCTGGGTGTGCACTCCCCTGAGTGTGCGCTCCCCGGAGCGTGCGCTCCCCTGCATGTGCACTACCCTGAGCGTGTGCTTCCCTGAGTGTGCACTACCCTGAGTGTGCGCTCTCCTGAGTGTGCACTCCCCTGCATGTGTGCTCCTCTGAGTGTGAGCTCCTCTGAGTTAGAGCTACTCTGAGTGTGTGCTCATCTGAGTGGAGCTCATCTGAGTGTGCCCTCATCTGAGAGTGTGCTGGTCTGAGAGTGTGCTCCTCTGAGTATGCACTCATCTGAGTGTGCGCTCCTCTGAGTGTGCACTCCTTTGAGTGTTAGCTCCTCTGAGTGTGTACTTGTCTGTGTGAGCTCCTCTGAGTGTGATCTCCACTGAGTGCGCTTGTCTGAGTGTGTGCTCCTCTGAGTGTGATCTCCTCTGAGTGTGCTCTCATCTGAGTGCACACTCCCCTGAGTGTGCGTGCCCATGAGTGTACGCTTCCCTGAGTGTGCGCTTCCCTGAGTGTGCGCTCGTCTGAGTGTTAGCTCCTCTGAGTGTGCGCTCCTCTGAGTATGAGCTCCTCTGAGTGTGCACTCGTCTCTGTGAGCTCCTCTGTGCACTCCCCTGAGTGCTTGCTCCCGAGTGTAGGCTTCTCTGAGTGTTAGCTCCTCTGAGTGTGCGCTCCTCTGAGTGTTAGCTCCTCTGAGTGTGCACTCGTCTGTGTGAGCTCCTGTGAGTGCGTGCTCCCCTGAGTGCGCACTCCTCTGAGTGCGTGCTCCCCTGAGTGTGCGCTCCTCTGAGTGTGAGCTCTTCTGAGTGTGCACTTGTCTGTGTGAGCTCCTCTGAGTGTGCGTTCATCTGAGTGTTCATTCCTCTGAGTGTGATCTCCTCTGAGTGTGCACTCCTCTGAGTGTGCGCTCCTCTTAGTGCGTGCTCCTCTGAGTGAACGCTCGTCTGAGTGTGCACTTCACTGAGTGTGTGCTTCTCTGAGTGCGAGCTCCTCTGAGTGTGCGCTCATCTGTGTGTGATCTCCTCTGGGTGTGTGCTCATCTGAGTGTGTGCTGCCCTGAGTGCACGCTCATCTGAGTGTGCACTCTTCTGAGTGTGCACTCCCCTGAGTGTGCACTGCCCTGAGTGCGAGCTCCCCTGAGTGTGTGCTCATCTGAGTGTGAGTTCCTATGAGTGTGAGCTCCTCTGAGTGTGTGTTTTTCTGAGTGTGAGCTCCGCTGAGTGTGCACTCGTCTGTGTGAGCTCCTCTGAGTGTGTGCTCGTCTGAATGTGTGCTCATCTGAGAGTGTGCTACTGTGAGTGTGCACTCGTCTGAGTGTGTGCTCCTCTGAGTGCGTGCTCCCCTGACTGATAATTGATGACTTTAGGGAAGAAATAGAATTAGTGGAAGAGAAATAGATCATTGCAGAGTGTGGGATAGTAACATTTCAAGTTTTAGTAGTAGTAGATAGTTTCACATTTTCCTCTTTTCTTGAATGTTTTTAAAACTCTCTTATTAAAGTTCTCAACTCCTTTCTGTATTCACTCATCAACCCACTTTCATCTGCCAATAGAAGTATGGTAAAAAGAGAAGCATCATCCAACCCCTTTATCAGTCAAGAAGAACTTTCTGAGAATATGAGACAATATTTAAATGTTAAAAAATGAATTTTACACGGAACTACTAAATATCTGTTTCTCAGGAGCTTATAATACAGGTGTTTTAAGTTAAAAAATTATATAAACCTATCTTTTTTTCTAAGACTGCTCACATGAAGTCATCCTCTTGCTTTCCTAGAACATCTGAATTAGGTTACTATAGTTTCCTTTGACTATAGGAAACACACTATAGTCAAAAAATTGAGTGAGTCCATCCTGCTGCTTTTCTTTCCATAAACAAAAAAAGTAGAATTCTAGGTCTGCAGAATATTTTAAGGTACTGTGCTATCTGTCCCAACCCCCTCCCCCCCATCCACCCATCTGCATTCTGGTATCTATTCTTTCAAAGGACACCAGTAGATCAATTACATGAGTACTTCAGGCTCAATCCTTATAGCTTTTTGTTTTCTTTATCTCTTTCCCAGATCTGGTGCTAACCAAAATCTAAGGCATTAACCAACAGAAAACTATAGCTTATTATTGGTATAGTGCTTTGGCCTGGCAAATGATGAGTTTCTTATCCAGTATTCTTGGCAGCAATACAAGCATTTTTAATAATCATTTTAAATTACAGGTTAGGCCTTACATAAGCTAAATTTAGTAGCACTTTTCATATCACTGAACAAATGAAAATACATCTGCAATGTGATTCTACCCAATAAGATTTTCCAGTAATCATGCCCAACTATGTTCTCAACTTAGAGCACTGGGATGCAGAACAATATATACATGTCAGAATGTTTCTGCTTGTCACAGTGATGGAGCTCAGAGTAGAATAAGGGAGCAACTTTTTAAACTTTAGGCGAAAAACAAGCTTGCTCAAGCTTATACGTAAACACGTGGCAATTGTATTATTTCATTAGAAATGCATTTAAAAAAAAAACATTTTCATTCACAAAATGTGGTTGAGGGGATTGCCTTTTTTTTTTTTTCCCCAAACGTTGTCATGAGAGTAGAAAGGAGGAAGGAAACTCAGAAATTCAGATGGCTTTAGTGCAGATAAAATTATTATCTCAGAATTCCAGGATCAGGTACATTTTTACTTCTGAAGATTGCATGCCCATATGATAGAATGAGAATTCTCACTGATTTGGGTCTCACTGATTTGGTTGAAAATCACTCACTGATTTCGGTTGATGAGTCTTCAAGCTAGAATGCTGCCCATTCTTACTATAGAACATAAGTACTGCCTCATGGTTATGACTGGTGATGGCTAATAAAATGCCAAAAGCCACCTCAATATGGGTCTTACACAGAAGATGAGTATTAGCTAATTCCTGGGGAGAAATGTTCTGTGCCTGAAAGTTATAGGTTTTTAGGTTATTACTTTTAATGACAAAAACCACAGTTACTTTTGTACCAATTTAATATCAAATGTCCATCCTTATTGTGTTATTACAGTAATGGCTTCATTGACTGAGTTAGTCTAACCCAGGAAGAGAATAATTCTGCTTTTTTTTTTTTTTTTTTTTTTTTTTTTTTTTTGCCATTCTGGGCTTCTATAGTTTTCAGAGTGCTGCACAGAGCCCCAAAGTAATTAAGAGGTGCTTCAGGGGCTGCTTAAGAATAAAATAGCCCCTGAAGAAAGTGAAGCTCCCACCCTCTGCAGCCTACCCTTTGTGTCCACCCAACATTTTTTCTATCTGATTCATCTGTGCAAGACGTGTTTGAAAAAATTTTCTTAATTACAAAAATAGAAAAAATGTGAAAACCACTGTTCTAAATAAATGACATTTTGGTATACATTATTTAGATGATTATAATTGTGCAGATCTCATTTTACACATAAATGAGAAGCTTGGAAAGTTTTGCACATAAATGACAAGTTTTGTCTAAAACCATAACAACCAAACAAAACAGCATTGTTATTGTCCCTGAGCTGCCAAAGATGACCTACTGTGCCTAGTAGGAACATGTTGTAGGCATATGTGCAAATACCTCATACCACGCAACTAAGATAATGGGAGTCTGCACATACAGGAATGCATAATAGTAAATTTTGCGCTAATGTCTGTAAATGTGTCAGAAGTGCCGGTTGAGTTTGATGAAACTTATCGATTGCTGTCTTCTGGTCAAGGATGATGACACAGAGATTTTTAAAATTTTCACTTCTTGGTTTTATCAAAGGTACAGATGGATTTGTAGGTACTCTCTGAGTGAGTTTAGCATATGGGCACGGTGTCTTGCAACTGAGAATGAGACACACTGTGTAAGAATTTGTCTGAATCTTTCCCAAGCTGTTGTCCAGATTTCATGGGATCTTGGAAGGCATATGCTCCCAAATCAATTTGATGTTCTTGATTGCTAATGTTTGCTTTATGGCCTTAACACTAAACATGTGTATACACATGTGACCACTTAACAGTCTAATGTCTCTGCATTTGTGCCGAATGTCTAATGGCACTTAATTCACCTAAAGTGATCTTTCCCATGAGACGAGACTTTTCATTTTCTCAATTTTGAGATAATAGAATTTGAATACGTTGCATTTGTAGATTTAAGAGACCGCTTTTCATTCCAAGGATCTTTTGAGGACAGGAAGAGTACAACATTCAGCCTTCACTGATACACATTAATGAAGAAAATCTCTCAACGGCTATGTAACTTATCTCACATATGGTTATTTACATTAATTATTGACTCCTATAAAACTACCAGCAATGATTCATGTTATGTGTAATACTAGAGAGCAAAGTATTTTAAATTAAATAGTGTTACGCTGTAAAACTGCTTCACATTTTAAAATATTTTATTTTTAGAATTTTTTTAAACAATTAATTGGCACTTGCTTTTCAGTTCACTTCCCCATCTTTTCCCATTTCTCCTTTGACTAATAATATTAAATGCCTTTTTGTTATGAAGAAAATATGTAAATATTGAACTATGTATTTTTATTTTTTTCTTTTTAGACTTAATATGAGTTGCTTTTGTACAGGATTAAAAATAGAAGTAAATTGTTGTTCTTTACTTCTTTGATAGCTTTGACCTAGAAATCAACTTTAGACTCTTCTGGTAACATGGAAATACATGAGAATCATATAAAACTGTTATCTTAGTCAGCGACAAGTGTTTACCTAAAAGATCAAAGTATATTTTCCTATAATAAAATAGTGTTTTGTCTTGAAGGAAGAAAAATTAGAGATGTAAAATTAGTTGATTTCTATTTGTTCTGTAAGTTTCCCAGAAGAATTCAAAACTTAATGTGCATTTTAAATGCTTTACAGATATTTAAGGATTCTTAGATCCCTTTATTTAAGCCCCACCAGAGTCATTTTCATCTTTTTTTTTTTCTATTCTTTATCAGTACAAAAAAAAAAAAAAAAAAAAAAAAAGCTTAACTGGTTTTCTGTCTCTTCTTCTATGGTTTGTCTCAATTGCAAATATTTCTAATGACCTCATATTACTTATTTTACCTTTGATTATACAAAATCTGATTATTGTTCCTTCTTCAAATGTAACTGAATTGCATCTATTTAAACATACCCAATGATTTTATCTATTAATTGAGTACAAGAATCTTCAATGTTAAGTTCTGAAGAAATTTCAAACCAAATTAACCTAATTTTACTCTTCTCTCTGATATCAAATCAACTATATAATAGTATGCGTTTCACTGAAAGCAGCATAAAGAGAAGATGCAATATGTTGTAGTGCATTTATTGTATCCATGTGGACATAATCTAAGTCTTTACTGAGAAATAAGCTCATCAGATAACTTGTCAAATTATCTTTTTCTGATCTTGTATCATTTAGATGCTGCTAAGTAAGAAAACATGGTGTGCAAATCTCTACATTTTGTTTCTTAAACTTATACTCATTCATTTGTGCATTTATTAATTGAGCATCAAGTGCGACACACTGGACAAGACTCTGGAGATATGTGGGTTATGTTTCCTACTCTTTTGAAATGAAGCATATACTCCTGGTACTGTAATTTATGAGTTATGTGACCAGATCTTTGATCATTTGACTTTTCTCTGCTTCAGTTTCCTCATCTATAACATGCGAGTCATAATTTTGTCTAAAACATCATTTTGGTAGTTGAGAAAATCAAATGACTTAATACACAGAAGTGTTTGTGATTTGTATTGGGCAGTAGAATGTTAGCTTCTAAGTAATACACGTTGAGCATCCCTAATTTGAAAATCCAAAATCTAAAATGTTCCAAAATCCAAAACTTTCTGAGTGCCAACATAATGCTTACAAGTAGAAAATTTTACCCTTGACCTTATGTGATGGGTAAAGGTGCACAAAACACAGTTCACTCAATGTCCACAAGAGAAAAAATACCCTTGCGGCCCCCTTCAGCTGCAAAAGCTCTTTTCTGCATATGCCCAGATTGCCCCATGTAAGCAAGCCCAAAAAGCTCATAAAATGGCACATGTCCAATGGACGCACCAATAACCATCTCCCTATTATACCTCGCCTTGGGGCCAAGACCTACATGCATTAGTCAACGTTTTTTTGCTTATTATCTGCTCTGTGGTGATGTAAAGATGTTGTTGACAATGTCAAAAAGGCCTGCAGATATCCCTATAACAAAAAGAGAAAGAACTTACATTTATCTATAGCACGGAAAGTCAAGTAATTGCAACTGATCAGTGGTGTAAGTGTGAAACGTCTTACAGAAGAGTATGGTGTTGGAATGACCACTGTATATGACCTGAAAAAACAGAAAGATAAACTGTTGAAGTTCTGTGCTGAAAGTGATGAGCAAAAGTTAATGAAAAATAGGGAAATGCTGCATTAAGCTAAAAAGTGGAGATCTTGATCATGTATCGAAAGAGTAGATCCATCAGTGTCACAATGAGCATATGCCACTTAATTATATGCTGATCATGAAATAAGATCTATCATGATAAACTGAAGGGAACTGTGAATATTCAACAGGCTCGTTGCAGAAAATTAAGAACATAGAATTAAATTTTTAAAGATTTGTGGTGATAAAGCATCAGCTGATCACAAAGCAGTGGAGAAATTCTTTGATGAGTTTGCCAAGATCATAATGAAAATCTGTTGCCAGAACAAGTTTATAATGCTGATGAAGCATAACTGCTTTGGTGTTATTGCCCTAGAAAAATGACTACAACAGATGAGATATTCCCCACAGAAGTTTAAAATGCCAAGAACAGAATAATTGTGCCGAG
Source organism: Macaca thibetana thibetana (assembly GCF_024542745.1). Classification (NCBI taxonomy): domain Eukaryota; kingdom Metazoa; phylum Chordata; class Mammalia; order Primates; family Cercopithecidae; genus Macaca; species Macaca thibetana. The sequence goes on along the minus strand of NC_065582.1, from coordinate 63,198,456 downwards.
AAGTGTCAATGCAGCAGGAAAGCATGAGTGTAAACTTGCAATGATAGGCAAAATCTTGAGTCGTGACTATTTCCAAAAAGTGACTTTTTTACCAGTCCATTTTTATGCTAACAGAAAAACATGGATCACCAGGGACATCTTTTCTGACTGATTTCACAAATATTTTGTACCAGCAGCTCAAGCTTACTGCAGGGAAGCTGAACTGGATGATGACTAAAAGATTTTGTTATTCCTTGACAACTGTTCTGTTCATCCTCCAGCTGAAATTCTCATAAAAATAATGTTTATGCTATGTACTTTCCCCCAAATGCATTTCATTAAGTCATCCATGTGACCAGGATTTCCTATTGTGAATATCCTTGCAATGAACATGGGCATGCAAATGTCTCTTTGAGATACTTTTGTGGGAACACCATTAAATTTTAAAACTGCTCATTAAGGGAAACAACGAAGTGAAAAGGCAACCTGTAAAACGGGAAAATGTTTGCAAATTATATTTCTGATAAGAGCTTAAGATCTAGAGTAAATAGAAACTCCTACAACTCAGCAACAACATAAAATGTCCCAATTACAAAAAAAAAAAAGAAAAAGAAAATAATTTGAATAGATGTTTAGATATTTCTCCAGTGAAGATGTCCAAATGGCCAGTAAGCATATGAAAAAGTATTCAACATCACTAATCATTAGGAAAATGCAAATATAGACCACAATGAGACATCATCTCACACCCATTAAGATGGCCAGTATCTGCTCCCACCCACCTCCGCAAAAAAACAGAGAAACAGAGAGAGACAAAGAAGGAGGAGGAGGAGGAGGAGGAGGAGGAGGAGGAGGAGGAGGAGGAGAGGAAGAAAATAAGTCTGAAGACATGGAGAAAATGAAAACTGGATCTCTGTGGTGCATTGTTGGTGGGGTTGTACATTGTTATAAATCCTACGGAAAACAGCATGGAAGTTCTCCAAAAAGCTAAAAATAGAACTACCATATGATCTATCAATTTCCTTTCTGTGTTGCAGTTTTAAGTAAAATGGGTAATATAGATTTCACTGGGAGGTGATATTTAAGCAACAACTTGAGGCCGGTAAAGGAATTACCTATGAAGTTATCTGGAGAAAGAGTGTTTCAGCAGAAAGAACAGCTAGCTAGATGCTAAGAGGAGAAGTGCCTCTGGTATATGAAAACTTGCTAGGAGATCAGAGTGGCTAGACAGAGTTACAAGGTAAGAGTAATAGTAGGTGAATTCTGAAAAGAAACAGACAATGCAGGGTGATGTTAAGGCAGATAACGGATGTCCCTTTGAGGTTTGTTTATGATACAAGTTTTTAGACAACTTCTGTGTCATCTATGACAGTTGTATCAGATACCTTAAATGAATGTTTTCTTGAGGATTTTCTGAAATGCAGGTACAGGAATACAATTCCTTGTGAGGACTCAACTCCTCATCTCAACTTCCTTTTCATTTGATGAAGTGGTACTTCCCTAGACCTCATTCTAGATGTTACAAAAAAATGCAATAATTGTACTGTAATATCTTTATAAACTAAAATTTTCTGAAAATTAATATATTCTACTCTAAGGGCGTCAGATAAGAGATTAGGGGCCCAGTGTGGTGACTCATGCCTGTAATCCTAGCACTTTGGGATGCTGAGGCAGGGGGATCACATGAGGTCAGGGGTTTGAGACCAGGCTGGACAACATGGAGAAACTCTCCCTCTTCAGAAAAAATTAGTCTGGCATGGGGCCGCGCACCTATAATCCCAGCTACTTGGGAGACTGAGGCAGGAGAATCACTTAAGCCCAGGAAAGCTGAGATTTGCCATCGAAACAGAGTGAGACTCTGTCTAAAGGAAAAAAAAAAGGAGATTAAGGATCTGTAGTATGAAATATTTTCCTCACTCCTTCTCTGGGATTGAAATGAAATTTGACAAGTTTACCTCTCAAGCTTTATTTTCTAAGAATCTCAGTTTAGATACACATTTTTAAACTTGTTTTTGGTTATAAACTACATTAATTTAAAAATATAAAACCAACTTACATTTCTAATATATATGATATTATAAAATATTCTGTACATAATGATTATATTACTCAATATTAATTCCTGCCATACCCAGTTTTATCTCACTCAAGGCCAAAAACTTATGAACCACTCAGTTACTGACCAAGTGAGAAGCTGTATTAGGAAGCTTGCCCTCTTCAGTGGCTGATCCTTGTTGTGTTTCTGGATGTCAGACTAGAGCTAGAATCAATAATAGGTGCATATCTCTGCAGTGTCTGTCCTATTTTCCACCTTCTTTTGAAAAATTTATGACTGCCCTTATTCCTTGGTTCCCTAGGCACATATTCCAGGACCTCTATCAGACTCCTCTCTGTCTATTAGGGCTGAATCCCTGTTCTGAATTACATCCAGTCCTTCTGGGAGCCTGAACCCTTTCCCAGGGTCTACAAGTTCCCTTGCCTTCAAAACATGGATCCTTCTCTGTATCGTCTAGCTAGAATATTTCTCTAAGAAGATTTCTGGGAATTGTGCTGTCAACTACCATGTAAATAATTTTACTTTTGCCCAGGGCTCCATTCTGGTGCTCTCTGACCTGCTTAGATCTCCTTGGAGATGTATAGAAACTCATGTTTCATTCAAGATCTGTGATGGTCAATATTGACTATCAACTTGATTAGATTGAGGGATGCAAACTTTTGAGTCAGTGGACTGGAGAGGCAACCCACCCTCAATGTGGGTAAGCACCATCTAATCAGCTGCCAGCACAGCTAGGATAAAAGCAGGCAGAGGAACGTGGAAGGACCAGACTGGCTAAGTCTTCTGGCATCCATCTTTCTCCCATGCAGGATGCTTTGTGTGGTCGAACGTTGGACTTCAAGTTCTTCAGCTTTTGGAGTCCTGGACCTACACTAGTGGTTTGCCAGGGGCTCTTGGGCCTTCGGCCACAGACTGAAGACTGCACTGTCAACTTCCCTACTTTTGAAGTTTTGGAACTCAGATTGTCTTCCTTGCTCTTCTCAGCTTGCAGACGGCCTACTGTGGGACTTCACCTTGCGATCATGTGAATCAATACTCCTTAATAAACTCCCTTGCATACATACATTTATCCTATTAGTCCCGCCTCTCTAGAGAACCCTAACACAAGAGCTGATAACTAATTCCAAAGTAAGAGAATTCCTTGCATTATAAGCTTTCCCTATTCCTAGTTTTCTTCCTTTCTCCCATCCTTTGGAGAATCAGCATGCTATTGCCCTAAAGTAACATGTTTTGATTCACACACATTTTCAAACAAGATCTGGGAGTTAAAGATTTAAAGCCTCTAGCATAATTTATGTATTTTTTTTTCTGTTTAAGTATTTCTAAATTTCTAATGACAATGATGTTTCTTCTACCAGAGTAACTTAACATGCGAGGTAAAGTGATCCAATAAAGGTTAAAAAAACGGGATTTGTCTGACAGACCCCATGTTATTTTAGGGTGCGTTTTATAGTGTCATATTACCATAAGGTTAAACTTGATGTCTATTTCTTTAACCTATGTTGTCATTGAAAATATTTATCAATTTTGAAGAGAAAGTATGAAACAAATGAACCAAATACATTGTCAAGCTTTGGTTATAGCAATGACGAAGTCATTTCATGTGAGGATGACAGAGTAGCCAAACGGAATAAAATGAATTTCAAGATCGATCATATTTTTCACAAAACTTTTTCTGCTATTGTCCTAATGTGCACTTAAGATCTCAGAGAAACATGGTTTTCAGACTGATTTTTTCTACTGTGTAACTTAGTTGGCCATCCTAATCAGAATATAGTTAAAATCTCACTAGAATTGTTAGCAATTACTATTAAGGACATTATTGCTAGTTTTTAATTTACGTGAGTGTGTGATGATTGGCTGGCCTGTATCTGGGACCATACCCATTTAAGAATGTGTCACCAGAACACTTGAAAATGTTCAGTAGACCTTTTCTAAATTATTGATTGACAAATAGGAAATAGTTAAGACTTGCTAAACCTGTATGTCAAGCAAAATCTTTGTAATTAGCATTTAATAGTTATAAAAAAGAAAACTGTCACATAGATATATTAATTTAATAAATGTAATGTCTCTAGCAAGGATTAATGGAATAGAAACTTTAATTTAGGTTTCTGGAGACAGGATACTACAGTGAAGCTTGCGAATTTTGGAATCAGATTAGGTTATCTCGAACCTAGCATTACTTACAATCGTGTGATTCTTAATTCATCAGTTTCATTAAAGGTAAATCAGATAAATTATCTGTATCACATGACTGTTAGAAAATTGTATATATGCAATAAGAATTCAATAAATGTTTATGAAAACTTTTATTGATTTATCAGTCAGGTTCTTGGTCCTTACTATTCTATGTACTCTGTGATCCAATGACAAGATAGTTATATGAGACACTTTTTATAGTCATAATTGTCAATGAAAATATGTGCAAGTTAGTAAATAGTGCATGAAGGAGAGGGCATGTATTAAATCATATGACATGTGGCTACATATCAGATACAGTGTGGATACGTCCTATACATCCTATTTCAATGCCAATCCAACCTTATTGTGCAATCATCAATACATTTATTTATGCCTGTTCTTGTGTCCTGGCACTAGTCAGTTTCTCACTGCTCATTTTTCTCACTGTGCATCCATTCTTTACTCTCTGTACAACATCCCATATATTTTGCACAACAGAAGGTATGTTTAAATGAATGTTCATTAAATACTTGTATGTACATTTTAGCTGCTATTATTCTTAATAATAATTCTTATATATATTCTTAATAATAATTCTTAATTCTCCAGATTCATGCAATAAAAAAGAAAACTGTGTTCTCCAAAATGTCTGATGTCTGTGAAAATTATGCCTGTACAAGCTATTCATATTGTGGTATACTGATACAAAGAAAGGGTTTTAGAACTTTATCTGGCTTTTGGCAGGGGAGAAAAATATCACTTCTGGACTGCCTTTGACTTGGTAAATTTCCCACACTGTTGAGATGTATGGAAACTCATCTGACTATGGAAAACTGTATTGAACAATCTGTAGTAATTTGGATTTAACTTCCATTGTGTGGGCTACATTTATATATGCCCAAATAGAGCTTCCCATTGACCAGAAATATAAACCACACACAGCATGAGGAAATCTAATGAATTGCTTATGTTTGTAAACTATTATTTAGGATTATGCACTAATAAATTAGAAAATTTCATCTCTAATCTATACCAAGAACTTTACACTGGGTAATTTAAAAGAATAATTGGTATAAAAAATTAAGAACTCCATATACAATTAAGGTCTACAAGACAATATAAAAAAAGCAACTCTTCTTTATTTTCTCTCAATATTTACATGAACAAGATAAAATTAATCACATGAGGAATAAAGTTTCTCGTATCATGTATAAAAACTTGCGAAAGGTCTTTGATCTAATTTTAACAATTTTCCAGTGTGAATCAAGCACTTTTTAAAAGGACTTTTATTAACATGAGCTAAAGTTCTAATGACTTTGGAATTTGACTACAGCTGCATAAAAACAAGTCCAAAATGCATCTTCTAAAATAGATGTTTCTGTTCTGTAATTTTTCATTTCCATCAGACACAAGCACCTTTCAACTAACAAATAAATTGACATTTTCCCCTTTACTATCCTAAAATGAAATTCAGAGATAAAATAAACCTTTATGAATCTTAAGGCATGGTCATCCTAAAATGTTGAATTGAGTAGATGCTTTCACCAGTTTATAGTGAATATATTTTTTTACCTAAGTTAAGATGCCTAGAAGTTAGTCTTCATGGAAATGAAGGAAAATGAAAAGCAAAGGTAAGTGGGCATTGAATCATAAACATTTTGTTGGATAAGTAATAATAAATTAGACTTACTTGTCTAAGATGAGAAAAAGGGCAAAATAAAAACAGGCCTTGCCAAAATTACATATTATTGACTACAAAAGTGAAAAAAATTAAGTTGTGAAATACCTAGCTCTTATTGTCAACAAAGGTGTTAATATGTTAAACTGAATATATACCATAAATTGCATATAGATACAGACATACCTATAAATGTATAAATAGAGATATATAATAAATCAGCAACATTATTCCCAGCTTCTTTACTGTTAGTACTGTGGCCTCAAAATTATACACTTACTGATTGACTAGATATGATGTGCTGAATGGATAAATTCTAATGCTTCATAGGATCAATAAATTACTTTTATTTTAATTAATCTTTCATCTACATACTGATTTTCTCCTAAATTGTTAACCTCTTTGTGAAAGTTCCTGAAAATTTTATTTTCAGTAATATAATAATTAGATATACAGACACCTAGAATTGAGATAAGTTTTGTCCACAGAATATTTATAATTTGTGTGTTCTATGAAGAAATTGTTTGATATGCAGGAGTGTTCTATGCACTGCCTCCGTGGCCTTTGCTCACTAAATACTAGAAGTTTCTTCCCAATCAGTAAAAATGCAAAAATTACAAGTCACAAAAACTAGGTTGTTTTTTAAAGTGACAGAAAAGTTCGTTCATAAATTGTCAACTCTGCCCTAGTAATACACCCTTCCTTTCTTTAGTCCAACAGTCTGATTTCACAACAATCTTCCTTTACTCCATTTCTTTTCCTCGGTACTTTTTAGCCTTTTCCTTAACCAGGGCTCGGTGTCTTTGTTCCCAAAGACCTTTGCCAAGTTATCCGCAGTATTGTCTCCTATTATTCAATCAGATGCCATCTTAAATTTACTTTCTAATGGAGGCTTTCCTTGGACCAACCAGTTATCAGTAGCCATCTCACCTCGACCATGCCATTACTCCCCATCGTGTCACTACTCAACTCATTCTGTTTAATTTATTTTGCAGCATCTACATTATTTACATCATTTTGTTCCTCCTTCACTGGAATGTAAGCCCTAAGAGGGCATGTACCATTCCAATATCGTTCAGCACTGTCTCCTCAGTGCCTAGAATAATGCCTGGCACACAGTAAGTGCAGAGATAGGGACCTGAGTGAACGAGTGCAGCTCTCATTCCTCTCTAGAACACATAATCACCAAGTCCTTTCACAGCTGACCACCACCACCCACATTCAAGGGCTCTGGTGTCTTGAACTGCTGTTCAGCTTTCATATAGACATGATGAAAAGCTACATATGTGGGGATGGAGGTCTTGTCACAACCTCCAAATTTATTTTGAAGAATAATGTTGACATTCATTTCAAATTCACTTCCTTCATTCTTCAAATGTTTACCTTATATCTCACTAAAATTACACAAATACTTTAAATTATTTAGATATTTTTTCCTAAAAATGTTTATATGGATGAAACCATTAAAAATGTGATTGCTGTGACTTCATCATGTTTTTACTTAATACTGGTTCTTTTTAATCTTGTTTTAGCATTAAATAATTTCCCCCAAATAAAATAGAAATGTGGTCATTCTTGGTAGTGGACCTGATATTATCAGATGAGTTTTCCTTTCCAGATGCCATGGTTTTATGTACTGTAAATGATCCTCTCATTACCAGATGGTAGGAGAAAGAAACTGCTTCAGGGAGGTATATGCTATAGAAGTCTGTACATTGAGTAGCAATAAAAACAGCAAATCTTTGTAAACTAGCCAGCAAAGTATCTTAACACAGCAGTGAGTATTGGGGAATGCAGACAGTGAACTCTCCATCTGACCAGATGTGGACATTCCTAATGGATGGTAAGTTTAGTCAACCAATAAAATGTTTTCAATTTAAAGCTTAAAGTGGTGATTATAATGTTTGTGTTGTTGGCCTAGACAGTACAGCTGAAGCAGAGATACCAAAAAAGCAAAATAGTTTGCAAACCAAATATTTACCAGACTAGCTCTTAATCTAGGCTATTTTTATTGTTCCAAAACTTACGATATGCAAGATGTAGAAGAATTACATGAAAATTGAGACAACTGCTGAAACAAATGTTGATAACACTTTGCTTTTACTCTACACCTAATTTGAATCATGATTTTAACTGCAGTGGCTCTAAGTATAATTGTATTTTGGAGTTAAGGATTTTCCTTTAATCATCATTGCATTTTATGTATTTCTCATTATACAGTTGGTTCACTTGCTTGTTTTCTGGGTACACGTGATTATTTAATACATTTACAAAATATGTAAGGAAAAAATCCATGTACTTAGGATATCCATCACATTAAACATTTATCTTTTTTTCTATGCTGGAAACATTTGAATTATTCTCTTCTAGATGTTTTTAAATATACAATAGATTATTGTAAACTATAGTCACCCTACTGATCTATCAAACACTAGGTATTATTTCTTCTATCAAACTGTGTATTTTTACTTATTATCAATTTCCCTTTATTCCCTGTCCCCACTGCAATTCTTGTCCTCTGGCAACTGTCATTCTACTCTCATATCTCCATAAGATCTTTTTTTTTTTTTTTAGCTACCACATATGAGTGAGAGCGTGCCATATTTGTCTTTCCGTGCTTGGATTATTTCATTTAATATTATGACCTCCAGGTCAATCCATTGGCGCAAATAATAGGATTTTATTCTTTTAATGGCCCAATAATATTCCACTGTGTATATATACCACATTTTCTTTCTATTCATGCATTGATGGGCACTTAGGTTGATTCTGTATCTTGGTTATTGTGAATAAATGGTGCTGCAATAAACATGGGAGCCAGATATCTTTTAAATATATTGATTTCTTTTCTTTGTGATATAGCCTCAATAGTGAAATAGCTATTTTTAGTTTTTGAGGACCTGCCATACTGTTCTCCACAGTGGCTGTACTTATTTACATTCCCACAATAGTGTACAAGGATTCCCCTTTCTCCACATCCTCACTGGCGTCTATGGTCTCCTTTATGATAAAAGCCATTCCAACTGGGGTGAGATGATATCCAATTGTGCTTTTGATTTGCATTTTTCTGATGATTAGTGATGTTGAGCATTTTTTCATATACCTGTTTGCCGTTTGTATGTCTTCTTTTGAGAAATGTCTATTCAGATCATTTGCCCATGTTTTAAATGGATTATTTGGCTTTTTGCTATTGTGTTGTTAATGCTCCTTGGATATTCTAGTATCAATTCCTTGTCAGATGGGTAGTTTCCAAAGATTTTCTCCCATTCTGTGGGTTGTCTCTTCACTTTGCTGATTGTTTTCTTGAAGAAGAGCCATCTATTGCATAATTCCTTTTCAAGATGATGGGTTCCAAGTATTTACCCCCTCCTAATTTGGGATATGTACACTTGAAGGCTCAACTATTAATATCAACTTCGCATATGTAAAATTAAATTCAACCTCATCTTTTTTTGCTAGACTAGATTCTGTCGCTCACTACTTTCTTCTATCATTGTCATAGAGATAAACTTGAAAAAGACAGTCACTCTTTTACTCCTGTGCTCCCCATCCTTAGATTTTACTTGTCATCAGCAGGCTTATTATTCTTTTTATCATGTATTTTTCATATATTTATTATGTTTTCTACTCCTAAGCACCTGGTTCGACCTCATTGAAACATCTCTGAACTGCAGAATAGACTTCAGGCTTTTAATTTTTTAATCTAGAGGAAGTATGCTGTTGGCCTAAACCTGATATTCATTATTGTCACAGCATTATTATCTTCAAGAACAAAAATAAAAAATATCTTCTTTTTTTGCTCTGAATTGAGTCAAAACTCACTGAGATGATTAGGATTCACCTTTATTCAGCTTTATCCATTTAACCTCACTTCCAGAAAACATCAGTGTGGATTTGCATCCAATTAGGAGGTCTTACATTTTTACTCCTCTCTATCTTTTTTTAAGCTCCTAAAGATTAAGAAATGCAGTTTAACATGTTTCATAGCACTTAAACAGTTAGCAGATAAATAATTATAAATAAATTACAATGCTTTTTGTAAAGTTTTGTTCCTGTTTTTCAAATACTAGCAGTAGTCATGCATATATTGAGTTAATTAAAAGCATAAAGTAACTTTAATCATCATTCTGTTGGTAGTCTGCATTCAAAATTTAAATATTCAAAAGTATTTATTAATTTCCTATTATGTATCAGGCAGTATTCTAGTTACTAGGAATATAGAAGTAAACAAGACATGGCGAGTTGTTGTATCTTACTATTGCTGTCTACTGTGAGTCCTCATGTCATAATCCGACCCTTGAAATAGGTTGTTAATTATACATGTGTGTGCATGTGTATATGTGTGTATATAATTATAATTATATAACCATATAACATAATTATGTAATATAATTATGATAATTATATACATATATGCACATATATAAGTATAATTATAATATGTAATTATATTATACATATTACAATTATATAATTGTATTATATATTGTATATATATTGTGTATATGTGATGTATATTACAGACACACACATATACACACTTGTTTTGAAAAAATTCAAGATAATTAGAAGACCCACAGGGAAGATTTTTATCTAAATATTGTTGTGGCTCTTGCTTAATGTTAATTAATAAATTTTCCATCTTCTAAAATACATATTTTACATAAAACATATGTGTATACACACACATATATACACACACATACATTTTTCTTAATTCTATAACAAAGAAACCGACAAAGGAGCTTTTCTGGTCCACCTCATCCTTTATACTGACTATGCATACTTCATTCAGCAGAGCAGCAGTGTGTCATGAAAGATCCTCAGCTGTCACTTCATTTTCTTACGTTGAAAATAATCTGCAAGCCCAGACCCTTTATCTTAAATAATCATGATCTGAAGCTGTTTTCTTTACCTGATTTTAATGTAAGTATTGGGAGCCAAATTCTTTTTTACAGAAATTGCTATACAATTTTACTGTAATTTCTATATCATAAAAATGTAAACACAAGCATTCGTACTTCACTTTCTCACCAGTCCATGTTACTTTTTATATTCTCATTACAATCCACAAGTCTTTATAAAATTGTCATAAAATTAAAATATTATGCAATGACTACCTTGAATAATGATCATGAATGACAACTCTGAAAATATACTACAAAAAGATGACAATGAATCCAGAGACTGAAATGCAAAGTGCTCCAGATGGGTACATAATACATGAATTTGGATCTATGTCAGTATTAAACTTTATTTGAAATCTCAGAATTTATTATGGAAAAAGATATAATATTTATTCAATTAACTTGAGAGATATTCTTCCTTATCAGTATCTTCTTAATTAGAACAAAATCAAATACTCGCAGTACTCATTCTAATCATTGTGGAATCTTCCTACATTTTTAAACTCAAACTGCCTTCATTCTGATCCAATTTTCTTCTGGGTATACATTTCAGAGTCTGTAATCCTACAAATATCATTTCCTCTGGTCACTTAATTTGAATGTGAATGTATTTGAAATTTTAAAATTTCAATTTGTCAAACATATTTTACTTTTCTTTCTTTCTGACTCTAAGTACCTTATATGGTACATGCAAAATTAATTCCAGCTCAGTCCTCAAAGCAGAGTCAATGTGTGCATACTGTCCAGACTCATCTTGGCTCCTAAGAGGGCAAGGGATTTAGAAAATCAATTAAAATACTGGAATGATTAGTTTTATTCTTTAGAAGAAAATTATTGTGTTCTCCTTTAACTGGATATACCTTTTACAATTAAGTATACAGAAGAGTATAAATGATTACAAATACTAAATTTTCTTATCCAGGGTAAATTTTCATAAAGTTAGTATGTTTTAATCTTAGATATTTTTGACATAAATGTGAACATTGATAATGTTAGTATACACAATGAGCCTATACAGTGCTATCTGGGACCCATGTATTCTCCTGAGGAAAAAAAAAAAAATTAAGACAATTAGGAGTCCCCAGGAAAGATTTTTTTATCTATATATTGTTATGACTCTTGCTTGAGGTTAATTATTAAATTTGCAATCTTTGAACATATTTCTGAATATTATCAATTTTCATTTTAAATTAAGCTATTGCCACAAATAAAAATTCATTGATACTATTACATAGGCTGGGATACTAAAACACGAACAAATGTTTTAATGTAAAGTGAGCTTATAATCTAATTTGAAAAGCAGAACATATATTTTTTAAAAAAGAAGAAAAACCACCAAGAGAACTATTTCTCATGTCAATGATTTTTTTTTTTTAAAGTGATAGAGATATTCATAGAACAAATGTATTAGTGGTTCAGTTGGACGGGAAGGAAAGGCCTCATTCAATTTTGAAGTGAGCCTTGAAGGAACAGTTATCCTTAGTTTAAAAAGAGAGGGGGGAAATTTTAGGCAGTAGGATGTTTAAACAGTGGAAATGGATATATATAATAGCTCGAAACGGGATTGAACATTATTTATTTGAAATGACTTGCCTTTTAACAAGTTTGGATATATGTTTTAAAAATATTAAAAATATGAATTGAACATTTCAAATTTTTCTCAGGTGGGTCTCCTTTCATCAAATCAGTTTCCACACTGATAGACGTTGTTAGGTTTATCTGTGACACTAATGTAGAAACTTAAAGATATTTTTAAAAGGAACTGTTATTGGCCGGGCGCGGTGGCTCACGCCTGTAATCCCAGCACTTTGGGAGGCCGAGGCGGGCGGATCACAAGGTCAGGAGATCGAGACCACGGTGAAACCCCGTCTCTACTAAAAATACAAAAAATTAGCCGGGCGCGGTTGTGGGCGCCTGTAGTCCCAGCTACTCGGGAGGCTGAGACAGGAGAATGGCGTGAACCCGGGAGGCGGAGCTTGCAGTGAGCCGAGATCGCGCCACTGCACTCCAGCCTGGGCTGGGCGACAGAGCGAGACTCCGTCTCAAAAAAAAAAAAAAAAAAGGAACTGTTATTGTTATTTTGAGATAGAAAAATCTTTTGAATTTGAAGGGAACAAAATGGAAAGAACGTTTAACTGCTAAGGTTGAGATCAAGGCGTTAAACGGATTTTATTCTAAATTCATAAATAGGGAGCCCCACAGCTTAGCATCTTCGTTTTCAACTCTACCTTTTCTCTTTATTGTCATCATACCATGTTCCATTCTCTCCTCTTTTCAATCAAGCTTTTTGTAAGCTCTGTGAACATAAAAATGTTGATAGAAGTCATGAGTCCACACAATATTGTAATGTGGGATCCATGTACTCATCAAATAGAAATAATTCATACAAATTAAATTCCCAGGCTGATTTTCAATCTAGAGGATCAATTCTGATGCTATGCCTAAAAAATATGCTATAATCGATCAGTTAAAATCTGAAACAAGATTGCAAATTGTTCCTGGATTGCACAGTATTAAATAGTCAGGACTTAAAATACATATTATTTGTGTGTTCAGAATGTATACTGTAAAATATATAATTGCAATCATACAAGCTCCAGTATACTAACTTTTTCAGGCCCTTGGACCTAAGTTTCAGAATAGTAGTGGATAGGTGCTAAAAAGAAATGTGCTAACAAAATTAAAGCAACATTTGTATATAGAGAAAATTTAAAATAAAACAATGATAAATAAAATTTTGGGGGGATGGTGAAATGTTCTAAAATTAGTGGTAATGGTTGCATAACTAAATACACTAAAAACTGATAAGTTGTACATCTTAAAAGCATGACTTCTGTATTAGTCAGGGTTCTCTAGAAGGACAGGCATAATAGAATAGATGTAAATATGAAAGGGAGTTTATTAAGGAGCATTGACTCACATGATCACAAGGTGAAGTCACACAATAGACCATCTACAAGCTGAGGGGAGCAAGGAAGCCAGTCTGGGTTCCGAAACCTCAAAAGTAGGGAAGCCAACAGTGCAGCCTTCAGTGTGTGGCCAAAGCTCCAAGAGCCCCTGGCAAACCACTGGTATAGGTCCCAGATCCAAAAGCTGAAGAACTTGGAGTCTGATGTTAGAGGGCAGGAAGCATCTAGCACGGGAGAAAGATGCGGGCCAGAAGGTTCAGCTAGTCTTCTTCTTCCATATTCCTCTGCCTGCTTTTATTCTAGCCGTGCTGGCAGCTGATTAGATGGTGTCCACCCAGATTGAGGGTGGGTCTGCCTCTTCCAGCCCACTGACTCAAATGTTGATATCCTTTGGCAACACCCTCACAGACACACCCAAGAACAATACTTTGCATCCTTCAATCCAATCGAGTTGACAGTCAATATTAACCACCACAACTTTTGTGATGTGTACATTTTATCTCAATAAAGTTGTTATACAGAAGAAGAACAGTACCAATAACAACAGCCAGAAGCAGTAGCACAGCATATCCAGTTTCTGGTTAAATTGAGTTGATGGGACCTAAAAAAATTACACAACAGGCCTAGTGCTCCAACTGTGATCTAATGCTTACTATTCTGGTATCTTTTCTCTCCTCTTTATCATGTTGTAATCCCTAAGGTAAAATGATTTTGTTAGGTTGATTGGTTACTATCTGAAATATCTTGCTTTATCCACTAATTCCTGCTCTTTGTTGCAGAACTAGTTTAATGTATACACTTAATTTAAAATATATATTCACTTTATGCAAAAAAAAAAAAAAATTCCACAGGGGTGCTTTCCTCAAGAAAAAAAAAAAAAAATGTGACTAGCAGACAATTCGAGACTATCACTTCTTCAGTACAGGGAAGATTTCTGCCTCAACCTATAACTCTAAAGTACTCTCTCTTAAGGTAATATAATTCTTCATATGCAATCAAATATGTACTTTATCTTTCCACATGAGGGATGGCAAATAAAATAGCAGGTCTCAATTGCTGCTTCCAAATATTACAGAATAGTTGTACCAGGTTAACACCTCCATGAAGAACAAGGAGAAAATCTATCGAAAATAAAATTAAAAATATATGTTTAAAAACACTGAAACACCATCAGGTTAACTAGCACATGAGAAGCAAAATATCAGGAAAGAGGAACTGTAAAGATATGAGCCAGTACTCCGCCAATACTGATTTTTCTTTATATGTCCTTTTTCTAGATATAGGTCAGAGGTTGAAAATAATGGCAAATTATATGATAGAAGGCTACTTCTATTTGATGGAGATATCAGCAGTACCTATGAGAGTGTCATGTGACTAGAAAAATAAAAATTAAATATATGAAGTTGTAAGATCTTAACAGAATAAAATCAGAGTACTAAACCAAATATTTTTCCACAAATACATTTGCAAATTTCTAAAGCTCCAATGCACAGGAAGCTAAGAGCCATGCAACAAGTTACTAAAAATCAAAGCTGATAAGCTATACCATTGATCTGAGGAGATTTGGTAGGAGTTCAGATTCCAGACAGGGGAAGACACAGGTAAAGACCATATATTCTCATTTGGAATTCTTCCAAGGCTATGCCTTTGGAGAACAATAAGAGGCAATGTATTCTAATATTTAAGCCTAGCCTTACTAAAAGTGCAAACCAATTTAGCTCCTTCCCTGATTAGTTTTAGGCTAACAGTCCCATTCTATCTTCCTAAAAAATAAAAAAAAGGAATAAATTCTCCTTGGAAGAAAAAAAAATCATAGACAACCTGTACAATTTTTTTTTTTTTTTTTTTTTTTTTTTTATTTATTTATTATTATTATACTTTAAGTTGTAGGGTACATGTGCATAACATGCAGGTTTGTTACATATGTATACTTGTGCCATGTTGCTGTGCTGCACCCATCAACTCGTCATTTACATCAGGTATAACTCATTCTTAGCAAACTATCACAAGAACAGAAAACCAAACACCGCATGTACAATTTTTTTAATATAGATTGTATTGCCTTTAGTTACTGAAAAGGGAGAAGAAAAAATTGAAAAAAGGAAACAGACCCATAGATGACACAGCTCCTAGACGAATCACAAAAGAACTATGAAATTGCAATGAATAATATATTCAGGAAATAAAAGAACATATGAAAAAATAAGTGAAAATTTGTTTATTTTCACTAGAAATATAGAGGTTTTATTTTACAATAGTCTATAGGAAATCTAGAACTGAAATATAAAAGCTGAAAGTAAGAATTCAATAGATGAATTTAACAGCAGATTAGACAAAGTAGAAGATAGGATTAGTGAACTAGAAGAAAGGTTAATAGAGAATATTCAGCCTCAAGCAAAGAGAAAAAAAGTGTGAAAAAAAAGAGCACAATAGAAACATTACACTGTAAAAATAAATTTAACAGTTTTATGAAGAGAGAGGAGAGAAGAGAAAAGGAGCAGAAATAGTAAAGATATGCTGAAAAATGTCTAAGACTAATAAAGACATCGACTTAGAATTTCAAAAGTTCTGTGGACACAAAATAAGGTGACTGACTGAAAAGGATGCTTCATCAATGAACATAATCATAAAACTGAACACCAAAATTATATGTTTGTGTGAGTGTGTGCATGTGTATGTGAGAAAAAGGCGTATCACATGAAAGAACCTAATTTGAGACTGAGGATTTGCCTTACAACAGAAGATTTGAAAGCCAGGAAACAAACAAGTGCACTTTAAATGCTGGAAAAAAGTTCATTCCTAATTCAGAATTTTTTACCAAATGCAAATATAATTCAAAAACAACTCTAAAATAACATTCTTTTCAGATAAAAGAAAACTAAGAAAATTTTTCGCCAGCCAACTTGCTTTAAAAGAAATACTAAATAAAATTATTTAGGCAAAATGGAAAAAATCCTATTCCTAAACATAGAAATGCACGAAGAATGAGGATAAATACAAATTTCATATATATATATATACTGTATATAGAATATATACAGTATTATAATACATAAAACAAAATAAAGGCAGGGGATAAATAGAATTATATAAAATATCCTAAGGTGTTAGTACACGCTAGGATTTGATATTATAGTTGATCCTTGAGCTACATAGGTTTCAGCTGCGTAGGTCCACTTATAAACAGTTTCTAAAATAAGTGTATTGGGAAATTTTTGGAGATTCATGAAAAATTGAAAAAACTAGCAGGTGAACCACATAGCCTAGAAATATCAAAAAAAAAATTAAGAAAATGTTAGGTAATTAATGAATGCATAAAATATATGTGGATAATAGTCAATTTTATCACTTACTACCATAAAATACACATGAATCTATTCTTAAAAGCTAAAATTTATCAAAATATGTGCATGCAAATACAGACCATAACTGCATAAAATTAACTGTAATACACATTTTACTACTGTTAGAATTCTGTGGTCACTTCCTGTTGCTATTGCATTGAACTCAAGTGTTACGAGTATCTGCTTACATGCCATGAAATATCATCTCCACATGAGCAGTTTATCTCTTCAGTAAATTGTGTGTTGCAGTACAAGGTGGTCTCTTGTGGTTCTCACATAATTTTCATCATGTTTAGTGCAATAGCATAAACCTTGAGCAACACCAGAAGACCCATACAAAGTGCCACCAGTGACATTGGGAATGCACACAAGAAGTAAAGAAAATCCATGACATTAAAAGAAAAAGTCGAGGCTGGGTGTGGTGGCTCATACCTATAATCTCAGCACTTTGGGAGGCCAGATCAGGAGGTTCACTTGAGCCCAGGAGTTCAAGACCAGCCTGGGCAACATAGGGAGGCTTTGTCTCTACAAAAATAATAATAATGGTAAAATATTAGCTGGGCGCAGTGCCTGGCACCTGTAGTCCCACCTACTAAGGAGGCTAAAATGAGAGGAGGTCAGGGTTGTGGTGAACTATGATTGCATCACTGCAGTCCAGCCTGGGCAGCAGAGCAGGGCCCTGTCTAAAAAGAAAGAAAGAAAGAATGGTGAAACCCTGTCTCTACTAAAAATATAAAAATTAGCCAGATGTGGTGGTGCATGCCTATAATCCCAGCTACTAGGGAGGCTGAGGCAGGAGAATCACTTGAACCCGGGAGGTGGAGGTTGCAGTGAGTGGAGATAGCACCATTACACTCCAGCCTGATGAGAGAGCGAGACTCCATCTCAAAAAAAAAAAAGAAAAAAAAAGGGAGAGAGAAAGGCAGGCAGGAAGGCAGGAAGGCAGGAAGGAAGGCAGGAAGGCAAGCAGGCAGGCAGGCAGGCAGGCAGGCAGGCAGGCAGGCAGGCAGGAAGGAAGGAAGGAAGGAAGGAAGGAAGGAAGGAAGGAAGGAAGGAAGAAAGGAAGGAAGGAAAGTAGGAAGGAAGGAAGGAAAGGTTGAGTAGCTTGGTATGTAGATCCACAGTTGCAGTTGCTCACCATTTGAGACAGATAATTCATCTTACAAACAGATGACTCAAACTTGTAGTATTCATAAACACAGCACAGTATACTGTAAATGCATTCTCTCTTCCTATGGTTTTCTTAGTAACATTGTCTTTCTTTATTGTAAGAATACAGTATATCATACATATAATATTTTTAAAATGTGTGAACTGACTGTTTATGTTATTGGTAAGGCTTCTGGTCAACAGTAGGCTATTAATAGGTAAGTTTCTGAGGAGTCAAAAGCTATACACAGTTTCTACTGTATGAAGGCTCAGAATCCCAACCCCCACATTGTTCAAGGATCAACCGTAGATTATATTAAATCATATTATATTATATTAGATCATTTTTATATTAAATCATATTAAGTCAAAATAAATACATGTTTTAGTCTCTAGGGAAGTAGTTCTTTTTTTTTTGTTTGTTTGTTTTTTTTTGAGACAGTCTCACTCTGGCACCCAGGCTGCAGTGCAGGGGGGGGGCGATCTCGGCTGACTGTAACCTCCACCTCCTGGGTTCAAGCGATTTTATTACTTCAGCCTCTCAAGTAGCTAGGACTATTGGCATGTGCCACCATGTCTGGCTAATTTTTGTATTTTTAGTAGAGACAGGGTTTCACCATGTTGACCAGACCGGGCTCGAACTCCTGACCTCAAATGATCCACCCACCTTGGCCTCCCAGAGTGCTGGGATTACATGTGTGAGCCACTGCACCCAGCTGAAATAGTCCTTAATAAGAGGAGATTTGACATCTCAGAGGACATTTGGCAATATCAAGAGATATTTTGGTTTCTTACCATTGGAAAGGAAAGGGCTATGGGCGTGTAGTGAATAGATGTCAAACATGCTGCTAAACATCTTACAATGCACAGGACCACATCCATGACAAAAAAAAAAAAAAAAAATAGTCGGCCCAAAATGTCAATATTGCCAAAGTTGAAAAATCCTGCTCTAGGTAACCAGGAGAAGATATGCGTAAGACGTATGTCAAAGTGGAATGATAGAATAATGTACTCAATTTAAAAAAAGAAAAAAAAAGGAAGAGAGAACAAAGGACTATGAAACTGGTTAACACATTATTCCAAAAAGAAAAAAAAAAAAAAAACCCCAAAAGATTAAATGATAGATATAAACCCAAGCCTATAAGAGGTCATATTAAGTGTAAATGACAAAAATATTTTATTTAAAACATTAGGATTATCAAACAGGATAAAAATTAAGTGTTTACTCTTGTCAAATATAAATAAAAATAACCCAATACAATCTATTATAAGAGAAAGGTAGACAATTTTAGCTGGCTTTACCAGATTCTTAGGCCTCAGCTAAGGTTTGGCATGGTGTGTATAGTGTGTTTCAATATTAGCATACATAGAGTATTGGGTAGTTTGTATCAGCCTAGTGCTTCCATCATAAACATTATAAAATTTCACCTGATTTGTTTAATGTCTCTCTTTTGAACTTTCAGGAGCCCTTCTGAAGTATCCAAAAGTTAATTCAAGATCAAAAAGACTTAATTTTGATTTTGGTAAGTTTGCCAAAAATTAACGTTCAAAACATTTGATCAAAATCATATCACATATTATTATAAAATAATATTTATTTAATCAAAAGTCTTAACAGGCCAGGCGCCGTGGCTCACACTTGTAATTCCAGCACTTTGAGAGGTTGAGGTGGGTGAACCATTTGATCCAGGAGTTTGAAATCAGCCTAGGCAACATGGAGAAATTCTGTCTCTACCAAAAAAAGTACCAAAAATTAGCTGAATGTGGTGATAGGTGCCTGTATTCCCAGCTACTCAGGAAGCTGAGGTGGGAGGATCACTTGAGACCAGGAAGAGGAGGTTGCAGTGAGTTAAGGTTGTGCCACCGTACTCCAGCCTGGGTGACAGAGCAAGATACTGTTTCCAAAAAATAAAAGTCTTTATAAAGACAATGTGACATGTAAAACCTGTTTTCTTTTCTCTCCCTTCTTTTTTGTAGCTTACTTAAAATGTAAACAGAAATCTTTTATTATTTTATTAATATTATAAAAGAAATTTGTTTTAAAGAGGACTACATTCTAGATTTGTATTATTGATATTAAAGCTTAAATTTAATGCTCATAATAAACTTAATTTTAGTAGTTTAAACAAGACATTTCTTCACTTTACAAAAAGTTTTATTTTTATTTATGTTTTTTATTGATCTATTTTGAAAAAAATTTAAATACTTTAGACAGTTACGATTTTAATAAAAGTAAATTGATGTTTTGAACACTTAGTGTACATTTTTAAAATATTTTAGTTGTTTTAGTTACCTATATTTAACCCAATATTATTATTATTTACCAAAGATTACTAAAATCACATGAACACAGAAAGCATTTGGGTTTATATATTTAATTTAAGAGCATTTATTTATTTTAAGTAAGTTGAGTACCATGTGGACAATATACAAAAACAGACATGTACACATGTATACATAAAAATATACACAGATATAAAAAAAGATTTTATAGGTTCGATTTTAAAATTTTAGTAATGAGACAGGTAAAACTCACTAATTTAAAAGGGTGGTTAGATTTAAACTGTCTTCGTAAATGGAACAAGTTTCAGTTTATCTGTCCCACATGGCCAAAACTCTTCTTGAGTTCTAGAGAAAACAGGGTAGAAAATATCAAAACACGGAAAAAAAGAAAAGTAAACTTTTTTGCGGGGGGTTGGGGGGATCGAGTCTTGCTCTGTTGTGCAGGTTGGAGTTCAGTGACATGACCTTGGCTCACTGCAACCTCTGCCTCCTGGGTTCAAGTGATTCTCCTGCCTCAGCCTCCTGAGTAGCTGGGACTACAGGTGTGCACCACCACACCTGGCTAAGTTTTGTATTTTTAGTAGAGATGGGTTTTTACCATGTTGGCCAGGCTAATCTTGAACTCCTGACCTCAAGTGTTCCACCCTCCTCGGCTTCTCAAAGTGTTGGGAGGCATGAGCCACTGTGCCCTGCCAAAAATGTAAACTTTTTAAAGAAGGAATTTGGTTGTGTCAGTTAGATGAGACACAGAGAAAGATTACACATGGATGACAAGATAACATAAAAGCTGAAAAATTTGTTACAGAATTTTAAAAGAAAATATATAAATGAAATATGAAAAAATTCAAAATCCCATTTAAAATAACCAGCTGAGAATGTAAAAATTTAGAGACCAACTTAGATGGCTTTTCAATTCAGTTTCTTTCTTTCTTTCTCTCTCTCTCTCTCTCTCTCTCTTTCTCTCTTTCTCTCTCTCTCTCTCTCTCTCTCTCTCTCTCTCTCTCTCTTCTTTTCTCTTTCTCTCTTTCTCTCTTTCTCTCTTTCTCTCTTTCTCTCTTTCTCTCTTTCTTTCTTTCTTTCTTTCTTTCTTTCTTTCTTTCTTTCTTTCTTTCTTTCTTTCTTTCTTTCTATGGGATTACAGAGTTCAGGACAGATTCCATTAACAGATAGGACTAAGAAAACATTTGGAGCTTTTAAATCCTAATATTTCCACATGAGAAAGGAGAGACACAGGTGGAACGTGGAGCATTTAGATCTTAAGAAATTAGGAACCTAAGCTTGCAAAGAAATGAAAAAAATAGAACTGAGAGTTTGACCCTCTGCAATAAGGCTTACTATAACATTTGTCAGTCACCTTTAAAAGTGACTGACAAATGTTACAGTAAGCAATTATTGCTGCAGAGTGACTTGTCAGTGACTTGTCAGTGTCTTGTCAGTTATCATAGATTCAAAGGTCATGTGTTTTTTAAGTATAAAATAACCCTTAGTGCCCCCAAAGACAAAATAAATGGCAGGGTGCTCAAATTAAACGAGTGCAGAATTTAAGATCTGAGAGAAAACCATTTATAACTCTTGGGGTTCCTCAAAGAAGACAGTATACTCTACAACAGGTGTTCAGTGGCACCTTTTCCTCCAAGAGTCTCAGGGCCACTAGAAGTCACTTTTAAATCTTTTTATGTGATAGAACTCTGATGTCCCTCTTAGCTTGAGGAGTTTATATCAAGTATCTGCATAAAAAATCAAAGGTGGTGCTGGGTGCAGTGACTCATGCCTGTAATCCTAACAGTTTGGGAGTCTGAGGTGGGTGGATCACCTGAGGACAGTAGTTTGAGACCAGCCTGTCCAACATGGTGAAACCCCATCTCTACTAAAAATACAAAAAAAAAAAAAAAAAATAGCCAGGCGTGGTGGCATGCACCTGTAATCCTAGCTACTTGGAACACTGAGTCAGGAGAATCTCTTGATCCTGGGAAGCGGAAGTTGCACAAGAGTTGAACTCCATCTCAAAAAAAACAAAAAACAAAAACAAAAACAAAAAATCAAAGACGGCACAAGAAAAGAGGGGTAAAAGTAAGCTTTATTTCTCATAAAAGGTTGCAGCCTGCATGATGACCATTCTAACAGACTGGGAAACACAGCCTCTGGTCAGAAGTTGAACACAGACAATTCAAGGGAGGGGTAAAGGGAACAGGAACTTATGCTGATCAAGGTGGCTGAATATCCACATTTAATAAGCTATAGAAGGAGAAATGAATATTTATAAAAGGAGAAATATGACCATGTGCAACTGAACTTCATGCCTCTCCATGGGACCCATGTCCAAAAAATGGCAGCTTAGCATAATCCGAGTGTGGAGTTTGGGGTCATCTGGTATCAAAGGGTGAAGCAAAGGACCTTAGCATCCTTACTGAGCATCCTATACAGACTCACCAGAACCACTTCTTGTTCGGTGGCCTCTTAGGCAAAAAAGGAGGGGCAGGGGCAGGCTATTGGTTGATAAAAGTGGCAGAGTTTATTGAAAGGTCTGGATTCTGTTCAGCCTTTAGGGAGGGGGGGTGGGGTGGGGGTGTGGGGGGGGTGGTGGGGGTGGGGGGGGGGGGGGGTGGGGGGGGGGGGGGGGGGGGGGGGGGGGGTGGGGGGGGTGGGTGGGGGGGGGGGGGGGGGGGTGGGGGGGGTGTGGGGGGGGGGGGGGGGGTGGGGGGGGGGTGGGGAGAAAGCCTGATTATGCTTAGGGAGGGAGGGGACATAATGAGGTGTGTCTGACCCCTCATCTTGTTATGGCAGATAATTCAGTTTTCAAGGTTACTCTGGAGTCCCTTTGGCTAAGAGATGGTCCATTCAGTCAGTTGAGGGGCTTAGAATTTTGTTTTTAAAGTTTTAATTAATAGGAGTTCAACAAAAAGGGGTTCAATTGACTAAGAGGTTCCTATGGGAGAAATAAGATACAATAGAGAAAGAGAAACTTTTATAAAAAACTTTGTTTGAATGTCAGCTTTTAAAGTTTTTATTGCATAGTTCTTTAAAAAGAACGTAGTTTTTTTAAAGAGGTGGAGTTCATATATATATATATATATATATATATATATATTTTTTTTTAAGAGGAGGAAAGTTTAGTTTCCAACATCCAGACTTCACAGTATCTGCAAACAAGGAAGGTTTTGTGGTGGCAAACAGGGAAGGTTTTGGCAGCAAATAGGGAATGTTTTGTGGTGGATGAGAACAATGGGTGGACTTTAAGTATCTTTCAGAAGTACATCTCTGTTTTTGTAGAGACTCGTGTGCAAATCAAAGATAGTTTTTCTTAATTTCCCTAAGAATTGGGTTGTGGCTTGAGTATCAAGGGGCTAACCCATCCATTAGACTGTATTATCTTCAATTCTCTTTATATGTATTTAGGAAGTAAGTTTTCAGCTAATATCAAAATTAAATAATTTCTCTGGTTTACATTTAGAGGCATTTGTCTTTAAAGTAATTTAATAAATGGTTTTCTTTTTATTTAAATATATAGTTGTATTTTTAGCTAAGGAGAGAAAACTAAGTAAACAAATAAAATGCTAAAAACAGTTTGTATTATGTTCTGAATATACTACTTTTTACTAATATCATTCTCTAAGTGTAAACCAAAATTTTAAACCTACATATAGTTCTCTGATTCAATACTAAAGCAAATATTTGAGACTAAACCTAAAAAAGTTTTAAAAAAGGGAGAAAGATACAACTCTTTTACAATCCAGACCAGTCACAATGATAGGTGAAAAGAAGGAAAAGCCAGGTGGATCCCCTGAGGTCAGGAGTTTGAGACCAGCCTGGTCAACATGGCGAAACCCTGTCTCTACTGAAAATACACAAATTAGCCAGGTATGGTGGTGCATGCCTGTAATGGGAGGCTGAGGCAGGAGAATCATTTGAACCCGGGAGGTGGAGTTGCAGTGAGCCAAGATCATGCCATTGCACTCCAGCCTGGGCTACAGGAGTGAAACTTCCTATCAAATAAATTGAATATATATATATATATATATATATATATATATAAGCTTAAATGCTTATCTACATGGAGTGCAAACCACCTTTCTGTCCATTAATATTCTTGGAGCTCATGACCTTTTGCTGCCCGTACATGTATACCCAGTAACCTGTGTGTTACTGATAGATGAAAAATAAAAAACAGCGATCAAAACAAATAAGAAATCAAAAGTTATCCATGGGGTAAGAAAGGATTACTAACAAATGGGTACCGAGAAAAGTCAAGAGTCACATAAATATAAACTTACAACAACAAAAAACTAATTTTTATACATGTTATTCTCCTGAGCGGAAGGAATTGAAACAACCTTTGCAAAATTCTGACAGTAACAGACATCTGACATAGTTGACTCCATCTTGCTTCTGACCTCCAAATTGTTCTTAATCCTTCCTGGGTGTAGGCCAAGTTAACATTGGGAGGAATTTAGTTTATAGTATACCTCGAAAACAAGGATGATAATAGTCCTTTCCCTAAAACTAATCTTTTTGCTCAGGGAACAAAAACCACTTTGTAAGACTAATGAAGGTTCACAGGAATAGGATCATGGAGGAATGTGAACTCTACTAAAATGTCTGTGTAGTTTCTATAATTACATACTGCTCAGGAGTCTTGTGGCTAGAAGTCATAAGATTTGTGACTTCTTCAATTGCTCGTATAGATAGCATCACTGTTGTAAAACCTAAGATTGTCTTTTGAGATATTTTTCAGCTTGATCCCACCTGGACCTGTGACTCATGACTCAACTTCTCCTGTGACCCCACCCAGTGGCAGACAGTGCACAAGCGCTGTTTTCCACACCTTTATGATTTTATCCCCAACCAATCAACAGCACCCATTCTCTAGCCCCCTGCCCACCAAATTGACCATAACAACCTTAACCTCCAAGCCTTTGGGGAGATTGATTTGAGAGATAACTCTAGTTCTATCTCATGGGCCAGTCTGAAGTCAATTAAACTCATTCTCTACTGCAATGCTGTGGTCTTAGTGGATTGATTTTGTCTTGGCAGTGGGCAGGAGGAACCTGTCAGGTGATTACTGAATTTATTTAAGGAAATGGAGCTGGACTCAGAGAGGGAAGTCTTAAAACAGGGATCTAGAGATCTAAACGATCTTCTGGTTTAAAGAATCCACAGTTTGTTTTAAATCTGATTTATGCCTTTTAATCTTCTCAAGAGTCTCTAAGCCTAGTCATTATTTCTTTTGTATCTTTTTTTAGGTGCAATAAGATAGCTGTTTAAGATAAGAGCTCTCTAAAATAGCTTTTTAATATAGTAAATTTATTTATTTTACAAGTAACTCATGCCAATAAGCCTTTTTAAATAAAAAGTCCTAGATGTAACTTTCTAGGTTTAGAATACCTCGGACATAAGTGGCATTTTAAAAATGAACACAGAAGATTCAACCCTCTCATCTCCCCAAAAATTTACTCCCAGAGGTTGGTTAAGATAGCAGAACATCTTTGTTGCCATGGTCAGTTAAGGATATTGTTTGTATGAATGATATCTTTGGCCTCCCCCACAAACATATGGATGGGCACATGAACATGTGGACACATGGGAGAGCCTATGTTATCTATGGAAGTTATCCAAGTTATTGGCAGCAAATCCATACAGTCTGCAGCAACTCAGTTATTGCCTCCTCAGTAGAAAGAATTCAACTGAGATGCATAAGGCAGTAAAAGAGACCAAGGCAAATTTAGAGCGTGAGTAGATGTTTATTAAAAAGCTTTAGAGGTTCAAAACCCCATCTCTACTGAAAACACAATAATTAGCTGGGCGTTGTGGTGCACACCTATAACCCCAGCTACCTGGGAGGCTGAGGCAGGAGAATCACTTGAACCCGGGAAGCTGAGGTTGCATTGAGCCGAGATTGAACTGCGCCACTGCACTTTAGCCGGGGTGACAGAGCAAGACTCCATCTCAAAACACAAACCAGAAAAAGCTTTAGAGCAGGAATGAACAGAAAGTAAAGTACACTTGAAAAGAGACCAAGCAGGCATCTTTGAGGTCAAGTGCCCTGTTTGAACATGGACTTCAGGTTTTATATGCTTGCCTACTTTTGGCATCTTGAGTCCCATTTCCCTTAATTCTTCCCTTAGGGTGGGCCCCTGCATTTCAGTGGTCTGTTAGTACTTGGGAGTTGAACATGTGCAGTGTGTTTACTGGAGCTGTACATATGCTCACCTGAGGCGTTCTTCCCTTTGCTGTGGAATGCCATCGGAAGGTCATATACCAGTTAAACTCTGTCATTTTGCCTCTTCGTGTGCATGTGTGCGCCCACTTGCCCAACTCCTGAGATCTCATCGGGAAGCTGCCAATCAGGTGTTTCTCTAGAATGGGAACCTACCTTTCCCTGGAGCTGGTGGTGACAAATTATTATTTTAGAGTAGCAGTGTGACAATTGCCTGACCATCACTGGATGGTCATCTGACATTCCCGATGGAGTTGGGGGAGCTCTCTCCTGCCCGGCTCATGCCTGACTAGCTACCTACTTTACACCTTCAGTCACAGACCCATGAACCTGTGACAACAGGCAGGCACTTCTGGGACTGGCCTTTCCCAGCACTAACGAGGCAGGTAAAAGATAGAGATGATACCTTTGAAACAAAGAGAGTGCTATTTAATAATCTAACGTGTCTCAGGTTCCCAATCTTTTCAGACTTATTACTAGATGCGACCCTTCAGGTTTTCACTGGAACTACACTACCAGCGCTCTGGGTCTGCAGCTTGCAAATGGCAGAATGTGGGACTTCCTAGCCTCTATAACTGTGGGAGCCAATCTCTCTTAATAAATCTATTCCTATTTTTGTAGTTAATTTTTTATTTACCAAAATTTTTTAATTGCCAACATTTTTATTTTTTAATTACCAATTTTTTTTATATGTTTATCATGTACAACGTATTTTGGAACATGAATATACTGTGGAATGACCATGTGAAGCTAATTAACATATGTACTTATCACATAATTATCACCTTTTGTGCTTAAGACATTTGAAATCTACTCTCTTAGTGATACAGACAGGAGGCAAGGAAATACTAGGTAGGAAATGATGGAGTTCCTGGCAAGGGTTCCACCCTCAAGCCTGAACTTGCAGCCCTAAATGAGAACTTCACATCCCCATTTTCCCACCTGAATGTTGCCCTTTGGCCTGCCACACCCCCTATCCTGTGCCCATAAGAACCCCAGACCCTAGACTATAAACAAACACACACAGAAAAGAGAAGCATGTGAACACTGAGGGAGAAGCAGCTGAACATTGGAGACTACCGTCGGAGAGGAGTTTGGCTGGAGACAGTTGGAAAAAAACACCTTCCCACTCCATCTTCTTTCCAGCTCCCCATCCCACTGAGAGCCACTTCCATCACTCAGTAAAATCCCTACATTCACCAACCTTCAAGTCCGTGTGAACTCTTTCCTCTTTGGGCACTGGACAAGGACCCAGGTGAAGATGCAGGAGGCTGTCATACTGACTCTTCACTGAGCTGTTTAACACTTAAGCCATCTGTAGACAGCAAAGCTAAAAGAGCATGCTGTAACACACACACTTTGGGGCCACAGAGGTCATGGGCAACCCCTAGATGCTGCCATGGGCCGGTACAGGGTTTGCTCCTGCCGCGCCCAAAGATACCTGCCCTGGCCCCTGCACCTGCTCACCTGTGTGTTTCCCCTCCTGTAAGGGGTTTGAGAGCTGAAAGTTGAGTAAGTGAGCTACCCCTTCATGAGTCCCATGAAGGGGTCAAGGAAATTATTCCACGTCACCTGGGGA
This sequence comes from Macaca thibetana thibetana, assembly GCF_024542745.1. Classification (NCBI taxonomy): domain Eukaryota; kingdom Metazoa; phylum Chordata; class Mammalia; order Primates; family Cercopithecidae; genus Macaca; species Macaca thibetana. The sequence goes on along the minus strand of NC_065582.1, from coordinate 63,170,174 downwards.
CTCTTCTGGGATTCATCAGATAGGTAACTTGCAGATCTGTTTCACCTTGTCCTCAGCCTTTCCTCTGAGCTATGCCACTTGCAGGGGACAGGATGCAACCCTGCCATTTCTCTTTCTTTGAGTGAAAGGAATGTTGGCCCTGTTTCCCTTCATGGAGGTTTAGCCGTCGCATGGGACCAGGACAAAGCCCTGGGGCAGTTGAAGGCAACTGGCTGAGGCCACTCCTTGGTGTTACTGGAAGGCCCCTGGACTGGCCTCCAGTCTCTGACCATAGGTGCCAGCCAAGACCTCCAGACTTTCCTATGGCATCTTTTATTTTCACAATTTGAAATGGCTCCTATCTTTTCTTTTATAAAGTGAAGGGTTTTTCTACAGACTGCAGCAATGATATTAGGCACAATGTACCTTTGACTGAGCCATCAGAGGTGCAATTCACAACAATGTATTTCTGTTCGTTCTTAAAGGTCCAATCCAGAACCCTACCCCGATAGCCACAGGCACATTTTTGAGATGGGCAGGCCTGCAGTCGCTCCCCTTCTTGCCCCCTCCCCACCTATCTGGGATGCTTGGAAACATCCGTGGCATGCAAGAGCCACACCTAATGGCTACAAAGGGTGGGAGGAAACCAATGCGCAGGGCTGCCTCTGGGGCCCTGCTCAGCAGACTTCCCATAATCTTCCACCCACCATCCCCTCCTGCCACGTGCTAGTGCCCACAGAGCCTTTTCTCCCATGGCTGAGGGGTCCTTATCGGTCTGAACCAAGAGAGGAATACAGTAATTGAAGGAACCCACTTGCATAGAATGGGAAGTTCTCTTCCCCTTTCTTTTTTGTACTTTAAGCTGTTTCTTTTTTCTTTTCTGAGAGGATTCTTTTCCCCAGGACTCTGCTTATGATAAGGAAAACAACGGAGGAGCGGCCCCTGCTAGCTGATATCTGCGAATTTGCAGGACACATTTGGGACTTAATGTAAATACATCCGTGCACCACCATGAAATACCCTTTTTGTCCCAAACTCAATTCCAAGTTTCAGGTTGAAGCCTTAAAATGGAAAACCAGATCTGAGAGATTCAAAGCCAGACAACAGTCACAGAGTAAATGGACAGGATGAATTCCTGCTGATTAAACTCCCACTTCATGAAAGGAGGCCATGCTCCATGGCATAGATGAGGCCCTGAGAACTCAAGGAGTGTCCACAGTAGCGGGGATAGAGGCATAGGTTAGTTTGGATATTTCCTATTCTCTAGATCTTCCTTGCTGTATGGGTGCAAGCCGTATTGGCACCCATGGAAGGCACATACCAATGTCTCTGGAATTCAGGGACAAAAAGATGGTAGAGAAAGGAGAGATACGCACTTCCCCTATACCTCACACCCCATGTTATTGCTGAAAGAAGGAAGGGAAATGAGGGACACCTATTTCCCTTTCAGGATGGCAACCAGCTATCTTCATCACCCCCAGTTTATACTCCTCTGGACTGTATCCTGAATCACTGGGACTGCTTTGACCATCAGACTCTAAAGGAAAAATGTCTCATAGCCCTCTGCACAGAGGTTTGGCCAAATTATGATTTACAGGAAGGACTGGCTTGGCCTTGGGAAGGAACCATTTATTTCAATACCATGCTGCAGTTGGACTTTTTCTGTAAACATGAGGACAAATGGTCTGAGGCCCCATATGTGCAGGCTTGCTCTACCTTGCAGGGCAATCCAGACCTTTACTGACAGTGTAGGATTGATCTAGCCCTGAGTTTACTTTCTCAGGAGAGGCTGCCAGGGGCAATCCCAAGGAACTAAAGAAATGAATCCCAGCGGCACCCTCAGCAGGGGATCCAGCTCCCTCCAGCCCTGTTCCTCTCGTCCACCTGGTCCTCCCTATTCAGTTTCTCTCTCTTGATTGCCTCCTCCTAGAAATCCTCACCCTAGACAAGCTCCAGTCTCACTCTTGCCCCTTCAAAAGATGCCTGATGAATTTGGCCCCAGTAAGGTCCAGGTCCCCTTCTTTCTGTAAGACTTAAAGCAAATTAAGGGGAATCTCAGCAAGTTTTCAGATGACCCTGACAGATATATAGAGGCTTTCCAGAATTTAACCCAAGTATTTGAACTGTCCTAGAAAGACATTACATTACTTTTGAATTAGACCTTGACAAATACTGAGAAGCAGCCTCCTCTGCAAGCAGCAGAGAGATTTGGGGATGAGCTTTTTATTACATATGGTGTCAGGGAAGGGGCCGAACTTTACCCAACTGGAGGAAAAGCAGTACCAGTGGATGACCCTAAATGGGATTCCAGTGGTGAGATGGGAGAATGGAAGAGGAGACACTTGCAGATGTGCATAACAGAGGGCTTATGTAAGATTAGAACTAAGCCTCTCGACTATATGAAACTACTCATCATAGACAAGGGATTTAATGATAATCTTACCACATTCCTGGAGAGGCTAAGAGGGGTCTTGGTAAAGCACACCTTTCTATCTCTTGATTCTGTTGAGGGACAATTAATCCTAAAGGATAAATTACTCAGGCAGCCCCTGATATCAGGAGGAAGCTGCAGAAATGGAACAGACCCTGGGGCCAGATAGTACTTTAGAGGTCCTCTCTAAAGTGGCCACCTTGGTCTTTTACAATTGAAATAGAGAGACACAAGAAAGAGACAGCAGCTTTAATGGCACCGTGCAAGCCCACAAATGCCAGCATTCCCAAGGTGCACATTTTAACAGCTACAGATGTAGCAAGAGCAGTAATCCTTCTTCTAAACTTTAACCACTCCCATTCAAGGTTTAATTTCTTTCACCAAAGAGCTCAGTGCACAATTTGTTAGTATATTTCACTTCTTATTTCTGCAATCTTTGCACTAGATTCTTATGTTGTATAATACACATGTTTGACCCATGCATACTTAACCTTGTAAACTTGTTTCTTCCTTTTACACCTAGAGGCCATCAAACTCCAAACATTCAGGCAACTGGAGCCTCAGAAGATGGCTCCACGAATCTGACTTCCACTTTCCAAAAACGATGCCCCCTGGGCAAGAAGTAGCTAAGATTTGTTGTCATCCATATTCTAATGGCAGTTATATGTGCTTCTTCAAAGTGGGTAAGTAATTCGGACAGGAGGCAGGGAAATACTAGGTAGAAAATGGTGGAACACCTGGCAGGGGTTCCACCCTCAAGCCTGGATCTGTGGCTCTAAATGAGAACTACACATCCTCATGTTCCTGCCCAAATGTTGCCTTTTGGCCTGCCATGTCCCCATCCTGTGCCCATAAGAACCCCAGAACCCAGACTCAACACACACACACAGAAGAGAGAAGGGTCTGAACGTTAAGAGGAGAAGAAGCAGTTGAACATTGGAGACTACGGTAGCAGAGGAGTTTGGCGGGGAAGACTACCTTCCCACTCCATCCCCTTTCCAGCTCCCCATCCCACTGAGAGCCACTTCCACTGCTCAGTAAAATCTCCACATTAACCATCCTTTAAGTCTGTGTGACCTCATTCCTCTTGGGCATTGGATAAGGACCCAGGTGCTGGTGTAAGAGGCTGTGGCACTGAGTGAGCTGTTTAACACTTAAGCTGCCCACGGATGGCAAAGCTAAAAAAGCCTGCTGTAACACATTCCCTCTGGGGCTCCAGAGGTCACAGGAAACCCCTAGATGCTGCCACAGGCAGGTACAGGATTGGCTCCAGACTTGTCCTGGCCCCTGCACCCACTCACCTGCATGCTCCCCCTCCTGCAAGATGTTTGAGATCTGTGAGCTAAGTAAGTGAGCTACCCCTTCAAGAGTCCTGCAAAGAGGTCAAGGGAACTATCCTGTCTCATTAGTGATTTTCAAAAATACAATATATTGTTACAAACTATAGTCAACATGTTGTACAAAGATCACTTGACCTTTTTTCTCCTATCTAAATAACATCTTGTCTCTTTTGACTATCTCCCCAGAAAATTTTACATATACATATATATGTATATATAAAAATTATACATGTATTTTATATGTAGGTATGTATTTCCTATTGGTTCTACTTCTCTATAGAACTCTCACTAATACAATTAAGAAACAGAATAAAAAAGTTAATTGCTGTGTTTCAGGTTTTACTGTCAGGAAATGGCAAAGCAAGGCATCCAAGATCAAAATGAAGGTTTCCTTGATGTATTGCTTATATGAAATTCTTTATTTAGTGTTTCATAATTGCAATTTAAAGAGTTTTTCTCTTTTAAATAAAAACAAAATGATCAAGATAGAGCAAACTGTAATTTACAAAGCAACTTCAAAATCAACTTAGTTTGTTAACCATATATTATCAAAATGACTCTTTAAATGCTGTATGTATTAGCATTTCCATTTTATTTGTAACATGAGATCCTTTATATATGACACTTGACATTTTACATGCAACCCATACATAATTTTTCAGAGGCATAGATATCCTTGCATCTGAAGAAAATGTATCCTCCCAAAGTCAGTTTGTTTATAAATTTTCTATTTTTTTTTAATGGGAGAAAAAAAAAGCCAACTCTGCCTCTATCAGAAATTAAAACTATGTTTGCACAGAAAATCTAGAGTAAACGTATTTTTAAATAAACTAGTCATCATATTTTACATAGAATTGTATTGTATGCTTTGTAGTTAGTATTTCTCCTTTTTGCACTAGTAATTCTTTAGATACATTTTCTGAAAATTTACAAAATCTCTATTAACCTTTCATGAAAAGGTTAATTGAAAGAAGAATCTCTGCTCATAATAATATTCACCTGAGTCAAGAAGTTTGAGGAAGAAAATGACATAATGAATAATGTGCTTTGAAGCAGAATACTTCTTAAAGTCTATGATGTATTTGATCCCAATTGGATTAATTGGGACTTAGCAGTGATTTGCCCAAGTTCAAACATAGCTCAAAATTCTAAGGAGACTGCTGCTTGACTAATCTAATATTTTAAAAAATCATTTTCTGTCATTTCTCAGAAATGAAAAGGAGAAGGGGAAGAGAAAACATAAAAGGATAATTCCCGTTTTCACTGGTGAGACTTGAGCTGTGTTTAGAAATATAGGGACACACAGAATATCTTGGATTTAGGATCATTATTTGCACACCGTGTGAAGACCAGTTGGTTGACATATAAAATGTACTTAAAATGTTTTTGAGAATTTTATTATTTGCTATATAACCTAACATTATTACAACAACAGCGTATCAATATATGACTATGTGAAATTGTTTTACCTGTACCACCTACATTGAAAAGATGGATGGATGGATAGATAGATAGAACAACAAGTTTTTAAATGATTGGAGTAAATGTAAATTAGATGGCACAATGCAAATATAAAAAAATAGAAACAAGAAACCAATGCAAAGAAAGCAACCCCAAAATATTACTTGGTGTATATATATATATATATATATACACCAAGTATATATATATATATATACCAAGTGTGTGTGTGTATATATATATATATATATACACACACACATATATTGCTGTTTGAAGGAATTCAATTTTTTAATCCTTCAAAACACATAATCAAGTAGAATAAAGAGCTACTAGAGATTTTTCCAATTTTCTGTGTTGATCAATTGAATTGTTGCCATACTGAAGTTTTTAAAATAAAATATTGTAACAATTCTTGTTTAGTCTGTACTGTGTATCACACTTTAAATATCATTCAGTTATTTTACTCTCAAAATAAATCTAAAAAAACATAAAATTTTATTATCCAATTTTAAGGATGAATGAATTGCAATTCACAGAAGGTATATATAATTTTCTCAAGGATGCACAGCTATTAAAAGTTTGGGTCCAACATATAAATCTTGCAGTCTGACTACATTTCCATTCTTTTATCTACTGATGCATACAGCTTTCTTGATTGTCAATAGTTTTGGCTCATCTGATATTTTATTTCATTAAAGCTAAATGTTCAAACATGACCTGTTAGTGAGAACCTACAAAGAGGTAATTTGAGATACTATCATCTACCTGAGTGATCTTTAGCATATATGGAGTCAGAATGATAATGTTGGTATTGTGTAAAATGTATTTCAAATATTACCTCAAATATACAATTTTTTAAAATCAGGCGGCATAAAGAATAGTTTATCAGATTTTTCTTTGCTAGATTTTCGTACAAAAAACAAGTACCCTAAATAAAAATATTTAAGAACATATATTTCAGTTGAGCTAGGGATGATAAAAAATACATGCATACAGCATTAGATATTTCCCGAAGAGACCTGGAGTGCTTTGACAAAATAATGGTCAACTCAGAAGAAAAAAATAAAATTATTATTTATTTTTATTTATTTTATTTTTTGTGGGGGGACACAGTCTCACCCTGTCACCCAGGCTGAAGTGTAGGTGGTATAATCTTGGCTCACTGCAGCCTTGACTTCCTGTGCTCAAGCAATCCCCGTCTCAGTCTCCTGGACAGCTGGGACTGCAGGCGTGTGCCACCATGCCCTGCTACTTTTTGTAGTTTTTGTAGAGATGGGATTTCACTTTCTTGCCTAGGTTGGTCTCGAACCCCTGGGCTGATGTGATCTGCCTGTCTCGGCCTCCCAAAGTGCTGGGACTACAGGAGTGGACCACTGCACCTGACCACAAAATCACTGATTCTTAAAAAAAGAGTTCAGGGATTTGAAAGAAAGGAAGGAATAATATATTTGCCAACAATTTCTTATCTAGGAGGTGTCCCAGAAACCCCGAGTGCAGTGCTGTATTTTCCTCTGACAAAATTTTACAAATATTTTCTGTATCTTTAGTTCTTTACTGCAGATGTTCCAGAATGGTGAGAGCAATATTGAAGCAAGAGAATCTGTAAGAGAGAATTTATGAGATAACACTGTTGTGTGCAAACTTGGAACAACCCGATGAGTGAAAAGGGTCCCTCAAACAAGAAATCAAGTCCTAGCCTGATAAAAAACCAGGTTGTGTTGGCAGTTGTAAAAGTTGCAAAACAAATGTTAGTGGCAATGCTGAAAACAAATGCCACTTTTCCTTCAAAACAAACAAAACAAGGGAAGGAATAAAGGAAATATTCAAAACTGAAATACAAATTAATTGTGAACATATAATATTGTTTTTTAGTTTCAGACCATGCTTCTATATATTTATGACTTGAGGTTTCATTTACCTTCACAGTCGGGAAAGATTAAGAAACCTGCCTCTTTAGGCATTACTTTTCCTGGCAGGGAGATGGTGGGGTAGGTCTAGGACAAGATATTTCCAAAAGAGAGCATCTAAATGTAGGATAGGCATGACAAATCATGGTAATTCAGATATTTTATGAAGTGATGCTGGGAACTAATGAATTTATAGACACAAAATACTAGAATTATATATTAAGAGTTTCTCAGAAGTTATTACACAGACTTGTCACCTCCTCCTTACCACCATTCCTACACATACATAGTTCTCCAATAAAGTAAATGAAGCAAATAGAATTTGGGAAAATTGTCTAAGATCACGCAAATGATCAGCTGCTCATCTGCACTGGAATTCATTCTCCTGTAGCCTTAGCAGTTCCCTAAAATACTTTAGAACTCCAAAAAGACCTGTAGGAATTCTATCCATTTGGGAATTTATTTTCAGGCCTTGAAATCAACCCAAGTCTGGTTTTCAAAGCAATTGCCAATCAGCAGATTCCCCAGCAGCCTGAAAGGCACCTGGGAAAATCAGGATTGTCACAAAGCCATGTAAGTATTTTGGAAATATATTTTAATGAGGTGCTTTTCTTTGGGAAAAGATTTGATTCTAATTAAAGAAGAAGCCAAGCTAATTTTTGCAGTTTGTTAAATATGATTTTGGGAGGTTCTTTTAGTTATGAAAGATATAAAAATTTGACTCTGGACAAACTTCAGGCAGAGTTTGTATTATTAATATGTACCCAAGCAAGTATTATATAGAAAATCTATGCTTTAATTTGTAAAGAGAGCATTCTTAAATGGAAAGCTTCAATTTTTATGGACATTTCTGGATTCTAAATTTATGAGATTACTGGACTTTGGAGTTTAAAAAAATGAAGACCACTGCATTGTTACACTAGCTTATAAATTATAGCTGAAGAGGTCATTTTAGAATGTCTCTTCCATCAAAGTGGAAGCATAAGTTGTGCAAATGTGCAAAAATATTTATTGCCCTGCTTCTAAATTTACCATAGAAATGTTTTGTATAAAGTTATATTGTCCTAGAGCTAAAGGTGATTTTAAGATAATGAGTTCAAAAGTTTCAAACTCATTTCCAACTTTAGCTCTTACAGTTAGCAAAATGTTTTTCTCTAGAAAAAGTTGCCCTGCTTTCATATTGTTGTTAACATTAGTAATTATTGAAATGTATCATATTCTAGCAAGTATCAAGAAAATGCAGATTTTTAGTTATCTCCACTTTATATCATGACATACATTTTCAATTTTTTACTATTAAAAATAGGATTACAGAATTAAGAAATAACTCAGGAGAGAATCTAATTATCACACAGGTAATTTTCTTAGATTAATATGAATCCCATGCCAGTTCTGTGGTCCTTAACTCTATAAAGTATATTCATCAATTTTAACACTTCTTGTGGTACCACTACTAAACTATACAGAATAAATGGCCATATATATGTGTGTGTGTATATATATAATGTATATATACATATATATAAAGACTTCGCAAAACAATACTCAGAATCTCTCAGTAATTCATTACAAAATTGTAGCATAGGTGATGCCAATTGAATATTTATTGAGCATCAAGCAGCAGAAACTGTGCTAGCCACTGGAAATATAAAAGTTTCTATGACTTGGCTCCTCTCCTCAAGAAATTTAAAGCCTAGTAGGGAAGACAGGCTTGTACACAAATAATTATATATTTCAATAAGTTATTTATTATAATCCTAGAAGATCACAACAGAATGTTTATAAATTTTAGTAAAGGAGATTAGGGAAAGTCTCTTGGAATAGATGATATATTAAGCAAAATATGAGTAGGATTTTCCAGAAAGACAAATACAGAAAAGCAGAACAGCAAAGAATTGCATGTTAAAAAATAAGCAGGTAAGAAAAAGCCAGACATAGTAAAGTAGGTCATTTCTTATGACTTGCTAATTCAATATGTATGGGGATAGAGGTTGGCAGCAAGTTAAATTAATTCAATGTGTATGGGTGTGGTGGGAGTAAGATCATACTAATAAATATACTTCATGCTGTCAGTAGTGGGAAGACATTTAAAATATCACAGTCAAAAAATCAGATTTCCCCTTGTAGAAAGATCAACCCTGGGATGAGAAGATCAGTTCTGATGTTTGGTGTAAGTCTGGGAAAGAGAATTAATGTAGAGGTCACCAAGATGGAAAGGACGAGAAGATTTGAGTTTGGCTTGTCAAACTTGGCTTCACAAGTTTGATGAGTTCCACATGGTAAGGTGCATACATGGAATTACTTTATTTTTTTTCTAATAAGTCTCACCAAATTTTTGTTAAACACCCTATTTTTCTGGGTAGCAATGATACTTAAGCTTATCAGTCAGCAACAACTCAGTCTAATTTAGTAACTTTTCACTAGATTCTTGCTTAAAACCAAATTTAGGACAATTCAAAACATCCTTTCAAAGAGCTCATGCAGAAATTTCTACAAATACAATAAGCTGTTGCCTGCAGGAAAATCTGGGGGTGGGAAAAATTTCATATAACATCTTGGTAACTGTAGAGTTGGCTTTTTTGGTTATGGTAGAGTATATAGCTATTCTTTCTGGTGACCAATTGAATGCAACTGCATACATACTGATGGCTTTAGAAAAGAGAATTTTCAGATAATACAAATATATGCATTTAGAATCATAAATTATAAATTAATAATAAAGGGATAAGTAATTTTCAAAGACAAGGCAGATTTATTTAAAGGTTGCAAAATTAACTAGAAATAAAAAATATTGTCACTGAATATATTGGTTAAGGTTTAACTGGGAAAGAAGAACAACTATGACCCATGATAACTAGAAATGTATTTTTGGAAGTATACATTATGTAAATAAGGGAAGTACTAGGGAATTAAAAATCTGGAAGTTGATGCTGTATAATGAGAAAAGGAATTACTAACCAAATGTCCTGAATAACTAACATTGGAAAAGTCAGAGTTTTCAGGCAAAGCCAGTGGTCCAAGCACACGCAGGCACCAGATTGATGATGCAGACTGGGAAAAGATGGAGTAGTTTATGGCAAACTGCTGCTTTTGTGTACCACTGCTTCTGCATCTGGGGATGGGTCTTGGGCCAGTGTTAGTCAGCAAGGGCAGCATTCAAAAACACAAACGAGCATAAGACAAGCTGGGAGCCACTGAGGGCCTACCTATGCCTGAGACTTATCCGTCCATGTGACCTTCTGAGTAATGGTCACTGCTTTATTTTCATCTTTCAATTTTCATGCAAGATTCTCATTTGGCCAATCTAGCCATGGTGACATGGCATCTTATAATAATCTATTTACCATTTTTAACCTCCAGATAGAGAGATTATCAAAATTGTTATTCTGTTTACCTTTATGCTATTCTCTGCTTTACGAAAATATGCTAACACTTAGCTAAAAAAGAAATACATAGAATCCCACCTTATCTGTCTTAGGTTAAGTCCATTCTCATATTTGTCACACTCCCCCTTTGATATTCTGTAACCTAAATATTAACATATAAGGTTATCTTCTCTTAGCATATTATGTACATGGTAGAGGAATAAGAAATGTTTAAAAGAAAAATAATTGGTAATACATACCTGCATACAAATATTCACATCAAAGCAAAGAACAAATAGAATGACGAAAGTCTTTGTTCCTACTCCTCACACAGTCATAGCTGCTGTTTAAAATATCCTTCCCTTTGTCCTCAGAAAGCACCTTATCGACCCATGGTTTGTTACTTGGTACATTGATCCAATCATTTATTCATGAAGCATCTCTGGCAGTAAAATTCTTATCTTTATCAAGTTATGTTTTATTTTTCTATTGAAATTTGTCACATGATACGCATGTGCTGGATCTCCCAGAAGGCTCTTGCATTCCAGACATATTCCTCTCTATCGCTAGAAATTAAAATGGGTGTATTAACAACCCAATTTTCCCATGATAGAATCAACTCTTCCAACAAGTCAGTTTCTTTTTTGCCTATTGGTTCAGTGACACGATAAACTCAAAGTGGCAGGGAAGCAGTTTCAACTTCCAATTTAATAGGACCATTGATTTGTTCCATGGTAAATGTAGTCTTCCCTTGAAAACTAAAACCTGTAAACTAGCAGAAGCCTAAGGTACAGACATACCAAGCAAAAATTTTGTTAGAGAATATTTCAGGGTAATTGTAAGAGATGTACTCTGTTTGTCATGCCATGACCCTTGAGTCCATATTAGTGACTTTATCAAAAGAGCACCATTTATTGACTGCTTATTCAGTGCATTATACAGAAAGCCATTAGATTGGAGTATCAGGGCAGCTATCCAGGTGATAAGGAATTTAAACCAGTGAATTACAGGAGCATGAGCCCATTTCTAAATTCAATTTGCTCTAAAATGAGTTCCCTGATCAGAATTAATGCTCTGTGGATTATCCTGATAAATAAGGCATTCAATAAATACATAATTGGTAATTTTGGCAGAAACATTGTGAGAAAGACATATTCATATCTATAGTGTCTATTTCAGTGAGAACAAAGAACTGTTTTGTTTTTGTTTTTGTTTTTGTTTTCTGGAAGTGTTCCAACATAAGCAATCTACCATATTGATTACTATTGGCCTCTCTTGTTGGCAAATGGGTACTCAGCAATGTGCTCATATTTAACTTATAGTCTTATCCTTATTGCCACTTTGTCCATTAGCCTATTAAGCAAAAACAAGGGCAGCTGAAGCAACAGGCAGACAGCAAGGGATAACTCATTTTGTCTACCCAATTAGTAAAATTCTCTCCAGCCAAGTTGGCTCTTTCGAGAGCATTTTGCTTATGGAAAAATAATGCCTTTACACTCTTTGCTCATTTGAAGAGAGTCATTCATAGTCATCTTCCTCAGATCACCATTCACCAGTGTACCAAATATGTCCTTTTTATGCCTCTATCATCCACGCAAATAATTATCTACTACCATTAAATAATTGAAGATCTGTATCTCCAGCCACCTCTCATTCCAGGTAAAACAGACAACAGATGGACTGCACTATTCAAAACTCTCCCATTTTGAGGCTTTTCTTTCATCACTTCTTTCAGGGCCACCCTTCAGGCAGTCATGCTGGATTTATCCCACTTTTGAGTGGTGCTAGGATAACCACGCAGAACCATTACTAAGCTGAGCCTAGTTTTTTTTTTTTTTCTTTCTTAGACATATAGTCATAGGGAAGATGCTATGAAACTACACATGGAAAGAAAGGGAGGCAGTGTGGCAGGATGAGGATAGATGGTAGGAAATACAGGAGAAAACACATTTGCTCCTATAAGTTACTTACAGCTTCAGGTCCTACTCAAGCCGAGTGTCACATATACCACTCACCATAGGCATAACACTTTCTGCTTCTGTGGGTCAAACCACATGCATTTCATGATAAGTCTCTCAGGTATCATAGGAACTTGGTAGCATATTTTTAAGTGTTTAGTTTCTACTAAAGCCTAATAGTAAGAGAGATGTATTTTTCCATAAAAAGAAAAATAGGGCCGGGCGCGGTGGCTCAAGCCTGTAATCCCAGCACTTTGGGAGGCCGAGACGGGCGGATCACTAGGTCAGGAGATCGAGACCATCCTGGCTAACACGGTGAAACCCCGTCTCTACTAAAAAATACAAAAAAAAAAAACTAGCCGGGCGAGGTGGCGGCGCCTGTAGTCCCAGCTACTCAGGAGGCTGAGACAGGAGAATGGCCCGAACCCGGGAGGCGGAGCTTGCAGTGAGCTGAGATCCGGCCACTGCACTCCAGCCTGGGCGACAGAGCGAGACTCCGTCTCAAAAAAAAAAAAAAAAAAAAAAAAAAAAAAAAAAAAAAAAAAAGAAAAATAGTATATACAGAGGACAGCATTAACTTTGCTATAGATCCTATGGGTCTGTGTGGTAATTTACACATAGGAGCCAGCTAAAGCCTCCACACAGTATCTCTCTCTGTCATAGACACCTGAATCACAGTTGTATCTAATGAAAAATACATAAACAGAATTTCATGGACGTTTGAGATAGAGTACTAGAGTCCCAAAAAGAGAGAGGAGACAGAATGGAGCATAAAACAATATTTGAATAAATAAAGACTAAAAACTTTCCAAATTTGGAGAAAGATATAAATGTAAAGATTCAAGATGCTCATTGGCCACACAGGAGAATAAATACAAACATAAAAAGAAAAAGAAAACATGCCAAGCACATTGTAGTTATACAGAAAAAATTCATTACATACTCATGTGCAAAAAAAAAAAAAAAATTCAAATGACTGAAATTTTCAACTGTTCAGCTATCCATAAAAATCCTTTCAAATTCTAACATATTGAAGTCTAAGCCTCTGCTGTTTCTGTTCTGAAATAAAATTATGATCTAAAGCAAGCTTGTCCAACCTGTGACCTGTGGGCCGCATGCAACCCAGGACGGCTTTGAATGCAGCCCAACACAAATTTGTAAACATCCTTAAAACATGAGATTTGGGCAGATTTTTTTTTTTTTTTTTTTTTTAGCTCATCATCTATCATTAGTGTTATTTTATTTTATTTCATTATTTATTTATTTATTTATTTTTGAGATGGAGTCTCGCTCTGTTGCCCAGGCTGGAGTGCAGGGGCACGAACTTGGCTCACTGCAAGCTCTGCCTCCATTAGCCGGGCGTGGCGGTGCTATTGTATTTTATATGTGGCGTAAAACAGTTGTTCTTCCAGTGTGGCCCAGGGAAGCCAAAGGACTGGACATCCCTGATCTAAAGAATTATAAATTAAACGATGTTAGCTGATAAACTCCTTTCAAGTACACAGAAGTCTCAGCTCATTATTCAATGCTTTTCGCTTAAAGATTCATGAATATACAAGGATCACACATATTTGAGGGAAGTCAGTGTCTTTTGTTGCCGTACCTAGAAATAAAACCTGAGAGAGTGATTATATATCAGATTTTAAGGGAGTTTTATTGAGGAAAGTTCACTCACTAATAAGTGAGGAAAACAAGATAGGGAAGAATAAGGAGCTAGTTAAATATTTTTTCTCGGGAAAGTCTAGCTTAAGTCATAGAGCGTAAGTTACATTGCAACACTGTTCCACCTTGACAAAAGGGACCTGTGTACCTCTCGTATCAGTCATCATCTGCAGTTTGCCCCAGGGAGAAATGTAAGCCTTCCCAAGCAAGGCAGCTGAAGGCAACTCTCTCAAACAGAAGGCAACTCTAAGCTGTGAACTGTTAGCAGACACCACAATTATCCACTAGAGAATGGGAAAATCAGCCTGGTAAAGAGGGACTGTATGGGGTACAAATAGCACTTATTACAGACAATAACCTAAAAGAAAAATAATATCAAGACAAAAAAAATTAAATCTAATTTGATTGAATGAGAGATAATAGACAAGAGAATATGGAAAACTCTAATTACTAATCTTTGGCATAGTTTGGATATTTGTCTCCACCCTAATCTCACATTGAGATGTGATCCCCAGTGCTGGAGGTGGGGCCTAGTGGGAAGTGTTTGGATCATGGCTGTGGATCCCTCATGAATGGATCAGGCCACCTCCTTGGTGATAAGTGAGCTCTCACTCTGTGTTCACATAACATCTGGTCATGTAAACGTGTGTGGCACTTCCCCCTCCACTCTCTCTCCCATTTGATCCTGCTTTCACTTGTGTGATGTGCCTGCTCTCCCTTCGCTTTTTGCCATGATTGTAAGTTTTCCCCAGAAGCTGAGCAGATGCCAGCATGATGGTTCCTGTAAAGCCTGAAGAACTGTGAGCCAATTAAATCTCTTTCCTTTATAAATTATCCAGTCTCGGGTATTTCTTCATGGCAATGCAAGAATGGACTAACACAATCTTCAAACAGATTTCAGAAGATTTTTCAATCAATTAAACAAAAGCGAAATACTATTTTAAAGAGGTTTCACCCTAGATAA
Organism: Macaca thibetana thibetana; assembly: GCF_024542745.1. Classification (NCBI taxonomy): domain Eukaryota; kingdom Metazoa; phylum Chordata; class Mammalia; order Primates; family Cercopithecidae; genus Macaca; species Macaca thibetana. Next base: position 63,155,104 of record NC_065582.1, on the reverse strand, counting down.
TGTTAGAGTAGTTTGTTTAAGACTAGCCATTTGCCAGTAATCATTATAAACTCTGGCAGAGAGGTATAGAGGAGAAGGTAAACTAACAAACTGAAGTCTCAGAAAAATCACCAAAAGCAAACAGGAACTAATGGGGCATACAATTTTTAAAGAGGTTGCGTAACACACGAGATCAACATCTAAGCAGAATTTTCCCTCAGTGAATTCCCCAGTTAACAGCAGACACCAGGGATAAGGCTCTAGCAGAAAATGTTAGCATTAAAAGGTTACAAAGTCAGGATTCAGAGTTCTGAACTACTTAGAGCAATGTTTTCCAACCTTTTTGGCATCAGGGACTGGTTTCGTGGAGGACAATTTTTCCACAGATAAAGTAGGGGTGAGCATTAGATTCTCATAAGAAGCATGCAACCTACTTCTTGTGCATGAATAGTTCACAAGAGGGTTCACACTCCTATAAGAATCTTTTGCCACACTAATCTGATAGAAGGCAGAGCTCAGGCATAATGCTCACTTGATTGCTGCTTGCCTCCTGCTGTGTGGCCTGGTTCCTAACAGTCCATGGACTGCTACTAGACTGCGGCCTGGGAACTGGGGACCTCTGACTTAAAGTCTACAGACCAGGGTGTCCAATCTTTGGGTTTCTCTAGGCCAAACTGCGAGAAGAAGAATTGTCTTGGGCCACACATAAAAAACACTAACACTAACAATAGCTGATGAGCTTAAAAAAAAAAACTCAAGAAAAAATCTCATAATGTTTTAAGAAAGTTTACAGATTGCTGTTGGGCAGCATTCAAAGCCGTACTGGGCCGCATGTGGCCTGTGAGCCATGGGTTGGACAAGCCTACCATGGAGAATCACAGAGAGGAGGGCTTAAAAATCCCCTTGTAATTTTCCTTGAATCCTTGGTTGATTCCTAAAATGTTTATGCACAAGACAAGATTTCAGGGAACTCTATAGAAAGCAAAATTGCAAAGGCAAATCCACTGAGCAGAGAATTTTACAACCACCAGGTGCTATGCAGACAGTTTGGAGTCTTGCTGGGTTAGAACATAGCACATTTTCCACTGAAACTCAAGAAGGAGTGAGCCTTAGAAATAAGAAACATGATTTATGACTAAAGGATATGCTCTAGAATTAAGGGCAGAGCTAAAATCACCTACTCCCTCAAAAAAGTTGAAAATGCAGCATCCACAAAGTAATCAAAGTAATGTTGATCAGTAACTTCCTTCCCTGCAAGGGCAAAACTAAACACTATTTGGACAAAGATAAGTAAATTCTAGAGTCTCTATGATGTATCAATGTATGATGTAAAACGTCTATTATATAAAATAAAACTTAGTATACAATGACAAATAGGGAAAAAGTGCAATCCACAAACAAGAGCAAAACCAGACAATATAAGGAGACCCATAGACTACTTAGCAGATCAGAAGTTTAAAATAACTGTAAATATTTTTTTAAAATTATAACAAACATTTATTATAATGGGTAGGTAATCAGTAATCTTAGGACAAGTATAAACCATTACCTTACCTGTATCCCACCCTTTCAATAATGGAGACACTAGAATTTAAAAATATAATAATAAAATTATCATGTGGGCTCAAAAACAGACTGACACTACAGAAGAAAAATGATCAGTAAATCAGCAGAAATGTTACAAAAATTCAAACTGAAGCACAAGAGGAAATATATAAGAAAAATAGAGAAAAACTCAATAACTAATAAGGCAGTAAAGAATATGCTAATATATGTGTAATTTCAAGATGAAAGAAAAAGAAAAAATTCTAAATTTTGATAAAAAGAAACAGAACATTAACTGTACAAAATTATGTATTTGTATACTTCTTATGCTTTCTAAGTAGTTGTATTATTGAGATTTTGGGCCAGACAGCTGTTTGTTGTTGGAGGCTGTCCTGTGCATTGTGGATGCTTAGCTGAATCTCTAGCCTCTACCCACTGTAAGCCAGTAGCACCCCGCAATATGGCCAATCAAAATGACTGGAAACCATGTCAAATGCTTCATGGGGGTGGGTGGGGGATAAAATAATAATCTTCAGTTAAGAACACATGATATTAGCTTTCTGTATTAATTTTCCATTGCCAATGTAAGAGGTCTCCACAATTTTAATGACTTAAAACATTACACACTTATCATTTTAGAGTTTTCTAGTTCATAAGTCCAGGTAGAGTGTAGCTTAAGTAAGTCCTATGTCTAGAGACTCACAAGGCTCAACTCAAGGTATCAGCATACTTTTCTGGAGGAAACTGATATATCAATTTCCAAGCATTTTCAGTTTGTTGGCCAAAGTCAATTCCATACTGTTGTGAGACTGAGGTTCCCATTTCCTTGCTTGCTATAAACCGGGAAATATTCTCCACTTCTAGAGGTTACCTGCATTTTCTGGTTTGGAGCCTGTTTCATCTTCAATGCCAGGAATAGCAAGCAAAATTGTTTTCATGTTTCAAATCCCTCTGTCCTTCCTTCTGTCACATCACTCTACCTTCACCTGGAATAAATCATTCAGATGTTTATCATTGTAGTCGTAGTTCCAAATTTAAATTCTAAAAAATAAAAAAAAAATCAAAATAGAATATTTTGTTTTTTATTTAGGACAGTAAAGCTTCAAAATCAGTTTAATCTATTTTTTTCTTTATAGTTAAGTTGACTTTGTTTCCACTATAAAAATAAAAATGTCTCTTATTAAATGTACATGCAATCTGAAGGTGCTATATGGAAATTCTATGACTTATCTTATTATCTAATATTTAAAACAATAGTTTAATTTAAATCTGCTGCAATAACTTGGTTACCTACTATAGTAAAAGAGAAAAGTAAAAGCAGAATTGATGAGATGTTCTCTCTCAGTCCAGAAATTCTATGATTCTACAGTGAAATTAAAAAGTTCTGAGGAAAAGAGCAGTACAAATTGAAGTTTTGGCTTACCTTTTTGATAAAGGTAGCATAATGCTTTTTCTCGATTGATTATTTAAGAATGCATTTTAGTTGAGGCAATGGTTAACAGGCTAAAAACAAAATAATAACTTACTTTTTCATGTTTAGTACTCAGCAGCTCTTTGGGGATAAGTGAATATTTTATTACTATAGAATGCTTTAGAGATTGAATTGACAGCTGGAGAAAAAATGATTGCTAATTACAAGACATAAAGGCATGAATAACACAGAAATAGCATGTGAAAACATAACATTATTCTTATAGAATATATTTTGTATATTTAGTGTCCCAGATAGAATATAAGAAAAATTCCAAGCTTCCATCACATGGGATTATTTTTCTGTGTGTTTAGATATTCTGTGAAAGAAAGTAGCAGTATACATTACTTCATTACAATTAGCTCATACTCTTCAGTTCCGCAAGGGAAGCTATGAATATTATGCCATAATCAGTGTTCTATAATTTTGATGTGAGGAAGTTAATAAAGAAAAGAGAGAAGAATCAAATAGACACAATAAAAAATGATAAAGGTGATATAACCACTGATCCCACAGAAGTACAAACTACCATCAGATAATACTATAAACACCTCTATGCAAATAAACTATAAAATCTAGAAGAAATGGATAAATTCCTGGACACATACACCCTCCCAAGACTAAACCAGGAAGAAGTTGAATCTCTGAATAGACCAATAACAAGTTTTGAAATTGAGGAAGTAATTAACAGCCTACCAACCAAAAAAAGCCCAGGACCAGACAGAGTCACAGGTGAATTCTACCAGAGGTACAAAGAAGAGCTGGTACCATTCCTTCTGAAACTACTGCAAACAATAGAAAAAGAGGGACTCCTCTGTAACACATGTGATGAGGCCAGCATCATCCTAATACAAAAACCTGGCAGAGACACGACAAAAAAAGAAAGTTTCAAGCCAATAAACCTGATGAACATCAATGCAAAAATCCTGATTAAATACCGGCAAACTGAATCCAGCAGCACATCAAAAAGCTTATCCACCACGATCAAGTCGGCATCATATCTGGGATGCAACACTGGTTCAACATTCGCAAATCAATAAACATAATTAATCACATAAACAGAACCAATGACAAAAACCATATGATTATCTCAATAGATGCAGAAAGGGCCTTTGATAAAATTCAACATCCCTTTATACTAAAAACACTCAATAAACTAGGTATAGATGGAACATATCTCAAAATAATAAGAGCTATTTATGACAAACCCACAGCCAATATCATATTGAATGGGCAAAAGCTGGAAGCATTTCCTTTGAAAACTGGCACAAGACAAAGGTGCCCTCTCTCACCGCTCCTAATCAACATAGTATTGGAATTTCTGGTCAGGACAATCAGGCAAGAGAAATAAATAAAGAGTATTCAAATAGGAAGAGAGAAAGTCAAATTGTCTCTCTTTGCAGATGATATGATTGTATATTTAGAAAACCCTATTATCTCTGCCCCAAAACTCTTTAAACTGATAAGAAACTTCAGCAAAGTCTCAGGACACAAAATCAATGTGCAAAAATCACACGCATTTTTATACACCAATAATAGAGAGCCAAATCATGAGTGAACTCCCATTCACAATTGCTATAAAGAGAATAAAATACCTAGGAATACAACTTACCAGGGACTCGAAGGACTTCTTCAAGGAGAAATACAAACCACTGTTCAAGGAAATAAGAGAGGACACAAACAAATGGAAAAACATTTCATCCTCATGGATAGGAAGAATCAATATTGTAACATAGAAATATTGTTTAAAGTAATTTAGAGATTCAGTGGTATTTCCATTAAGCTACCATTGAATTTCTTCACTGAATTAGAAAAATCTACTTTAAATTTTATATGGAACCAAAAAAGAGCCCGTATAGCCAAGACAATCCTAAGCAAGAAGAACAAAGCTGGAGGCATCACGTTCCCTGACTTCAAACTATACTACAAGGTTACAGTAACCAAAGCAGCATGGTACTGGTACCAAAACAGATATACAGACTAATGGAACAGAACAGAAACCTCACAACATATCTACAACCATCGGATCTTCAACAAACCTGACAAAAACAAGCAACAGGGGAAAGGATTCCCTATTTAATAAATGGTGCTGGGAAAACTGGCTAACTATATTCAGAAAACAGAAACTGGAACCCTTCCTTACACCTTATACAAAAATTAACTCAAGATGGATTAAAGACTTAAATGTAAAACCCAAAACCATAAAAACCCTAGAAGAAAAAGCTTGGCAATGTCATTCAGGATATAGGCATAGACAAAGACTTCATGACTAATACACCAAAAGCTATTGCAACAAAAGTCAAAATTGACAAACGGGATCTAATCAAACTAAAGAGCTTCTGCACAGCAAAAGAAACTATCATCAGAGTGAACAGGTAACTTACAGAATGGGAGAAAATTTTTGCAATCTACCCATCTGACAAAGGGCTAATGTCCAGAATTTTCAAGCAACTTAAACAAATTTACAAGAAAAAAACAAACCCATCAAAAGGTGGGCAAAGGATATGAACAGACACTTCTCAAAAGAAGACATTGATGCAGCCAACAAACATGAAAAAATTCTCATCATCACTGTTTATTACAGAAATGCAAATCAAAACCACAATGAGATACCATCTCATTTCAGTTAGAATGGCAATTATTAAAAAGTCAGGAAACAACAGATGCTGATGAGGTTGTGGAGATATAGGAATGCATTTACACTGTTGGTGGGAGTGTAAATTAGTTCAACCATTATGGAAGACAGTGTGGCAATTCCTCAAGGATATAGAACCAGAAATACCATTTGACCCAGCGATCCTATTACAGGATATATAGCCAAAGGATTATAAATCATTCTACTATAAAGACACATGTACATGTATGTTTATTACAGCACTATTTACAATAGCAAAGACTTGGAACTAACCCAAATGCCCATCAATGATAGACTGGATAAAGAAAATGTGGCACATATACACCATGGAATACTATGCAGACATAAAAAAAAAATGAGTTCATGTCCTTTGCAGGGACATGGATGAAGCTAGAAACCGTTATTCTCAGCTAACTAACACAGGAACAGAAAACCAAACACCACATGTTCTCACTCATAAGTGGGAGCTGAACAATGAGAACACATAGACACAGGGAGGGGAACATCACACACTGGGGCCTGTTGGTGGGTGGAGGGGAAGGGGAGGGAGAGTATTAGGACAAATACTTAATACATGTGGGGCTCAAAACCTAGATGACAGGTTGATAGGCGCAGCAAATCACCGTGGTACATGTATACCTATGTAACAAACCTGCATGTTCTGCACATGTATCCCAGAACTTAAAGTAAAATAATTACTTTTTAAAAAATCTTACCAGCTAGAGAGTTTAACTTTCAGAGAAAAAGTTCATCAAAATTTTATGATAACTCCAGATATGTTTCATATAGTCTCTAACGAAAGCAACAAAGGACCTTTTATTGGTATTCTAATTTTTTCTACTTTGCTGTATTTTCCTAAAGATTCAATTTTAAGTGCTATCCACATTATAATATTAGATTTCAAAACCATCTACACCCTGAAGATGGCTTACCATAACTTCCACAAGTGTATAAAGCATGTTTGAGGGAAAACCAGAAATTACCTATACCATAATATAGCATTTTGTACAAGTTAATAATGGGAAGGGATATTAATCACAGTGTGAATACTGAGAAAATTCTACTATTTGCTCACTTTGACTCACTGTAGTTGTTGAATTTTAGCAACTCTAAGAAATGTTTCCTTGCAGTTCTACAACCTAATTTTAAACCTAACATATTCATACCAAGACATTCTGATAAGATTCTCTTCAGAACTGTCATTTATAACACTAAGATTGACAAGATAAATTCAAATGAAGAAATAAATGAATTAGTGAAATAGCTTAAAAACATACATGGAAATTTCATTAATCAATAAAGCTAAATATCACCCTTATTTATCAACAATTTGCAAAGTAAAAGATATTGAAAAAAACAGGTTTTCATTAGCAATAGCAAATATTAATCTTCAACTTAGTACTAAACTTAATGAGAACCGGGTTAAAACAAATGAGAAAGTCACAAATTCTAACGGAAAATTTTAAAATAGAAAGTAATCAATGGTAAATATACTATGTTCTTAGAAGAAAATACTAAGTGCTATAGAAAGGTCTGTTCTCACCAAGTTAATTTATAGATTTAACATATTTTAAATTAAAAATTCAACCACATTTTAAAAGGAATTACTTAAAATAATTATAAAATGTATAAGGATACATAAACAGTCAAGAACATTCAGTTGTATTCTAAAGAAAAATACATTCTTGGGTTGCAGGAAAGATGTAAGAATTATGAAGTCAGGAAGACCTGCCTCATATGATAATGTGTCTTAAATATCTTAAAACACACCATGTAAACTCAGAAATACAGATCGATGGATAAAAATTGTGAATTTATGAACAAACCCCTTTTTTGAGTAAATTTTTAAGAGAAAAACAAAGCTGTAAAAGTAAGAGAAAAGTTTAATGAATCCTACCAGAAAATCTCGAGTTATATTAAGGGAAAATATACATTGTATTATAAACACTTGTAAGGAAGAAATAAACTTAAAACAAGTTTAAAACTCAAATGACAGGCCAGTGAAAATAAGTTCTATTTCTTACTTTGCTTGAGAAACAAAATTTCTTTTGTTTTATGTAGTTGAGAAAAAAATAACAATTGATTGGAGACTATCCAATATATATTTTTGAACTTATCTACAATAAAAAATACACCAATCAACTAGATCAGTCTTTGAAGGATACAGATGTATATATTCATACATGAGATATACATTCATGTTATGTAACAGTGAAACCTGCAATTACTTTTGCACCAACTTAATATTAAATTTTATATTATATACATTATATACACATATATTACATTGTATATTATACTAATTCATTCAGAAAAAAGAAAGTTACACGAAACATCTTACAGTAAGGATTGTCAAAAACAAGTAAACTATAAAATCTTAATAAAAAGCCTTTGAAAGAATATTCTTGTTTTAACTAAATATTAGACTTTTTAATGTCTAAAACCTTTTTGAGAGAAAAATAACTATGGCAAAGTCCTCCATGAAATATACTATGATATAATAATGAAAAGATGGCTTGATAAAGCTAGCCAAAGCTAAGTGTAAGTTAAATCCTCTGTGTGGGTGAGGTCTTATGTAATGATTAGATGATTTATGAGAAATTAATATTGGAAGGCAAGTGAAAAAATATCTCTAAATCAGGGAATATAGTATGTGAGAACTATGTAGGTGTATGACAGTGTGTGCAAGATGTCGAAATATTTTTACTCTTTACTTTGCAAAGTATAATCACTGTAAAATTGTGAAGTGTGTATATTTAGTGCCACATAGTATATCTTTAATGGTGCAAATGGGAACACACTGTACAAAAAGTTCTCTGTTAAGGTACCCATCAAGGATGTTTAATTCTACATCTTTGTAATGCAGATGAATTAACAAAACTGTGGGAATTTTGACTTTGGAATTCCTGACTCTTGCCTTGTTAATTTCTCAACCTTAATGTTCCAATATCAGATCCAAATGACTACACATGGTGGATATTACTATCAGCTCAAGATGTTTCTAGAATGTAGAATTTACACTTAAAAAATCATTTGAGAGGGAAGAGAAAAGCAAAAACAATCAGAGTCTGTTCTGTTGATTAGCAGCAGATATCTTTATTAGTTGGATGAGAATGTGAAAATGAACCCACAGTAGTGACAGAAGGTGGGAAAGTGACAGAAAACCATGATTATTTTGATTATTTATACATGTAAAATGTGTGAAATAAACCTCAGATTTTGGAGGAAAATGTCTAAAGGATAAAAAGCAAAGAACTATATTTATAAGTGTTTACTGACTTAAAGTAAAGCCAAAACTACCTTTAAAGATAATGTACATACACACAAAAATAGTTGCCAGCATGAGATATCCAGGGAAACTTTTGAAATATTACTGTGTTACCTCATGAAGGATTGTGGCATAAGTAACAACATAGCGAAGGTGTTTCCTTGCATATTCTCTAATATTGCCTGTTTTCTGCTTCATTGCTTAGGTTAGGAAAAGTGGTAGAAAAGATTGGGTAATTATGTTTTTTTTCATTTTTATAAGAGAACATCATGATTGGAGATTGTGGTGTCTAACTAGAAACATTGCATTTTTAACAACTGATGCTCATAAGACTTTACCTTAACAGCAATCAGGCCTTGAAAGGCATCTTAAAACAGATGTACTTGAACATGACTCCATGTTTAGAGTTTGATGAGCCAGAGGGGCTTCCCATTTCTCACATGGACAGTTTCTTATCTATTACACATCATTCCTCTTTATCTACAGTGTTACACATTCAATACATGCATGTAATTTCTGTCTGTTTTGCAGTCATCACTCAAGTAATGTGGAAGGTTAAATAGGCATCTCAAAGCTTGGAAAATGTGTTAGGTTTCAGTATTCCAGTGCTGTTGGTTTACTAGAAAAATATTCATTTTAAAATTTATTTATAATTGAATTATTGATAGAATTTATTAAAATTTAAATGAAAGACAAAAGTAGGAGTGTGTGTGTTTGTGCGTGTGTGTTGTGCATTCTAGAGAACAAAAATCAGTTTTAAATGCTGAAAAACTTTTGACAAAAAGTTCTAGTAAGGGATTTTAGAATTCAATTTGTTCAAATAGTATAGATAAATGAGAAGTTTTCTCATCAAATCTGCTGTAGTAACCAAAAGAGAAGTGCTTTTTTCAAATAAATATTATTTTCATAATTATCACCATATAAACATTTATTGATGCTTACAGAATAGACATACAGATTGACATCCTTTGTTGCTATAGATATAGATTATCCAAATAAAAAAACTATTGAATGCATAATACATTTTGGTGACTGAATGTCTATTTATTCTGTGTATGCAAAATAATGAAGTAGGCAATGAATTAGGCCATGAATGTATCTCTCCCCTATTCTTCTTGCGTGCCCCTTCTCCCTTCAGATATGATGACTCTTATTTGCCTAGTGATTTGTTCTTTCGCTCAGATGCTAAGTCTTCCCTCTTTGCTTCAGTGGTATTACAGCCAATGCTTTGGCCTTTGCACTGTTCACTTCTCCTTCTATTATACTCAAATAATCAAATATTAACCAAATACCCTACTCTTTATTGTAATGAATGAGATAGATTTGGAAATATTTTTTAAAAGACATAAGAATTGTTCCCAGATATTTAAATCCAGTAGAAGAGAAAATATATGTATGCAGATCGTTTAATAAATTATAGAATGTGATAAAAAGATATTGCTGGAAACTGGAGGATAAAGAGGTATGAACAAAGCAGAGATGAGAAAAAATATGCTAAAAGCAGAAAGAAACAAAGTAAAAAATATGGAGGGATAAAAAGTCTAGGTAGACGTGAAGAATAACAATTATATTTGGCTAGAACGGTGGTTAAGGGGAAATGATCAAAGTTCATCTTTCATAGCACTTTGTAGTACTTTGATTTTAAACCATAAAAGTCCTTGGGTGAAGAATGCAAGTTTCATTCTTTGGCAAAGGTAGGCAAAGGTTTTTGAGAAAGGAATGGACATGATAAATCTATGATTTAGGTAAAACTATTCTGGAAAACAGTGGGAATTAACTTCACAAGTAAACACAAACAATATTTTTACAGTTTTAATTTTGGTAACAGTTAAAATGAAGGAATAAAGTTACTAGTGATGAAAACGAATTCATGAAATAAAATTGAGGAAAACTCAAAAGACAAAGATAGGTATGGAAGAGTTTAATGTGCTTCAAAATATACCATTAAATCCCTTTTTCATTTAGGCTAATATTTTTGAGGGCAGGAGTTTTAAAAATTTTGTTATCACTGCTGAAGTCTCATTGTCTAGAAGAGAACTTGGCACACAGTAGTTCATCAATACCAATTGTGTAATGAATCTAACTTATCTTGATATTAATCAAAATCTTAGGCTAAAAAATCTAATTATCTTCCATACTCAGATTTATATTAATTATGAACTCATTTTCTAGTTCCCAGTGAATTAATTCAAATAAATAAGTCACTGTCAAAAACTGTTTTCACTCCCATCTCTCACCATATGTAGAAATCAATTCAAAATGGATTAAACACTTAAATCTAAGACCTCAAACAATGAAACTACTATAAGAAAACATTGGGGAAACCCTCCAGAACATTAATCTGGGCAAAAATATCTTGAGCAATACCCCCCAAGCACAGGCAGCCAAAGGAAAAATGGACAAATGAGATCACATCAAGAAACTTATGCACAGCAAAGAAAACAGTCAACAAAGTGACGAGACATCCTACACTATAGGAGAAAATATTTGCAAACTATCTATCTGACAGAAGATTAATAACTAGAATATACAAGATGATCAAACAATTCAACAGGGAAAAGTCTAATACTCTGATTAAAATGAGCAACATCATTGATCACCAGAGAAATGCAAACCAAAACTATAATAAAATATCATTTCACTGCAGTTAAAATAAATAATTGTCTATTCAAGGTTTCCTTTATGGAGTTTGAATTGTTTCAGTCCATCACAATACAATAGAATAATTCACAGAACCTTAAGAGTGATACACCAACCAGCCGGGCGCAGTGGCTCACACCTGTAATCCCAGCACTTTGGGAGGCCAAGGCAGGTGAATCACAAGGTCAGTAGTTCGAGACCAGCCTGGCCACCATGGTGAAACCCCGTCTCTAGTAAAAATACAAAAATTAGCTGGGTGTGGTGGTGGGCGCCTGAAACTCAGCTACTTGGGAGGCTGAGGCAGGAGAATCATTTGAACCCGGGAGGCAGAGGTTGCAGTGAGTCAAGATCGCTCCACTGTACTCCATCCTGGGTGACAGTGTGAAACTCTGTCTCAAAAAGAAAAACAAAAATAGATTGATACACCATCCAAAGCTATAATCTCCATTCTATGATATCAGGGCTTGTTCCTCTCCAACTCCATCCTTCCAACCAAGCACCCATTCTTCATGTGTCAGGTACAGTGTCTTCTTGAGTCACTCTGGTGACACAGTGTTAAATAAAGCAGAATCCCTATGTTCAAAAAGGTTTAGAGTTCATGGCAAAGTTTCTCAAGAGACTTTTCTATGTAACATTGAATCCTAGAGAATATACAGATGGTCAAAATCAACATAATTTCAGAATTTCTCACAACCAGTCTTTTTAAAACAAAAGTGCAGTCTCTGAGATCAGGGCATTCTAAATAGAAGTCCTGGTTCCACACTACTGAAATAGTAGTCCAAATGGTTCTACTAACTTCTGGAACAATAGTGGTTAAAGCAGTATTTTCATAGGAAAATTAAATTAAGCAAATTTGTAAAAAAAAAAAAAAATCAAATCAGAATGATCTGAAAATTTTTAGCATAATTCCATAACTCAAATAGCATTTCAGCCCATCATATAAAATTAAGTATGAAATTATATAGTATAGGAGGTAACTAGAGTACCAGTAGATTCAAAACTTCTAGCTTAGATCTAAGCTGTTTTAAATTGACAAAAAATTTAAAATTTATGTATCTTATCAAATTACTAAATAGTTGTTATAGCAGTCACTAACTAAAATATTTTATACATTATCAGGAGATAAATATATAGAGTGGGCTTTCAGAGAGTATGTCACAAACAACGTAAAAGACAATACAGTGTAATTCTAGCTTATATTTTCCATAATTACACTATGGATAATTTTGCTCTACTGACAATCTGCTTTGCAATGTTTCTGGACTTTCTCAAAAGAAGCTTAGCAAAACTCTACATATTGTGCATATGCAGTGAAGCAATTGTATGCATTTTTATTTATTGTTATTTCCAAGATAGAAATTGACAAGTCTCTTACTTGAGAAGATACCTAGTATATCTCTAGGTAACTATCTTCAGATATGTGTGAATATCTGTATCTTGGAAAACAATTCCAAGTGGTATGGCAATAGAAAAGGTCCAGAAATATAAACAGGCAAAGCTTAAAATAGGCTTTGAAATGCAATGAAAGATAGAATTTGCATTGACTGTAATCACTCTCTAGTCATTTTAAACACATCCCCACAGTCTAATCTACAAAGGGTGACCTGCAAATTTTTGCTATTACATCATTCTATAATTACGTTTTATGTCTTGGTTCACTAAAAGATGCCCGAATTTACATTTTATTTAGTTGGAAAATCTCCCGGACCTTATATATTATTTGCTAATATCTGGCAATGTTCTAGAATATTTCTCTGTTTCCACTGCTACCCTGTACCCCTTATTTTGTGGTCTCAAGGGTAATTTCTGGTGTTTCACCATAAACAATACTAGCTACTGGCAATCTGGTTCTCTTTATTTCTTTAAATTTCTCTGATACTTCAGCACTTTGTTTGCTATCCACGGGCTGGCTGATCTCACATGTTAACTGATATGTTAACTCCCCTGCTCAGGAAAAGGAATTACATTCAGGAAGCTAAGACTGACAAGGAAATGAAGCAAAGCATTCCTGATGGTACATACTCTTCTGCCTAGGAGAATCTATAAGCATGTCTTAAATTGTGGTTTTGCAAATAAAAAATGTACTGGTACATAAGAATGTAGGTTGTGGATCACCACTATGCTTGTATAGCTACTGCTTTATAATGAAGTCATCCATCGAAATGCTCAAAATAACACTGGAAGAAATATAAGTAAGTGACAACACAAATTCCAAGCTTTAGTTAAATTTACTATTACCTTTTAGATATGAGATCCATAATGACATCATTATTTTTCTAATCTGTTTTTGCAATCACTGTAACTATTCATTAAGTTTAACCTAGAATCCAAACTAAAAACTGTTCTTAAATGATCAGACTGAAAATTGAGCTAATACAGTACAGTTTTAATTTAGTAATGTCTTTGGCAAGAGCATAGTGACAATATTAATGATCCAGAAGGCAGTTCACAAAGTACTAAGGCATAAAATATAAATGTGATAAAATCTTAGAAACTGTTGTAAACTAATGTTGAAACTTTGAAGAAACGCATTATACTAAGAGTGGCAAGGGCGTTAAAGCTCAGATGCATGTAAATTATGGAATGTGGAAAAAAATGAGATAAAATTTGCAAAGGCTTCGTGTTCTTACTTGAATATGAATTATAATGGAAAATATTTGACTTAATTAGCAAAGTCTCAACAGCTAAAGAACAAAAACAAAAATAAATTAATAGGAAGGATAAATAAACAGAGAAATACTGACATTAATAGGGCATCTTGTGAATGACAGAAACAGTTACAGGTAATTATTAATTTTATGAAACAATGTACACTGGTATTTCAGTATAGTGCAATATGTGTTATATAAAACCTATAAAACCTAGAAGTGTGCCCAACCTCCTCAACATAAATTCCATATATCACAGTCATTTTGTAATTTAACCCACACAACACCACAAAGTGACTTTACTTCCTGTCTCTTCAGATGAGTAAATTGGCAGTGTATATGAAGGCACTGGTAATAAACTACAATAAAGTCTGACTTTCTTTTTTCATTTTTTTTAAAAGTTTAATGTGATTTTTTAAATTATAATATTAATATATGGTCAAAACATAAATTTGAATACAAATATAAAATCAAATCAAGGATAACATGAACCTGAAAATAAAAATAAATTTTAACTCTTAGTTCCATAAATAAGTACATTTAACATATCAATATATGTAATTCTAGTATGTATATCTGTATTCCTAACTCACATGGTAGTACCGAATATTTACAATTTGTAGCATGTTCTCTCAATATATCAGAGGCATTTTCTATTTTCATTACATACTATTTAAATTTTGAGTGCAATGTTTTAAAATACTCTATCTCAAAGCTATCCTTCATTTAGTCAGTGCCTTTTTTTGTTGATATTTTAGCTGTTTGTAATAATTGTCATTATAAACTATTTCTAAATTAGTACACTTACATATACATATATTGTCTCTATCATTTTTTATTGTCTTAAGTTTGACTTCTAAGAATTTGAATTCTAGGATAGATTATATGATTTTTAGGACTCTTAAGCAATATAATTTTTGTAAATATTTTTATTTTGAAATTATTTTAGACATACAGAAATCTTTCAAAGACAGGACACAGAATTTTCGTATACTTTCACCTAATAAAATGTAACTTCCCTGGAAGTTCCCCTGAAGTTACATTTTATGTAATCACTGTATATTTGTCAAAACTAAGAAATTAACATGGGTGTAACATCATTAATTAACCTACAGACTTCATTTGGATTCACAGCTTTTTCACTAATGTCCTTTCTCTATGCGAGAATTCAGTCCAGGAGATGACATTGTGTTTAGCCATCATGTTTCCTCAGTCTCCACCAGCCTGGGAGGTTTTCTTGTTTTTTCTGTTTTTCATGACCTTAACACTTTTGAAGAAGACCAATAAGGGAATGTTAACACAATTCTAGAGATATTATAAGCTTTAATAATAAAATTTTGAAACAATAAATCAGTTTTAAAAGAGTGAATATTAAGGGGAATGATATAGTTTAGATGTCTGTTCCCTCCAAATTTATTGTTGAAATACGATCCTATTGTTGGAGGCGGGGCCAAGTAGGAGTTGTCTGGGTTATGGGAGATGGATCCATTATGAATGGCTAGATGCCTTCTCCTTTGTAATTAGTTCACAAGAGGTCTGGTTGTTAAAAAGAGTCCGGAACCTCCCACTTCTCTCTCTTGCTCCCTCTTTCACCATGTGACATGCGTGCTTCCCCTTCACGTTCTATCAAAAGTAAAAGTTTCCTAAGGCCTCACCAGAAGCAGATGCCAGCACTATGCTTCTTGTACAGTCTGCAAAGCATGAGCCAAAATAAACCTCTTTTCTTTAAAAATTATCCAGTCTCAGGTATTTCTTTATGGCAATGCAAAATGAACTAATAAAGGGCTCTTGATTTTATAAACATACAATAAATTAAATACTTTGTGTAGGTGTAAGAGTCAATATGCTAAGCAACAACAAATATTACAAAGGTAGGAAATAACTACAACCACAAGTCAAAAACATGGTATAACTGAATATATAATTAAAAGAAGCATCAAAAAACTATTAAGAAGAGTTTCCTAAGCAAATGCTGCTTAGGAAAATGGATATTTTAACAAAACTAGGTATTTAAAGTTAGGCTGAGTTAAAAAATTATGGCAAAAAGATAGAAGAAGTAGTCTCTGTGCTCTGATTCCAGAATTCTGGTTAATTTACTTTTATATTTTAAAGTGTTTTCTTCCAGAATATATTTAAATAAGTTAGTAAAAACATTATTCTTATTTTTAACAGACTCTAAGATAATTTGCCATTTTCTTCTTGGATTATATCACTTTTCTTTTCCAAATCATTGATTGGCCATCAACTTTTAGAAGTTAGATAGTTTAAAAATTTGTTGTTTTCATATTTCTGGGACAAATTTTTCTTGGCAGAGATTTGCAGAAAGCCAGATAAGGGCTATTACCCATTTAGTTTAGAGTTACTTTTAAATCTCAGGAACTATATCCAGTCATTTTTTAGCTTTAATATGAGGGCTTATTGAATAATTTTTATTTAAAACTCTGCAACAGGCACTTTCACTATTGATCTATGTTATCTTCTCATTTTCTCAATTTCACTCATTTCTCTCTTTCGCTGTCTTTGTCTTGCTCTTTCTCTAATTCCTTCTTCATTCACATTTATTAACTGATGCTAATATGGGGAAAATGATAAAAATATTACATGATTTAATATATATTTCTTAAGTTATCAAATTTAAAAATTGGAAGAAATCTTAAATATTATTTAATCAACCCCTTCATTTCACAGATTAACAGATTAAGGTTCAAATAAGATAAATAATTTCAGACACTTCCATTTCTACCTGGTAACTGGTGGGACAAATGTTTTCTCATGTTATATTCTTGTAAGCAGGACTTAGGTTCTGTGAATATCTTCACAATTATTTGTAGGTGCTCATTCTTCTGGTCTCAGTTTTATGAAATCAAGCTAATTAGATTTAAATAATTACATAAAGGAAATGTTCACATTAAGGTTTAATGACTGATCATGTGAGGACACTATGCCAAAATATGACAGAATCCTCAGTGACAAAACTTTATGTAAACTGTCTTTTTTTTAGGTCATAGATCACTTGTAGATTTTCCAGATAATATATATGAGAATAAATAAGTAGCAAAAGTGTCTTAAGAATAGAAAAAAGTCAAAATAGAGGAAATAAAAAAGATATTTTCAATAAAGAAGTTTGAATATATGCAACTGTTTAAGATGTTCTTTAAAATACAGCAAAATGTTGTAATCATTGCATTTTGAAGAAATGAGAAGAAATTACCAAAAGAAAAAAGCAGGTTGTACATAGAAGTGACACTTGTCTGGGCATGGCGGCTCGCGCTTGTAATCCCAGCACTTTGGGAGGCCGAGGAGGGCGGATAACGAGGTCAGGAGATTGAGATCATCCTATCCTGGCCAACATGGTGAAATCCCGTCTCTACTAAAAATACAAAAATTAGCTGGGCGTGGTGGTGCGTACCTGTAGTCTCAGCTACTCGGGAGGCTGAAGCAGGAGAATCATTTGAACCTGAGAGGTGGAGGTTGCAGTGAGCCGAGATCACAGCACTGCACTCCATCCAGGCCACAGAGGGAGACTCCGTCAAAAAAAAAAAAAAAAAAAAAAAGGAAGAAGAAGAAGAAAAGAAGAAAGAAGAGACACTTGCAGCTTTCCAGATAAAGCTGATTTTTCCATAGATGTGAACCTCCCCATAGCGAATCATTCATCAGATATCTGTATATTGCAATGATATGTAGATCATTAAGAATCTGTAATATACGAGAGCATATATGGGAGAGTAAAGATGTGAGTTCTATTATTGAACAAATTTACCATGAAGTAAGAAGTGAGAGTTATGTCAATATGTCTAAAGATTAAACTGGAAATTAACTGCTGCATTTATTAATCCTCTGACCAGAACCGTAAGTAAAGTGTCAACAGAAATAAAAATTTCTGGTGATGAGAATTTCATTTCTACTCAATAAATAGTAATAATCAAATATTTTAATATTTTATTCTGAGCAATTTATAAAAGACTAGCTTCGGGATTCACATGTCTTACAAGTGACTATGTCAGTTAGTGTGAAGTTAATTTGAATGTAGGTAGTCACACCCTAATTTCTGGACCATACATGATATTCAGACAAATGTAAAGAGTACGATGAAAGCTGCTTATTAGTGTTATATCCTCTAATGTGTGAGAATTCTGCTGAGTATGAAGATTTGATAGCCTTTATAAAATGGTCTTAGTCGTTTCTGCTGAAGAGAAGCCAAGGATCCATGTTTAAAAGTCAAGTAGATGATATCCCACTTCTAGGATCCTCCTGTCTAATTATTTTACTAATATCCTATGGCCCTAGTCATTTGAATAAAAAGGTAGATTCAGCTCAGCCAAGATTTTACTGTATTAAAGATCACAAGCCTGGCCCCTTGCAAGTTTGCTTTAGTAGAACTTGGTCTCCATAACATCAGCTTATTCCTTGTGACGAAAGCCTCAGTGAGCCAGATCACTTGTGAAGGTCAGAAGCTTGCATAACCTCCAGTCATGGAAATCTTGCCTCTATGACCTACTGATTAATAAACTGTTATCTAGTATAAACAATTAAACAATGAAAAAATATAATTAATAATTTTCATATATTTGACAACAGGCAAAGTACAACTTGGCACAGGAGAGATGAGAAAATAACACAAATCCTATGATCCTCAAATTTTTATCTGAAGGCACTTTCTGGACAGCAGCAAAAGGAGAGGAAAACCAGTGAAGAAATTAAAGAGTTAAGGAGACAGAGCTTGGAACATATTATTTGCAAATATGCAGTGAAAATTTGTAAATGCATATTGTAAATACCTCAACAACAATAAAAAATGAAGATATAAGTAATAAGAGGAAATAAGTGGAATACTAATAAACATAATTCATTCAAAATAATGCAAATTAATCTAAAAAAAGGACACAGGAGAAAATAAAAACCAGTGGATAATCATAAAACACAATATTGATAATTATGCTAAATGTTGAATATCTAAACACTCCAAATTAAAGGCAGAGACTGAATAAAAAAGGAAGACTTACATAACTATAGACAATTGACAAGAAACATAAAGAAAAAGACAGATGGCTTAAAATTGAAAGATAGAAAAAGATGAAGATAATTTTCTATTAATGATAATAAAACTGGAGGAACTATATTAATATCAATGAGGCTAATACCAAATTTAATGAAATATATTTCATGTGCTTATCAAGAAAACATAGCAATCAAAAAATGTATGTGTAATCCCAAAGTTTCAAAATACATAAAGAAAACCTGAAAGAAGTAAAAGAGAAAAACAGACAACTTCACAATTACAGTAATATCTTTCAACAATCCTCTCTTAGTTAATAGACAAGTAGAGCATTGGTGGAACTAGAGAAGAATTAGGACAACTTTACTAATCAAATTTATGTAATAAAATTTATAGATTAATATAAATATTAAAAAATTACAAAGTACACTTTTTTTTTTCCAAAGTCATGCAGCATTCACTGAGTTTGACCTTAATTTGGGCTATAAAACCATTCTTAATAAATTTTAACAGGATTGAAATTTTATATGGCAGTTCTCTGACCACAGTGGAATTAAATTAGAAAATACTAACAGAAGTATGCCTAGAAAAATTCCCAAATTTTTGGAAAATAAACATCATAGTCACAAACAAATCCATGGGTGAAAGAAGAAATTACAGAGAAGTTAGGAAATAATTTGAACTAAGTAAAATTAAACACATACTGCCAAAATTTTTGGAAAGCCACCAAACCAAGTTTAGACAAAATTTAATATGTTCAAATGTTTGATCTAGAAAAAAAAATTGTGACCTAAGATTCCTTCTTAAAAAACTAGAAATATAAAAACAAATTCAACTTTAAATAAACAGAACTGATTTTAAAAACTTACATTAAACAAATAGAAAATAGATAATACAGAAATAAATTAAGTCAATAGATTGTTCTTTGAAAAGATAAATATGATTGATAAATTTCTTCTTATATACAGATCAACTGAAAAAGGAGAAACAGATTCCTAATATCAATTAGGTAAGAGTACATATGTACATTTATTATTTGTCAGCTAAAATAATATAAAAGAGTACGTAACACATGAAAGATTAAAAAAAATTTAAAGAAATGGCTTGAAAATAAATTGGTCTTAGTCTAATGTTATTTATTATTTTCAAAATCAAAAGATGCTTTCTTCTAGAAAAGCAATTGTCTTCAATGCTGCTTGAACATTTTACTTGAAAAATTTGAAAATATGTAGCTCTTTTCTTTGATAGTTATAGGTACTTACAGTACCTGGATCCTTGTGGAAAAAAAAAATTATATTACAATAGTCCCCCCTTATCTGCAGGGGAATTCAAGGCTCTTAGTCTATGCCTGAAACTGCAGATACTACTGAACCCTACACAGACTATGATTCTTCCTATACATACATACCTATGGTAAAGTTTAATATATAAATTAGGTTCATTGAGATAATACAACAATAATAATAAAATAGAACAGTTATAACAATATGCCAGCATCACTATGCTTATGTTTTGGGGCCATTATTAAGTACAATAAGGATTACTTGTCCATAAGCACTGAATACTGCAGTAGGTTTGATAACTGCGATGGCAACTAAGCAACTAATTGGTAGGTACTATTAACAGCGTGGTTTCACAAGACAAAGAGGTGATCTACCGCCAGACAGGATGGAGCAGGATGGTGGGGGATTTCCTCATGCTATTCAGAATGGCAGTAATTTCAAATCTATGAATTGGATATTTCTAAAATTTTACATGTAATATTTTGAAACACAGGGTAACTGAAACTCCAGAATGTGAACTCTTGGATAAGAGGGAGGGGGACTACCATATAGTATTTTTAATAGTACTGTCATTGAAATGAAAGACCACTGGATTTTTTCAGCTTTCATTGATGCTAAATATATTGCCTTAGCCTTTATTATTATATTATTCTATTCTAGGCCTTTCTCAGAATAATTTAAATATTACTTAACTCAAGATATGGAATACTTTATTGGACAGATAGAAAACATCCTCTTTTTCCTTGAGGAAAGAGAATTAAATAACATTGGCAAAATCCTGTGAGGTACCATCCATCAAGAAAAGTGTACCAGTACCTATTATTCTATCTCTTGTCCAAACTGGAACTACTTCTAGATGATTTTCTTTGATATTTGGCTGCTGGGAAGTATCATTTCAAAATCACTGAAACGATGCAATTATAAGTTGAGAGAAATTGCTAATATACGTTCAAAATATGTATGTACATATTCTTTGCTTTAAATCAAACCCATGTTCTTCATATATATATGTAAAAAATATACTCAAAATTCAAAACTCTTTCTATTTTACATAAATTCTGACATTCTGAAAATGCAAACTAATCCTAACATTTTGAAACAGTAAATGAATGTGAAAATATTCATTTATCACAGATTAATAAAGTACAATCTATAAACACATTTGTATTCACAATAATATTTTTACTAAAGCATTTTTTAGAATTTTATATGTTATTTGGAAATAACATGAACTTAGTAGTTTTGCCAAGGCTAAACTGTAGAAGAAACTGATATTCAATCAAAGAAAACTGATATTCAAGTGGAACTCAAAAAATACAGATTATGAAATCATTATTTCACTTAACAAGGAAAGTCGGTCTTATTAGAAAAATCTTTACTTTATTCCAGTAAATCTGAAGTTCAATTGAACTTACAAGTTTTATGTTCAAAGGCTGACATTTGTTCATTAAGTAATAGAAAAATGCTCAGAGGAGGTGTTCCGTAGCCATGCTTTATTACTATTCACCATGTTGTTTCAAGAAAAGGTACATACTGGTCATTAATTTTATATCTCACTTACTTCAGTTGGCATTAACAAAAATTCTTGTGTCCTTTACGCTCAGTAATAGACTTGTACTTACCTGCTGCAGGATAGACAGTACAGCCCAGACCAAGTACCAGAAAGCAATATTCTAGAAACAATCAAATAGAAAAAGGCAAAAAGAAAAAAAGCTTTGGTTCTAAAAACAATTATAACAAAATAATATTAAATTTTGGTAAATATGAGAAATAGCAGAGGATTATTTCTTAAGGATGATCCAAGCCATTTACTTTGGCAAGACATTTATTTTTAACTTAGTGATCACTGATGCCCCTAGCATGTGTTGCTATGCACAATTCATTTCAGATATGTATAAATTGTCATAGTTTGTAGTTTAACTTTAAAGGTAAACGAATTTGAAGTTTCCTGACCAGTACTGATGGCCAGTACTTATTTCTTTCCAAGTGAAGTTTACCTTCTTTTTTATGATAGTAGGCTGATTTAAAAATATTTCTCAGAAATAAATCATTTTCTAATTCTTATGCAAGATAAATTAAAAGCCTGCTAGAAGATATAACTCAATATGCATTTATGAATCATTCATAATTTGATAAGCCTGTTTGAGGCTGTAGATGGAATCTAACTGGGAAAATGGGGAGAAAAGTATCTGCAAAGCAATGTTCAATCTTAATTTACGTTGGGACTTGCCTGAGCATTATTTTCCAATATTGCTTCTGTTATTTCATATGCATCAAATATCTAGAAATGTTTGTATCAGATCCAGATACTTACAAGAACAAAATTCTGATTGATTTTTTCCTAGGTTGTAATAAATATCAGATTATGAATGGATATAACTAAGTTATTTATTGATGTTCTTCCTTTGATGTCTATGATGTATCTCTAGGAAGCGTTCATTACTATACCATAATAGCACACATTTATATAACTATGTATGAATATTTTACTATAACCTTTTAAACAAGAATACATTTAATCCTCACAATTACATTTCAGGAATGCATAGACCAGAAATTAAGAAAGAGGAAGAATACAAAACTTGTCCAAGTTCATACAGCAAATAATTATTGTGGCCATTATTTGGAAGAAGGTCAACTGGCTTGAAAGTCTACATTCTTACCTTAATAAGACATCCTGTGGTTAGAAGAAATAGTCTGATACAGTGTAGTGATTTAAAAGCAGGTGAGAAAATTCTATGATATCCTCATATTGAAAGATTGTTCCAATGTTTTCCAGTTGAAATTAGTCATGCTCATGAAGGTTTTAACCAATAGTGTAGAGTGAAAGTGATACTATATGACTTTCTATGCTAGGTCATAAGAGACAATGCAACTTATACTTAATTGGGACAGGTAGATTTGGAACTTTGATATACCAAATAAGAAGTCTGAATACCTTGAATTCCTTCATACAGCAAGGAAGCAAAGCCATCTGGAGAGGTTACATATAGAGATTCTGATTGAGAATAAGATATCTGTGCCTATGTACCAGACCTGTGAATTAATGAACCTTCATATTATTCGGGCACCCAACTTTCAACTCATCACCAGCATTTAAGTCTCTCTAGCTAAAGTTTGAGAAACCATAGGATAAAAATGAGCCATCCCCTCAGTGCCCTATCCAAATTCCTAACACATGGAATTCTTGCACATATAAAATAGTTTGCTTAAGTCACTAAATTTGGGCATAATTTGTTATACGACAAATTGCTGAAACAAATTTGGTACCTAGAAGAAGCATGCTGCCATAATAGGAAACTAAAGCATCTGGCACTGACTTTGAGGCTGATTGGCAGGAAGAAACTAGAAAGGTTTTGAGGAGACTGTTGAAGGCTGAAGACAAAATGTAAGAAATTGGTACTGAAAGATAACCTTTGTTATGTGCAGTTTGGCAACACTGACATCAATGATAGTGTGGAAATAGAAAATATATCTAATACACTCAATGATTCACAGGCATAATATGGAATATTCCACCTGTTTATTTTCATTAGCATGATAAAATATAAGAAAAGACAAACTAGAAAAAGGAAAAAAAATTCTGATATACAAGCAAAATATAGAGGAGATAGAAAGGATCCAGTAACAACTGGATTCAAAAATAAAACTATTTCTCTTCTCCCATGTCTCAGGACAATGTCTCAAATCTTAGACATGTCAGCAAAAAGTCACAAATGTGGCCCAGCTTTTTACAGCAAAATATAATAAAGACGAAGCACATGATCTGACAGTAAAATGCTTTGGTAAAATCTAAATTAAAAAAAAAAAGTTAAAGTAACATATTAAAAACTTTCAAATACAAGCATGTGGTGCTTAAGGATGAGGATAAGTTCTGAAAGACACATTGTTAGGTGATTTCAGCATTATGCAGACATTATAGAATGTACTTACACAAACTTAGTTGATACAGCTACTACACACCTATGCTATATGGTATAGCTCATTGCTTCTAGGCTACAAACCTGTGCAGCATTTTTACTCTACTGAATACTGTAGGCAGTTGTATCACAACAACAGTAACTATTTGTGTATCTAAATATAACATAGGGAAGGTACAGTAAAAATACAGTATAAAAGTAAAAAAATGGTGCACCTGTATAAGAAACTTACCAAGAATGGAACTTATGGAACTAAAAGTTGCTTTGGGTGAGTCAGGGAGTGAGTGATGAGTGAATGTGATGGCCTATGACATTACTGTACATTACTATAGACTTTATAAACACTATACATTTAAACTCCATTAAATTTATAAAATAATATTTTTACTTCTTCAATACCAAATTAACCTTAGCTTACTGTAACATTTTATTTTGTACATTTTTATTTTAAATTAAGTTTTGGACTCCTTTGGGATAATACTTGTACAGCTATATAAAAATATTTTCTTTATATGCTTATTCTGTTAGCTTTTTTCTAATTTTACTTTTTCAACTTTTTGTTAAAAACCAAGGCATAAATACACACATTAGCCTAGGCCCACACACGGTCAAGATCATTGGTATCATTGTTCCACCTCTGCATCTTGTCCCATTAGAAGGTTTTCAGGGTCCTATCAACAGTGTAAAAGCGTTCCTATTTCTTCACATCCTGTCCAGCACCTGTTGTTTCCTGACTTTTTAATGATCACCATTCTAACTGGTGTGAGATGGTATCTTATTGTGGGTTTGATTTGCATTTCTCTGATGGCCAGTGATGATGGGCATTTCTTCATGTGTCTGTTGGCTGCATAAATATCTTCTTTTGAGAAGTGTCTGTTCATATCCTTCACCCACTTTTTGATGGGTTTGTTTTTTTCTTGTACGTTTGTTTGAGTTCTTTGTAGATTCTGGATATTAGCCCTTTGTCAGATGAGTAGATTGCAAATTTTTTCTCCTATTCTGTAGGTTGCCTGTTCACTCTGATGGTAGTTTCCTTTGCTGTGCAGAAGCTCTTTAGTTTAATTGGATCCCATTTGTCAATTTTGGCTTTTGTTGCCATTCCCTTTGGTTTTTAGACATGAAGTCCTCACCCATGCCTATGTCCTGAATGGTATTGCCTAGGTTTTCTTCCAGGGTTTTCATGGTTTTAGGTCTAACATTTAAGTCTTTAATCCATCTTGAATTAATTTTTGTATAAGGTGTAAGGAAGGGATCCAGTTTCAGCTTTCTACATATGGCTAGCCTGTTTTCCCAGCACCATTTATTAAATAGGGAATTCTTTCCCCATTTCTTGTTTTTGTCAGGTTTGTCAAAGATCAGATGGTTGTAGATATGTGGTATTATTTCTGAGGGCTCTGTTCTGTTCCATTGGTCTATATCTCTGTTTTGGTACCAGTACCTTGCTGTTTTGGTTACTGGAGTCTTGTAGCATAGTTTGAAGTCAGGTAGCATAATGCTTCCAGCTTTGTTCTTTTGGCTTAGGATTCTCTTGGCAATGCAGACTCTTTTTTGGGTCCAGTTCAACCATTGTGGAAGATAGTGTGGCAATTCCTCAAGGATCTAGAACCAGAAATGCCATTTGACCCAGCCATCCCATTACTGGGTATATACCTAAAGGATTATAAATCATGCTGGTATAAAGACACATGCACAAGTATGTTTATTGCAGCACTAGTCACAATAGCAAAGACTTGGAACCAACCCAAATGCCCATCAATGATAGACTAGATTAATAAAATGTGGCATATATACACCATGGAATACTATGCAGCCATAAAAAGGGATGAGTTCATGTCTTTGCAGGGACATGGATGAAGCTGGAAACCATCATTCTCAGCAAAGTATTGCAAGGACAGAAAACCAAACACTGCATGTTCTCACTCATATGTGGGAATTGAACAATGAGAACACTTGGACACAGGAAGGGGAACATCACACACTGGGGCCTGTCATGGGGTGGGAGGAGGGGGGAAGGATAGCATTAGGAGATATAACTAATGTAAATGATGAGTTAATGGGTGCAGCACACCAACATGGCACATGTATACATATGTAACAAACCTGCATGTTGTGCACATGTACCCTAGAACTTACAGCATAATAATAATAAAAAAAGAAGGTATTCGGGGCAATAACATGCATGGATCTGTCATCTCCTATGATAACGATGCCTTCTTCTGGAATACCTCCTAAAGACCTACCTAAGGCTGTTTTACAGTTAAATTTTTTATATACAAATAGAAGGAATGCACTCTAAAATGATGATAAAAAGGATACTATAGTAAATACACAAACCAGTAACAGATATTTATTATTATCAAGTATTATGCACTGTACATAATTGTATATGCTATCCTTTTATATGACTGGCAGTGCAATAAGTTCGTTTACACCTGCTATATTAGTCCATATTCATGCTGCTGAAAAAGACATACCCAGGACTGGGAAGAAAAAGATTTAATAGGACTTACAGTTCCACTTGGCTGGGGGGCCCTCAGAATCATGGTAGGAGGCAAAAGGCACTACTTACATGGTGATGGCAAGAAAAAATTAGGAAGAAGCAAAAGTGGAAATCTCTGATACACCCATCAGATCTCATGAGACTTATTCATTATCACGAGAATAGCAGGGGAAAGACCGGCCCTCATGATTCAATTACTTCCCCTTGGGTCCCTCCCACAGCACTTGAGAATTCTGGGAGATACAATTCAAGTTGAGATTTGGTGAGGACATAGCCAAACTATCTCATTCCACCACTGGCCCCTCCAAAGCTCATGTCCTCACATTTCAAAACCAATTACGCCTTCCTAACAGTCCTCCAAACTCTTAACTCGCCCAAAGTCTCATCTGAGACAAGGAAAGTCCCTTCCACCTATGAGCTTGCAAAATCAAAATCAAGATAGTTATTTCTTAGATAAAATGGGCGTACAGGCACTGGGTAAATACAGCTGTTCCAGATAAGAGAAATTGACCAAAACAAAGGGGTTACAGGGCCCGTGCATGTCTGAAATCCAGCAGGGCAGTTAAATTTTAAAGCTCCAAAATTATCTCCTTTGACCCCAGGTCTCACATCCAGGTCACGCTGATGCAAGAGGTGGGTGCCCATGGTCTTGAGCAGCTCTGCTCCTGTGGCTTTGCAAGGTACAGCCTCCCTCCTGGTTGCTTTCATGGGCCAGCATTGAGTGTCTGTGGCTTTTCCACGTGCACAGTGCAAGCTGTCAATGGATCTGCCATTCTGAGGTCTGGAGGATGGTGGCTGTCTTCTCACAGCTCCACTAGGCAGTGCCCCAGTAGGGACACTGTGTGGGCTCTGACCTCACATTTCCCTTCCATACTGCCCTAGAAGAGGTTCTTCTTGAGGCTCCACCCCTGCAGCAAACTTTTACTTGGGCATCTGAGCATTTCCATACATCTTCTGTAATCTAGGCAGAAGTTCCCAAACCTCAGTTCCTGACTTCTGTGCGCACACAGGCTCAACACTACATGAAAGCTTCCAAGTCTTGGGGCTTCCACCCTCTGAAGCCACAGCCCAAGCTCTAAATTGGCCTCTTTCAGCCATGGCTGGAGTGGCTGGGATGCAGGGCACAAAGTCTCTAGACTGCACACAGCACAGAGACCTTGGACCCGGCCCACAGAACCACTTTTCCTCCTGGACTTCTGAGCCTGTGATGGGAGGGTCTTCCGTGAAGGTCTCTGACATGGCCTGGAGACATTTGCTGCATTGTCTTGAGGATTAACATTAGGCTTCTTGCTAATTATACAAATTTCTACAGTTGGTTTGAATTTCTCCTAGAAAAAAAGAAATGGATTTCTCTTTTCTACTGCGTTGTCAAGCTGAAAATTTTCTGAGCTTTCATGCTCTGTTTCCCTTTTAAAATGGAATGCTTTTAACAGCACCCAAGTCACCTGTCGAATGCTTTGCTGCTTAGAAATTTCTCCCACAAAATGCCCTAAATTATCTCTCAAATTCAAAGTTCCACAAATTTCTAGGGCAGGGGCAAAATGCCACCAGTCTCTTTGCTAAAACATAACAAGAGTTACCTTTGCTCCAGTTCCCAAGAAGTTCCTCATCTCTGTTTGAGACCACCTCAGCATGGACCTTATTGTGCATATCACTATCAACATTTTTGTCAAAGCCATTCAACAAGTCTCTAGGAGGTTTCAAACTTTCCCACATTTTTCTATCTTCTTCTGAGGCCTAACAAACTGTTCCAACCTCTGCCTATTATCCAGTTCCAAAGTCAGTTCCACATTTTCAGGTATCTCTTCAGCAACACCCCACTCCTGGTACCAATTTACTGTATTAGTCTGTTTTCATGCTGCTGATAAAGACATATTAGAGACTGGGAAGAAAAGAAGGTTTAATTGGACTTACAGTTCCACATGGCTCGAGAGGCCTCAGAATCATAGTCGGAAGCAAAAGGCACTTCTTACATGGCGACGGCAAGAGAAAAATGGGGATAAAGCAAAAGTGGAAACTCCTGAGAAACCCATCAGTTCTCGTGAGACTTAATTCACTATCATGAGAATAGCATGGGAAAGACCGACCCCCGTGATTCAATTACCTCCTCCTGGGTCCCTCCCACAACACATGGGAATTCTGGGAGGTACAATTAAAGTTGAGATTTGGGTGGGGACACAGCCAAACCATATCAACTGCATTACCACAAACATATAAATAATATGCTGCACTACAACATTAAGACTGCTATGACATCGTTGGGCAGTTTTTCAGCTCCCTGATAATCTTAAGCAACCACTGTTGTATAAATAGTCTGTTGTGGACCACAACATCACTATATAGTGCATGACCATACACAAAAGCCTCCGAGGATCTTAAGGAAATGAATGAGAAAAGTGTCCAGCAATAGAATGTCTAAGAACCTCAAGTGCATTGTCCCACAGCGACTAAAAGAAAGCCTAGCATAAAAAAGGGCCACTTTCAGGAGATTTATGAGTGTGGCTTTTGTCTAGTGAAGTAGATTGTAAATTGATATATGAGAAATCCACGAGGCTTTTAAAGGGATTTTAACATCTTGGACTAATATGATAAAAGTCAAGGGCAAACTTTGTACTTTTTCACTGATACAAATTAGGAAACAAGCTGAGAAAAGCACTCAGCTGCAAATATGGACCATTTTTTAATGGAAAAGGAAGGATGACTCGGAGGGTGAAACTGAGATCTCAGAAGCTGAAACGAAAAGCCATATAAAAAAGCAACTCTCAGAGAACGTAAAGCTGAGTCATACTTAAGAAATTGGCAACATGTTCCCAGGTGCAATTAAGAATTGCTACAGCACAGTGACTACCACTTACCCCCCATTTTCTTACCTTTTTATTGGAAGAGTCTATAGTCATGATCCTACACTTGTCCTACCAATATATGTTTAGGGATTGGAAGGCAAGTAACTTGTCCGCATAGTTCATAGGTCTTCAGATGCAGACAAACCAAACCACTCCTGAAGATATGAGAATCAGAAGAAGCTCATCCATGCCTGGACCTGGTCTAGGTGAAAAGTTTCCAGAATTTGACACCTATGCTCTTACTATAAAATAGATAATTCAGAAAAGTCTAAGGGATGAATATATTATAAAAAGTTGTAGGAACACAAATGGTTTATAGTCAAAGGTCAGAAGTGGGGATTTAAAAATTATGTCCACAAATGTTTGACACTTCTCCAATTGAGAGGCAGTCCTTGAATAGAGGCATGCATGTAACTGTTTCAATTAACAGAGTTCTGTGAAATTGGCATAGTGTGGTATGCAAGGCTAGGTCATCACAAGAATGAAACTTTGGCTCAAATTTGCCCTTGGACCCCTGAGCCACTTTGTATGATAAGTCTGACTGCCCTGTGGTCACCATGCTTTCAAAAAGCCAGTCAGTGGCCTGTAATCTCAGCACTCTGGGAGGCAGAAGCAGGTGGATAACCTGAGGTCAGGAGGTTGAGACCATACTGGCCAACATGGTGAAACACCGTCTCCACTAAAATTTCAAAAAAATTAGCTGGGCATGGTGGCGCATGCCTGTAATCCCAGCTGCTAGGGAGGCTGAGGAAGAAGAATCTCTTGAACCCAGGAGACAAGGTTGCAGTGAGCCAAGGTTGCACCATTGCACTCCAGCCTGGATGACAATATCTCAAAAAAAAAAAAAAAAAGTCAAATAGATTGCTAGAATCTTTTTTTTTTTTTTTGTTAATTACACAACTACATGACAGTCATTAATATTTAAGAGTTTTGTTTATTAATAGTTTTTTTTTCCTTTTTTTTTTTTAACATGGAGTCTTGCTCTGTTGCCCAGGCTATAGTGCAGTGGCATGATCTTGGCTCACTGCAACCTCCACTTCCCAGGTTCAAGCAATTCTTCTGTTTCAGACTTCCAAGTAGCTGGAACTACAGGTGCCCTCCGCCACACCCTGCTAATTTTTGTATTTTTAGTAGAGACAGGGTTTCACTATATTGGTCAGGTTGGTCTCAAACTCCTGACCTCAAATGATCCACCCGTCTCAGCCTCCCAAAGTGTTGGGATTACAGGTGTGAGCCACCATGCCCATCTATTAATAGATTTAAGCAGTTAATTGAAAAGGCTTAACTGAAAAGAAGATATTAGTCTAGAGAGAAGAAAAATATCTAAGGGGAGCTGTCATTATTTAATTCTGAAACTTTTGTCTTATACTCTGGAATTAAATCTCTCCCAAATGAGCAAAATTCTGGGCTTCTATATTCAGGTTTGATTCTATTGAATACGACATTAAACGAAGTTGTCTTGCTAAATTTCCTCATATGCTCTCAATTAGTGTACATACTCCCCTTTCACCCTTCAATAAATGCCTCCCTATTAGTCTGTTTTCAAGCTGCTGATAAAGACATACATGAGACTGGGTAATTTATTTTTAATAAAGGCATTTAATGGACTCACAGTTCCATGTGGCTGGGGAGGCCTCACAATCATGGCAGAAGGCAAAATACATGTCTTATAAGGTGGCAGACAAGAGAGAAACAGGACCAAGTGAAAGAGATTTCCTCTTATAAAACCACCAGATTTCATGATACTTATTGACTACCATGAGAATAGTCTGGCGGAGACTGCCCCTAAGACTCAGTTGTTTCCTATCGGGTCCGTCCCACAACACATGGGAATTATGTGAGCTACAATTCAAGATGAGATTTGGGTGGGGACACAGTCAAACCATATCACATAGCATTTTGTTTTAAGTTCTAGACAACTCCCAGATATCACAGCTTCAACCAACAATGAATGAACATGATTAATGGATAAAATGAAATATTCACAAAAGCAAAAATAATTTTTTCAATTTTTAAAAAGTTAGTTATTTTACACAAGGTCATTGAAAATCATATATAGAACTGTAAAATACAACTTATCAGCAATCTCTCTGTCACTATATGTACATATATATACACACACACACAATTATATATATGTGTGTGTGTGTTTGTGAGTGTGTATATATACAGTTGACCCATAAACAACACAAATTTGAACCACGTGGGTTCACTTACATGTGAATTTTCTTTCACCTCTGTCATCCCTGAGACAGCAAGACCAACCCCTCCTCTTCCTCTTCCTCTTCCTCCTCAGCCTACTCAATAGGACGAGGACCTTTATGATAATCCACTTCCTCTTAATGAATAGTAAATATATTTCTCTCCTTTTTGATTTTTGTAATAACATTTTTTCCTCTAGCTTACTTTATTATAAGCTTATAGAATATCATCTATAGATAAAATATGTTTAATTCTTAGGTTATTGGTAAGGCTTCCATTCAATAGTCAGCTATGAGTAGTTAAATTTGAGGTAAGTCAAAAGCTAGATATAGGTTTTCTACTGTTGGGGGGCAATGTCCTAACCTTATGTTGTTCAAAGGTAAATTATATATCTATGTATATATCCCCAAAACATAAAATAGTTACTAAGTTAGTGTTTTTATAACTTAATAAACAATTACCACCACCTAAGAAATTGGTGTGTTCTGAACATAAAGAATAAAGCATTCCAACGGACTTATTTTAAGCCTTCTTGAAACTATTTTAAACTTATAAATGGTAAAATTCAGTTTAATAATTAATCAACACAATTTTAAACTAATCCAGTATTAGTTTCTTCTCAGACCATTTTTGAGGCTATTATTAAAAAACATTTATTAATTCTGAGTTACAAAAATCAAGCATAAACACATAACCACTATGTAAAATTAGTTTTCCATTTACTAGCTTCTAATGAAAAACAGTGTTGAAAATAAGTGAATAATAACTGAATGTGCTATTAACAAAATAGCCAACAGCTGATGTGGTATCAAATAAATGCTATAAATTGATTAAGGTGGTGATATTGTTATGATATGTAAAGTGATGTTTTCCTGGTTTTTTTCATTAGCTAGGAGGATTTCTTGAACACCTACTACATGCCAAAAACTCTTCACTGGTCTCTGTCCTGAGGAGATTGTAGTCAAGTAAATTTAAAAACACTGCAAAGAAATTTTAAAAAGCATTTTAAAAGCATGGAGAGTGGAGGTTTTCCATTTAAATTTTAAAATTTAAATTTTCCAATTTAAAAGCATTATATTTTGTGTAAATCTTTCAGTCTGTTTAGTTTGTTGACAATACAAATCACAATGTAGGCTACTGGAAACCATCTATAGACCTGTGGTAAATATTATCCATCTAGTATGTAGAAGGTGGATTGCGTTCTTCAACTGTTAATTCACAACTCAATATGGGAAACACTATTGAAAAGGTTCAAAGGGAGCTGACCTCACAGAGGGAGCTCCCCTGAACTGAGTAAACAGGGCCTGAATTCAGCAAAGTGGAGACTCATATACATCACATTATAGATTTTTGGTTGGAGTTAGAAGAATTGTTATGTGTAATATGCTAACTTGGCATATGGAGAAATATCATTTCAAAGACATTTAGTTAATGCTTCAGATATTTGCAAATATTTGCATTTTCTTTGAACATTTTTAGCACTCTCTAAAAACAAAACATAGTTGAATTTGACTTGCTTAGTGCACATTTCAAGTCGAAAAAAGCAATTGAAAACTACTAGTTTTATATTAAGATGATGAAAATGAACCTACATTGATTAAATGCTTAAATAAGTTTGGAACGAGTTTAACAAAAGCTTTCCAAACATTTGTGAAACTTTTTATAATCTTCCTTACATGTGGGATTGGTAGTAAAATCTGATACCAGGGGTAGCTTTTCAAATACATTTCAAAATAATAAGACCTGTCAGTGTTCCATTTGAATCATTAACTGTATATGGTCCCTTCCCATATGTACCAATGGCTTCCTCGCACACTTGTGGTTACAACATTACCTCCTACCGCTAAATGCATTCCCACTCCAATATACCTGCCTGCCTATTGTATAATATTTTGAGTTTCCTAGAAAATAAATTTAAAAGAATAAATGTAGTTTAAGGACTTTTTTTTTTTTTTTTGCCTTTTACTAGTATTCTATTTTTGTTCATACATGATTATTTTACCCCCATATACTGGAAGAGAAAGAATTCTAAATTCAGAGTTAGAAAACTGTAGATATGATTATACATAATTTTGTGACATGGGAAGATTCAAATAAAAGTCTCAGGCTTGCAATATGATTGTCAACAGAAAGAGACGGACTGAAACTCAGGGAGGGATGGACTGAAACTCAGGAAGGGTTTCATTTTGGTAGTAACTTTAATCAATTTGGTAGTGGGTGTCTGAGAGCTATTCTGAGACAGATTCTGAAAACAAGTCCATTCAGACTAAGAATCCCAACACTCAATGTGGATGAATGCCATGAACATGGGCTCATGATACTTGTGACAATGTTGCCATGTAGTTACCATATCTGCCCAAGATAATGTGCTAGGTTGTTTCCAGCTCTAACAGCTTATGATTCACTTATTCCAGTCCCCTAAATTACTTCTATCTCCAGAGGAAATAAGTCAATTCTTATTTTCACAGCTGGAGAAATTACTGTCAAAGTAAAATTTGAAAGTTATATAAGTACCCTTTGTACCCTTTCTTAACTTTATGTTTAGTGATAATGTTTATACTCAAATAGGAGAGTGGATTAGTCATAAAAATAAAACAACAGAGGACTAAAAGACTTTGCCAATACATGTACTCAGATATTATTTCCAATTTCCAGAATAAAATTTCAGTTTCTTACACAACAATTAAAATATGGTGGTGCTCACCAAAACTACTTTCATCTTGCTATAGTGTACAGCTTTGCCTAGGTAAGGAAAGCATGGTAGGGTTGCTGAAAATAGCTCAATGTAAAAACCATTGAGTCTTTTCGTAAAGTCTTAATCTTGACTTATTTGTGAATATTTATTAAAGGATAATTATGTGGCAGACTTCTAATAATATGGAATCCTCAGATCTAACTTTGAAGTGTTGATGTAAGAAGGAAAAATCTATTCCATGACAATAACACTAATACTGCCATTAATCCTGATACTAACATAATAGTAACACTAGTAATATATAATATTTACCATTTACTTTATGCCACTGTGCTAATGGGTTTACAAGTATGAATCCATTAAATCCTCACAACAGCCTCCCTTATGTATTACCATAATTTGAGATAAATATGTAGTAAATAATTTGTCTAAGATTATCTAGATGGTTGAGTCCATGATTCAAACACCAGCATTCTAGTCCTAAGGTGTCTTTAATTGGAAATTGTCACAGCAGAATAAAGTTCTTCAATTTATAACTAACAAGATACTTATTAGATTGCCATTGTAATAAAAAACTTCAAGAGCTTGTAAGTCTTGGTTATTTTGTCATTCAACAAATATTTCCTGAGAGTTTACATGTACCAGGTAAATGCAATGATGAGAAGATACAAGTTCCTTCATTTCACAGTATCTGGAGTCTAGCCTACTTCTGAACATAGATGTCAAACCCAGACCTGTGCTATGCAGGTAAGGAACATTATAATAACTATAACATAGAAGAGGCTACTGAAGCAACCTGATATATAATACATTACATACAGTCTTACCTGAACCTACAAAAATTGCAGTTTAAAGACTTTGTACATTAATAGGAAGAAGAATGCACAGAAACTCTCAAAAGCTTCCTCTGCAGGACTAGCTAACATTTTTTCATTGCTAGACATGTCAGAGTCTTAGAAAGGAGCAACTGGAATTCCATTTAACAAAATAGACATAAAAGGCAAAAAAAAAAAAATAGAGATGGAAGACTAACAGTCTAATTTGTCTGCTAGTCAGTAATGTGCTGCCCTCATTCAATGCCTAAATTGATCAATGTTCCCATTGTAAGCTAAGTTTCTTTCAGAGTTTTTGAGGTCTTAATCTTTCACTCCATTAAATCCTATTGTAAATAATAATGATAAAGCTACCTCATTGCAATACATGGCGTATTTGGCTCTCCTGAATCATCCCTGGGTAGGGAGTTTCCTATGTACACCTAATTCAATCATGAATAGCAATTATTGCAGATAATAAAATGGGGTTTCTGCTGCTGCAGCTTAAATAACATGGTTGAGGAGTATTAAGCAGATATTTGTATATTAAGGGTTTTGCAATCTTGGTTGCAATATTGTGATATTACTAACACTTTGCAAATATTTACTTTAGCAATGTCACTCATTTTGAAGTAGA
The DNA here is from genome assembly GCF_024542745.1 of Macaca thibetana thibetana. Taxonomy (NCBI): domain Eukaryota; kingdom Metazoa; phylum Chordata; class Mammalia; order Primates; family Cercopithecidae; genus Macaca; species Macaca thibetana. Next base: position 63,119,030 of record NC_065582.1, on the reverse strand, counting down.
AATGCCCATGTAATTTCGCAAACATTGTAAATCATCATAGTTTTCATTTATGAATGTGTTTTCACAGTGTAGCCCCTAAAAATGGTAGTAATACAAATGTACTTCAGTGCCTCTGTATGTATCTTTATCTTAGATATGAAATTTAACTTAGAAAAAATTATATTGTAAGCATTAGAAACAGATGTTTTTTATGCATACTGATTAGACCATTAATTGGTTTTCTTCTCAGTTCTTCTATAATTACTCATGACATGTCATTCACTGGCACAGTGCTACTTTGCCACTTTCAGTGACCCAAAACTAACCTTTTCCAAAGAAGTGCAGAAAACTCTACTTTTTCCTTTGGAAAGTTGGAGGTCAACTGAAAGGTTGCTTTGGTAGAAAAGGGTTAAAATTCCACTAGCTAAAATCTCCGGAGGGATTACATAACTCAAAACAAAGGAAGTTAAATACTTAGCTTACCAAAGTATGCAGAATGACAGAAAAAGCATCTGTCTAGAGAGAACTTCATCCTCATGACTATAATCTACCTCTTTGTTTATGGCTGGTGCACTGAATGCCTTCTTATAGCCTTTAACCCACCGGGGCTAAGAGTGGCCTTACTAAGAGCCCAGACTGCACAAAGGTACCTTGAAAGTTGGCTGAGACAGAGTGTAAATCTCCACTTTAGCCCACCAAGATGACACCATACTTTCTTCCAAGTCTCGGAATCCCAAGCCAACATAGGAGATGAGTAGGAATATAAATTAAAACTCCTTCATGCTTAAACTCTTTCTTTTATGGTTCTTATTCCCACATATGGATTAAATTTTTACTTTTGCAGAAGGGCATTTTTTTCTAGAAACATGCTCATATAACAAAGTTCAAGTCCCGTTTCTCTTTCATTTGATCTTCAGGGTCTCCACTGAATGTCCACTGCTCTCTATTAATGTGACTTTAGCAAGTTTGTCCACTTGAGTAAATTTGGGTTCCAGGAACACCAGGGGGCTCTTTGCCCTTGTGTTTACCTTCAAGGTCAAAGCCATGGAAATCATGTCACACAGCTTCTTTCTGAACATGTTGGCTCATTTATTTCAAGGGTTCCATATTCCCTGGGAAGTTGTTCTTTCCAAAGTCAATTTTAAGGTTAAGCAAATATTGGTGCATATAGCAGTGCGTCCCAGTGCTTCCTTCTTTGATTTCTTTTACATGCAAAATTCTAAGACACTGTCATGAGTTCTTCAGAGAAAAGTTTCTCTGCACTTCTAACAGGTCATTTTTTCTTTTAGACATATTTTTCCATATGCCATAGTGAATGGATATTAAAGATGCATTTAGAAACCTATAATTGATGAAAACAGAATCTCAGGTTTATGATATCTCTCACAATAATATAAAGAATGAAAGTTCTGTATCTCTCATTTTCTATTAAACACATACACACAGAAATGGGTATGAAGTGTCCATAAAAATAGAAGACTATGGAAAACTTTCTGTCCAGCATTAACTCCATTGGAATATCTATGAAACTTCATTCCATAAACTTGGTTTGTCTGGCCTTCTATCTGCATTTTGGGCTTTTCAGTTGACAATAAAGGCAAATTAACTTGCATACAAAAAGGGATTTTCTTTACTAAAAGGTAGTTAATACTTTATTTTAAAATGTGTCATAGATCGTTGCATTTTGAAATTAAGGTCTCTGAAGAAAACTAGTTGAGATGTTAATGTCTTTGTCCATTTAATTATCTGAAATGATAATAACTAGAATAGTATTTAGTTATTCTAAAACATAAAGAATGCTGCTTGCAACAGTAAATACATCTTCAGGTAAACAACTTTTATACTAGAACATACATACATATATAGTTGTATAGAATATATAGATGTGTGTGTGTGTGTGTATCCATATGCAGGTACCTATGTATTATTGAAGCACATGTTTCAACTTAATTGATAGTTTAATAAACATGTTTATTCCATTTGATGAATTTATGGTGAATATCACCTTACTAAATAGCTTTCCTTATGTAATTTTACATATATGAGATTGCATTCAAAATTGAAATCCTTGCAATATTGAAAGTTAGATGACCAAAGTTGAAGTCTCTATACTGCTATTTATCAGTTTTTCCCTTGGCATTCCTGAGCCTCATTTACCAGCATCACATTTTGAAATGTTGTCACTGTTTACCTCCAATAGGTTAAAAAGGTGTCTACCGTACATGGTTGCTCAAAGCCCCAAATAAGATACCACTTGGAGAAATAATTAGTAAACTATAATGTTTACAATAACCTCAGGAAAATTAATTAATATACAACATTTGGCAAGCATATTTCATATTTAATTATACTATTGGTGGGAATGTAAATTAGTACAGCCACTCTGGGAAACAGTATGCAGTTTCTTCAAAACACTAAAAGTAGAAATACATATTACCTAGCAAGCCTACTGCTGGGTATATATCCAAAAGAAAGAAAATCAACATATTGAAGAGAGATGGGCACTCTGATATTTATTGCAGCACCATTCACAATAGCCAAGATATGGAATCAATGTAGGTGTCCATCAAAAGACAAAAGGATTAAAAATGGGATATATTTACTCATACAATGAAATGAAATCCTGTCATTTGCAGCAACACAGATGGAACTGAAGGACATTAGGTTAAGGGAAATAAGCCAGGCACAGAAAGATAAACAATGCATGTTCTCATTCATATATGGAAGTTATTTATAAGGAAGCGGTGAACAGAATGGTGGTTACCCAAGGCTGGAAAGGGGAGTGGGGAGAGGGAGATGGAGAAGGGTTGGTTAATAAGAACATATACATAGTTAGAGAAGAAGAAATAAATTGTAGTGTTCAATAGCACAATAGAGTGACTAAAGTTAAAAATAAATCATTGTATATTTCAAATGGCTAGAAGGTAAGATTTGAAATGTACCCAACATAAAGAAATGCTAATCGTTTGAGGTTATAGATTTTTCAGTTACTCAGATTTGATCATTACATATTTTATCCTTGTATCAAAATATTACATGTACCCCATAAATATATGTAACTATCATGTATTAATAAAAATAATAAAACCAAAATAAAAATAAATAAATTATGTTCACTTGTGATGTGTGCAATATTTGTGTCCCCCTCCGACAGATACATATGTTGAAATCCTAACTCTCAATGTGATGGTATTAGGTGGTGGGATCTTTGTGAGGTGACAAGGTAATATAAATGGGGCCCTCATTAATGAGATTCATACCCTTATAAAAGGGACCCCAGAGAGCTCTCTCACCCTCTTTTTTATTTTTATTTTTTTGAGACAGAGTCTTGCGGTATTGCCCAGGTTGGAGTGCAGTAGTATTATCTTGGCTCACTGCAACCTCTGCCTCCCAGGTCCATTCTCCTGCCTCAGCCTTCCAAGTAGCTAGAATTTCAGGCATACAACACTATGAAGTGCTAATTTTTGTATTTTTGTAGAGATGGGATTTCTCCATGTTGGCCAGGCGGGTGTTGAAGCCTGACTTCAAATGAATCACCCTCCTCGGCCTCCCAAAGTGCCGGGATTACAGGCGTGAGCCAGGGCGCCCAGCTTTACCTTCTTTTTTGTCATGTGAGAGCACAGCAAGAAAATGGCCATCCACGAACTAGGTGGCAGGTCTTCTGGTGCCTTGATCTTGGAGTTTCCATCATCCAGAATTATGAGAAACTAGTCTTTGTTGTTTAAACCTCCTAGTCTATGGTATCTTGTTGTAGCAAAGTGAATGGAGACACTGGCATTTTTCACATTACTTGTTGAATCTCTCTACTTTGATAGCAGTTCCTGAAGCATTGAAACGTGTAAAACACCATTTCTCTGAGTACTTTTGTAGCCAAAATGTTAGCTCACCATATTTTATACAAAGCAGCAAAATACAGTTATTAATACCGGTAAACAAATTGGATGTGTTTTGAAGATCTTGAAGGAAAATTAACTAAAAATGATAGAAGGCTTATTGATCCTTTGACTCAAGTACATTCTTTTCAGTGAACCCACTGGAAGAGACTGCTTCCAGGTCCTATAGGCTTGTCCACTGAATAAGTATTATATGTCTTAGATAAACCTACTCTTCTTGCTATTGGCCTTTTAGTTCCACACAGCAGTAGGAAGCCATGGGCAATCTGGAAGATAGAATGGCGTATGAAATTCATCTACTAGTAAAGGAGTTCGGAGTATAGAATCAAGCTAGACATTGGTTATGGTATATGAATGAATATAAATAAAATTCCTCTGTTACTGGAAGCAGTAAACCATGGATCAGCTTCCCTTCTACTTTCTCTAGTATTCCTCAGGCCAGTTCATTTTTACACCATTTCCTTCTGCAGTAAGCATTGCTATATTATGCCTAAGCATAAAAATGAGAATCAAACTAATTAATTTGCTTAACTTTTCTCGGGTTTTCTCCCAAGTCAATGACTCAACTTAGTTCTCTGCACAATGGCTAGCCAATCAAGTTTCATTTTGTTTTTACCTCTTTCTGTTGCATTAACAAATGGTAAGGTTTTTACAAGAGTGTAGTATTATTTTGAAATTTTATGCGACCATATGTGAGGAAATTCAAATTTATGATTCCCTCATCAGTAAGCACAAGCTGACTGTGTTCTGACAATCCATATATACCATAACAGCTTCTGTAAAAAGAGACTTAAGAGACTCATATTTTATAGTTTGGAAAATTCCAGAACCAACTCTTGTGCTAAAATGGTAGCTATTATTTTTATTTGTTTTAATCATCATCATCAACAAAACATGGTTCACTCTCCAAAATATTTGGAATGTGATCCATTGCAGATGTAAGGTCAAGTTTGAGGGCTATAACGACGAAAGGAACTACTTATTGGTATTAGGTCATTTCATCTGGGTTGGTGATTAGTGTGCTAACCCGGATCTGTCATTGCTTGAACAAATCTCAAAAACAGAGAACCAACATGAGGGCCTTGCTTATGAAGAATCACTATGCTCTTGTGTTCCGGTCATGGATTTATAGCCTCACAAACTGTCTACCCTCTACCAACTTTTGATGAGATACACAGAATAAATGTTTTTTCAGATTCCTTCCTTCTTCCTCAAATCCGATAATTATTTTTGGAGTTTGTATCCTGCATGGAAGTCCATTTCAGCACTTCCTATTTTTGATGCTGATTGTTGCACATGATGCAAACTTGACCTGCTGTATCCCATATATTCCAGATTCGCAGCTGTGAAGGGCTGGTTTTCAGATTAGGTCTTACAAAGTTCCTAACCTTGGTATCTCTGTCACTCTGTACGTGACCTTATCATGCAGAGTAAACACATAAATATGAGGTTCTCAGGAATTATAAAGCCTTTTCCAAGAGGTCTGAGTTCAACCCTCCCCCTTTCTTCTCTTGGGTTCATACTCTTCTCCCTTTAGCACTCTGCCCTATCAAAACACTTCATGAAAATATCTGGTTAGCCCATCACACTGTGATTTATAAAGCTTGGTGTATTGTCATTCCCAGGTGCATTTGAACTTTAACCCCAGACAAGGAGCCTTAAATCAAAAAAAAATGGCGCTGTAATTAACTTTAATAATTTATGGTCTCTGTGAGCAAGTGAAAGATGGATTTGGGAAGTTAGGGAGTGGGTTTCTATTTAACCCTGAAACCATATATTAATTGATATGCCATCTCTGTGATAAGGACCATTTAGATATTAAATCATTTAAACATTCTTCTATCTGTTATGGAAATACAGAAATCTTTGCCTGAGAATTCATAAGAGGTGATGAAAGGAATAAAAAATATTTTATATAATGGTCAAGTCAGAGTGAATCAAAGAGCCAGTTCCAAAATTTGAATATATTAATGAAACCTCAGAGTCTTAAAGCTCACATGCTCCACTTCACAAAATCCTAGGTGACTATGTTCCTTATTCTACAATTTCTCCCACTAATAAGAAATAAAAAGTCATGGAACTAAAGGTGACTATCTTAATATCAATTCCCAGGGAGGCTCCCTGCTGGATCTGTTTTCTGCATGGATGACTAAGTAGAATAACACAGAAGGGGATCTCTTTAAATTGTTTGTTGTGGAGAGTTAGAGAGTCTGGGTAAAATTTCTTGGTCTTTCAATGTATCTGTCTCAGATATCTGAATAAAGAGGTTATGGATACTTCACTATAACTTGTTTATAAATCTGTGACTGATTTTGCTTCCATAGGTTTGACACTCTAGAGTTGTATGAAGCAATATTGGTGCCTGTGGCAGAAAGCAATGAAACAGAACTTTACAAATTAGGAAGAGTCCTTGGATTGCTGTCATTAGTCCATTGTTGCCTAAAAGCATCCATTTTGGAGGTAGAAGTGTGGTCCAATTTCCATAGAAGGAAACTGAGTTGTCTAATTAGGAAAAGACCAGAATTCTCAGTTTAGCGAAGTTGTCAAGTAGAGGAACTTTCAAATAAATAGCATCTTGGCCCCAAATAAACTATGTTAAAATCAGTCATCACCATTTACTGCTTCTGTGACCATGAAGTAGTTATGTAACAGTCTAAAGGCTCAGCTTTGTCTGTTATACAATGAGGATAATAATGATATCACCTACCTTAAATGATGGTTGTGAAAATAAAATGAGGCAATACTTGAAAATTTCCTGACACATTTTAAATGTTCAACATTATTTTTGTTGCTGTTGTTGCCATTTTATAATCCTTATCTCCAAGGATAATATATTGGCAAAGCATCAGTTATCAACAACAGCCTTGAAGGAGAGAGTTGAAGAGAGTATTTTTTTTTTTTTTGACATCACAAGGGTAAATATAAAGCTGTGTCATTAGTTCAAGTTTAAGCTAAGACTGCTCCAAATTTCCACACATTGAATGTTGAAACCATACTTGACTTTGGCATCAGGCAATGTCATTTAATATGTTCATATGGCTTTGCATGCCGTTAAGCATGCACTGTGTATTATTTTATGATGTTTGAGTTGGACTCATACTTTTTGGGTGCACGTATTTGTGTTTTTTCAGATTATTGTGAAAACCTGGAGAAACCTGTTTCCAATTTCATGATCGTTTATCACTAATCTAAAATGACTGCAGCATTACCTACAGACCTACAGACAGGAAGCTCTAAGAATTGGATCCATCATATATTTGCACAGAAGCTCTGTTAAACCAGTTTTATGCTTACATAGATGAAAGTGACAGTCTGATGGGAAAGGGGACAAAGTATTATACTTAGCTACAGAATGAAAAAATAATAATTTATGTAATTCAACAAAAGGTAAAGAAACAATATTATTGGTGCTTTCAGCAGTTGCTTGATCACTGGAAACTTACTGTCTCTTCAAGTTTCTAATATTCTCTATAGAATCACCCTCACCTGGAGTTTTCATTCACGAACAAATTTAAGAGAAAGAAAGCCAAATTATGGTTTTCCATTTGGGATAGTACCCTTAATCAGGCATAAAGTGCACTTTTCCTGGAAAATCTTCAAACGAGTTTGGAAATATTGCAGCTGTGAAGTAATTAAGGTACTTGGAGACTCTAAAGCAATTTATGTGACTATAATCACAAATGTCATCATGTTAGGGTACACTTAATGCTCAAAAACAGCTTGTGCTATCCCCTACAGATTCCTTCTTCTAAACAAATGATCTGTGGTAGTAATGTAAACTTTCTTACTTCGATTATATTTTCATTCTCTCAGTCTCTCACAAAGATACTTGACAAAAATCTATAAAAATGATGCTATATTTAAAACAACTCATTTAAGAAAATTATTATATTTACTCTGTTTAAAGATGTTCTTAATATTGTTTTACAAAGCATTTTTGCCTTTAAATTCTTAAGGTCTCTAATAAGATATTTTTAACAATTTAGTGTTTTAAAAGTAAAAAAGGCTTTTGTGCAAAGATGTTCATAGTATCATTATGTAAACTTGCTAATATAGAAAAAGTCAAATAAAACTTCAGAAAATAGTTGAAAAAGTTACAGAGAATACACTCATCGGAATACTAAGTAACTGAAAAAAAGTTTATAAATATTAGATAGGAAAAATAATTATCTTATAATGACAATGAGAAATACAGTTACGGCCGGGCGCGGTGGCTCAAGCCTGTAATCCCAGCACTTTGGGAGGCCGAGACGGGCGGATCACAAGGTCAGGAGATCGAGACCATCCTGGCTAACACGGTGAAACCCTGTCTCTACTAAAAAAAATACAAAAAACTAGCCGGGCGAGGTGGCGGGCGCCTGTAGTCCCAGCTACTCCAGAGGCTGAGGCAGGAGAATGGCGTGAACCCGGGAGGCGGAGCTTGCAGTGAGCTGAGATCCGGCCACTGCACTCCAGCCTGGGTGACAGAGCGAGACTCCGTCTCAAAAAAAAAAAAAAAAAAAAGAAAAAAATACAGTTACAAATTTTACTCCACATGATAATAAAATTTAGCATTAAAAATTTAGAAATGAGGCAATTAAATGCTATTTTTTTTGTGGTGGAACTATAAGTCATACAAAATAATTCTCCTATATGAATTGTTTCAATAGCACTCTATTTCTCTTAAAACAATTCCATATTACTAACCATTCTTCTCTTATTCTCTAAACTCCGGTCGTACTGGACTTTCCAAAGTTTCTTCTTGCGTGATGATTTCCATTTCAACTCCTTCTTCTGCTTACAATGCTTTCTCCACTCCAGCTGACCTTGACTTCCTTGAGTATTTAACTTGTGATAACTTTAAGATATTAGTTCATACTTCATTCTCCTGGAAGCATATTCTAATTCAACATGGGAAGTAAGGTTGCCCTGGTATATGTTTGCATGTCCCCTTGAAATTTACTTTCTTTTTTTTTTTTTTTTTTTTTTTTTTTTGAGAGGGAGTCTCGCTCTGTCGCCCAGGCTGGGGTGCAGTGGCCGGATCTCAGCTCACTGCAAGCTCCGCCTCCCGGGTTTACGCCATTCTCCTGCCTCAGCCTCCCGAGTAGCTGGGACTACAGGCGCCCGCCACCTCGCCCGGCTAGTTTTTTTTTTTTTTGTATTTTTTTAGTAGAGATGGGGTTTCACCGTGTTAGCCAGGATGGTCTCGATCTCCTGACCTCATGATCCGCCCGTCTGGGCCTCCCAAAGTGCTGGGATTACAGGCTTGAGCCACCGCACCCGGCCACGAAATTTACTTTCTTATCTCTTCTGGCAATTGCAATTAATCATTTGGTGATTATTTAATGTCTCTCTCCCACAGTGGAATATATCTATATTTATGTCTATATATCTATATCTATATCTATACCTATATCTATATCTATCTTCTCTGAGATCAGAGGCCATATCTATTACTACCACTTAGCACAGTATACGACACACAGTACATACTCAATGATTATTTGTCATCTGTTTGAACAAAAGTTGTGGTTCTCTTATGCATATTAACTTATGTCAGACAAACTCTCCTGCAGAAAAATTGTAAACTTTGGACAAGCTTGGACAAAGCATACGCATACATATGTACACACACACACACACACACACACACACATCTCTGAAGGCAAATGAGAAGCAAGCAGAAAATGGTGAGTAGTAAACAAGTTGGCAGAAAAGAACCACACTTGTCTACTTTCCTTGGTTTATTATTATTTTTTTTTTTCCTGAGGGAAGTTTCAGTCCCCACTGTGAAGGCCGAATCTTTCATAGAAATCTGATCTCTTACCAGCTTGAGGAATCAGAGGAAAAATTTCTGGGCTCCCACAGCAGCTGGAAAGTAAAGAGGAAAATCCCAGGAGAGAGCAACAGAGGCTGAGCCTAAGTTTCTGGCTGTTCTCTGAACCATGCAATTATAGGGCAGACTTGAAACAGTAAAGCTAAGGTTAAAGAAGGGAACATACGTTTAGCTGCTGCACATTGCAGAGGCGTACAACTTGGAGTTCAAGTTCAGCTAAGTTAATTGCCTGCTAAAACAAAAAATCAACACTATTTTGGCCTGGGATTTTAATTCACACAAAAATGTCTCTGAAGAGGCAATATTTCTGTACATATGTGAGAGATTTGTAGGAATTAGGAGGAAAATAGAATAAAAATATTTTTGCCAGAGAGAAGCAAAGCATGTGTGAATGTTCAATATTGGAAAAGGTGGCACATTTTGAGACAGAATAAAGACCAATGTGGCTGATGAATAAAAGTGACAGGGAGAGAGAGTGGTATGAGAAGGCTCTGGTATGAGGCAGAGGGAGAGTAATTTGAAGCCTTATATGTTAGGTTACTTATTCTTCCTTTGTTCTAAGCACTCTCAGAAGACTTCAAAGGGTTTTAAACAGTGTAATGATATAATCAGATTTTGTTTTTAAAGATCATTCTGGTTATACAGTACAAAAGCAGCTGAGGGCAGAAGTGGATAGAGAAAAAACAGAATATCTCGATATTTTCCAGCTATAATCTAATGTGATGTGGGAGTTGGTAAGGCAGAGGAGAATGTAAAGATTGACACCCAGGTTTCTGTCATAAGCTCTGGTAGTTCTAGTTACCAAGATACATAAAATTAGAGATGAAGAAAATGTGGAGAAAGGATTAAGAATTGAATATATATCATGTTGATGATATCACTTGAATATAATTGGTCTGGAGTTCAGAAAGGAATTATAGTTTGGCAATATAAATTTGGAAGTCTTCAACCTAGAAATGGCATTTGAAGCTATAAAAGTGGAAGAGAGTGTAACAAGAAAGGGTACAATGAGACATAAAGTGGACTGAGAACAATCCCTTAGGAATTTCACTATTTAAAGTTTAGGTAGAGAAGAGCCAACAAGGAAACTGAGAATTAGGAGCTCACAGGGAAAAGAGAATAGAGCCAGCAGGATGTGGTGTCATAAAACCTAGGAAAAGACCTGCTTTCATGGAAGAGGAAGGAATGAGGGCAGAGTAAGTGGTTGAACTAACCCTTCTGAAGATGATGATTATAAAATCTTGAATGTTTTTTCTTTTTTGCAAATTTGAAGGCACAGACAGTAATGCAAGGGTTCAACCCATGAAGGGTGGGAACTGAACCTGTTAAAGCTGGGTGAGACACTCCAGGTTTTCTATTATACTCTCATCACTTTGTACATATCTGAAATATTCAGTCATATTTGTGTATATTTATATGTTATTTTTAAAGATAGAATTATCTCAAATATGTTTTAAAACTGATCAAATCAAGCCCTAGAGCACTGAGTTGAAGATAGAGGGTAAAGAAGGAATAATAGAGATTCCCTGAATCCAATGCTAACCAACTGAATTTTACCATGCAATGATTGTATAATACTTATTAAACCACCATATTTCTAGTTATATTAAGATTTCAAACTATAGACATACCAGCAACATACCAGCTCAGTATTCAAATAGAGACCATAAAATAGAGTTAAGATAATAATAGCAAGACCACAGGCCAGCTTAATGAAGTGTACAATGCAAATGATCAAGATTTCAGAGATTTTCCATATTCCTTTAAACAAATGTTTATTGAAGATCATCACAATACTTAAAACACAGACTCCAGACTCAGACTCTAATAGTTCCATCCTTTAGCGTCACTTGGGCAAATTTATTTAATCTCTTTAAGACTGAATTTACTTGTCTGTAAAATGGTGATACTACTACTGCTTATCCTATCTAAATTCCTGACCACGTGCTTCATACATACTTAAACAATGATGAAGATAGTCAATAACTGTAGTTCTGAAATAAAATTCAGAAACTAAGAAGAATACATTTCAAAAATGTACACACACACACGTACACACATATTCACAGAAAGACTGGGAGTAGCAATGTAGTGATAAATAACACTGAAATAAAGAACAGCTAAAGAACCCATTATTTCCCTAATGAGTTTTTAAAAATATATAATCTTATCTTGCAAATAAAAGTATTTTATGAATTAGGTGACATTTAATTGGAACAGTATGTTCATAAAAATTAGAAATTTGACCTCTGAAGACAATTTGACTGGCTTTATTTCTCAGCTCTACCTTTTACTCCTCATGAAACCGTGTGATATTTGTGAAACTCTTCATGTCTCAGCTCGCTCATCTGCAAAATGGGGATAATAAAGTACCTATGTTGTGAGAATTAAACAAATAGAAATGAATGCGGCACAGGCTAGCAAAATGTTCGCTAATCCCATTGTTTTTTCTGTCTTGGAAGATTATATCTCCTTGTTTCCCTTTCAGTTAGCTTGAGGCAACACCACTGTATTCCTGCCAGAGGAGTATGGTTTGAAGTGATGTATGCCCCTTCCCTGTCTGCCCACACAATATTTGGCAGAGTCTTTGTTCTCTCAATTTGCTTGGCCATTTGAAGCAGAATTGGAAAGAACCAACATCCTTGATTAACACATGGAAGGCTGCCTCTTGAAAATCCAATTAAATGAGACATGGATCAGAAATAGACCTTCATTGTCTTAAGCCACTGGTTTTTGATGAGTGCTTTATACAACACTAGCTATGTTTTTCCTGAATACTACCACAGTACTTAGAGCAGTGGCTGGCTAGCTAGCTAGTATTCAATAATTGCTAGCATTTAAAACTATTGCCAGACCGCCATGAGGCCCAATTTCAAAAATACATTGAGTATGTAAAAAGACTCCAAATATCACAAATAAGATTTCTTAATTATAAAAACAAAACCTGAACTTAAAACCAAGCATGGAAAATGTTACATTCTGTGTTAACATCTAATATCAGTAGCCGATTATATTTTTTGAAACAGGGTTCCCACCAAATTTAGAGAAGTAAGCTAACAAGCTAGCATTGTTAGATAAATGATGTTATTGCCTCTAGCTATTTGATCTCTGTTGAGTACCATGTTACCTATTATGTAGATTGTCCTTAATTCAGTGGAACTCTAGATATTGTTCCCAATTCATTAACTAATTTTCTTTTCCTCCAGATAGAAAGAATATGGTTTTCATATTTTTTACAAGTGATGTAAATTGTATTGACTACATATATGTTAGAAAAATATGAAAATATATCAAAAGCACAGAAAAATGTGCTTCTTTGTGTAACATTTAAAGAATATATACCATGGTAGAACACCAGATATTTAAAAATAAAAGTAATTACTCCATTTGGTACCATGAAACAGCTTTCAAAGCACCATATAAATTTTAAATAAACAGCTGAGCAGAAATTTTCAACCAGGAAAAGAATACACAAATACTTATATTTTTTCCATATGGGAAGAAATTATCTACACTACAGTCATTTTATTGTTCATTGCAGAGGGATATGTGAAGCAGATTGCATTGAACATTTTTATTTCTTTTAGAAAACCAAACCTGAAGTTTTTTTTTTTTTTTTTTTTTTTTTTTTCCCTGCAAGAAATTGCATATAGATTTAGCACATTCACTGAACCCTATTACAGGCATTTTTTTTTAAATTTATTTATTATTATTATACTTTAAGTTGTAGGGTACATGTGCATAACGTGCAGGTTTGTTACATATGCATACTTGTGCCATGTTGGTGTGCTGCACCCATCAACTCGTCATTTACATCAGGTATAACTCCCAATGCAATCCCTCCCCCCGCCCCCCCCCCCATGATAGGCCCCTGTGTGTGATGTTCCCCTTCCTGAGTCCAAGTGATCTCATTGTTCAGTTCCCACCTATGAGTGAGAACATGCGGTGTTTGGTTTTCTGTTCTTGTGATAGTTTGCTAAGAATGATGGTTTCCAGCTGCATCCATGTCCCTACAAAGGACACAAACTCATCCTTTTTGATGGCTGCATAGTATTCCATGGTGTATATGTGCCACATTTTCTTAATCCAATCTGTCACTGATGGACATTTGGGTTGATTCCAAGTCTTTGCTATTGTGAATAGTGCCGCAATAAACATACGTGTGCATGTGTCTTTATAGCAGCATAATTTATAATCCTTTGGGTATATACCCAGTAATGGGATGGCTGGGTCATATGGTACATCTAGTTCTAGATCCTTGAGGAATCGCCATACTGTTTTCCATAATGGTTGAACTAGTTTACAATCCCACCAACAGTGTAAAAGTGTTCCTATTTCTCCACATCCTCTCCAGCACCTGTTGTTTCCTGACTTTTTAATGATCGCCATTCTAACTGGTGTGAGATGGTATCTCATTGTAGTTTTGATTTGCATTTCTCTGATGGCCAGTGATGATGAGCATTTTTTCATGTGTCTGTTGGCTGTATGAATGTCTTCTTTTGAGAAATGTCTGTTCATATCCTTTGCCCACTTTTTGATGGGGTTGTTTGTTTTTTTCTTGTAAATTTGTTTGAGTTCTTTGTAGGTTCTGGATATTAGCCCTTTGTCAGATGAGTAGATTGCAAAAATGTTCTCCCATTCTGTAGGTTGCCTGTTCACTCTGATGGTAGTTTCTTTTGCTGTGCAGAAGCTCTTTAGTTTAATTAGATCCCATTTGTCAATTTTGGCTTTTGCTGCCGTTGCTTTTGGTGTTTTAGACATGAAGTCTTTGCCCATGCCTATGTCCTGAATGGTACTACCTAGGTTTTCCTCTAGGATTTTTATGGTATTAGGTCTAACATTTAAGTCTCTAATCCATCTTGAATTAATTTTCGTATAGGGAGTAAGGAAAGGATCCAGTTTCAGCTTTCTACTTATGGCTAGCCAATTTTCCCAGCACCATTTATTAAATAGGGAATCCTTTCCCCATTTCTTGTTTCTCTCAGGTTTGTCAAAGATCAGATGGCTGTAGATGTGTGGTATTATTTCTGAGGACTCTGTTCTGTTCCATTGGTCTATATCTCTGTTTTGGTACCAGTACCATGCTGTTTTGGTTACTGTAGCCTTGTAGTATAGTTTGAAGTCAGGTAGCGTGATGCCTCCAACTTTGTTCTTTTGACTTAGGATTGACTTGGAGATGCGGGCTCTTTTTTGGTTCCATATGAACTTTAAAGCAGTTTTTTCCAATTCTGTGAAGAAACTCATTGGTAGCTTGATGGGGATGGCATTGAATCTATAAATTACCTTGGGCAGTATGGCCATTTTCACGATATTGGTTCTTCCTATCCATGAGCATGGTATGTTCTTCCATTTGTTTGTGTCCTCTTTTATTTCACTGAGCAGTGGTTTGTAGTTCTCCTTGAAGAGGTCCTTTACATCCCTTGTAAGTTGGATTCCTAGGTATTTTATTCTCTTTGAAGCAATTGTGAATGGAAGTTCATTCCTGATTTGGCTCTCTGTTTGTCTGTTACTGGTGTATAAGAATGCTTGTGATTTTTGCACATTAATTTTGTATCCTGAGACTTTGCTGAAGTTGCTTATCAGCTTAAGGAGATTCTGGGCTGAGACTATGGGGTTTTCTAAATATACAATCATGTCATCTGCAAACAGGGACAGTTTGACTCCTTCTTTTCCTAACTGAATGCCCTTGATTTCTTTCTCTTGCCTAATTGCCCTAGCCAGAACTTCCAGCACTATGTTGAATAGGAGTGGTGAGAGAGGGCATCCCTGTCTGGTGCCAGTTTTCAAAGGGAATTTTTCCAGTTTTTGCCCATTCAGTATGATATTGGCTGTGGGTTTGTCATAAATAGCTCTTATTATTTTGAGGTACGTTCCATCAATACCGAATTTATTGAGCATTTTTAGCATGAAGGGCTGTTGAATTTTGTCAAAAGCCTTTTCTGCATCTATTGAGATAATCATGTGGTTCTTGTCTTTGGTTCTGTTTATATGCTGGATTATGTTTATTGATTTGTGAATGTTGAACCAGCCTTGCATCCCAGGGATGAAGCCCACTTGATTATGGTGGATAAGCTTTTTGATGTGTTGCTGAATCCGGTTTGCCAGTATTTTATTGAGGATTTTTGCATCGATGTTCATCAGGGATATTGGTCTAAAATTCTCTTTTTTTGCTGTGTCTCTGCCAGGCTTTGGTATCAGGATGATGTTGGCCTCATAAAATGAGTTAGGGAGGATTCCCTCTTTTTCTATTGATTGGAATAGTTTCAGAAGGAATGGTACCAACTCCTCCTTGTACCTCTGGTAGAATTCAGCTGTGAATCCATCTGGTCCTGGACTTTTTTTGGTTGGTAGGCTATTAATTATTGCCTCAATTTCAGAGCCTACTATTGGTCTATTCAGGGATTCAACTTCTTCCTGGTTTAGTCTTGGAAGAGTGTAAGGGTCCAGGAAATTATCCATTTCTTCTAGATTTTCCAGTTTATTTGCGTAGAGGTGTTTATAGTATTCTCTGATGGTAGTTTGTATTTCTGTGGGGTCGGTGGTGATATCCCCTTTATCATTTTTAATTGCGTCGATTTGATTCTTCTCTCTTTTCTTCTTTATTAGTCTTGCTAGTGGTCTGTCAATTTTGTTGATCCTTTCAAAAAACCAACTCCTGGATTCATTGATTTTTTGGAGGGTTTTTTGTGTCTCTATCTCCTTCAGTTCTGCTCTGATCTTAGTTATTTCTTGCCTTCTGCTAGCTTTTGAATGTGTTTGCTCTTGCTTCTCTAGTTCTTTTAATTGTGATGTTACAGTGTCAATTTTAGATCTTTCCTGCTTTCTCTTGTGGGCATTTAGTGCTATAAATTTCCCTCTACACACTTCTTTAAATGTGTCCCAGAGATTCTGGTATGTTGTATCTTTGTTCTCATTGGTTTCAAAGAACATCTTTATTTCTGCCTTCATTTCGTTATGTACCCAGTAGTCATTCAGGAGCAGGTTGTTCAGTTTCCATGTAGTTGAGCGGTTTTGATTGAGTTTCTTAGTCCTGAGTTCTAGTTTGATTGCACTGTGGTCTGAGAGACAGTTTGTTATAATTTCTGTTCTTGTACATTTGCTGAGGAGTGCTTTACTTCCAATTACGTGGTCGATTTTGGAGTAAGTACGATGTGGTGCTGAGAAGAATGTATATTCTGTTGATTTGGGGTGGAGAGTTCTATAGATGTCTATTAGGTCTGCTTGCTGCAGAGATGAGTTCAATTCCTGGATATCCTTGTTAACTTTCTGTCTCGTTGATCTGTCTAATGTTGACAGTGGAGTGTTGAAGTCTCCCATTATTATTGTATGGGAGTCTAAGTCTCTTTGTAAGTCTCTAAGGACTTGCTTTATGAATCTGGGTGCTCCTGTATTGGGTGCATATATATTTAGGATAGTTAGCTCTTCCTGTTGAATTGATCCCTTTACCATTATGTAATGGCCTTCTTTGTCTCTTTTGATCTTTGATGGTTTAAAGTCTGTTTTATCAGAGACTAGTATTGCAACCCCTGCTTTTTTTTGTTCTCCATTTGCTTGGTAAATCTTCCTCCATCCCTTTATTTTGAGCCTATGTGTGTCTCTGCGTGTGAGATGGGTCTCCTGAATACAGCAGACTGATGGGTCTTGACTCTTTATCCAGTTTGCCAGTCTGTGTCTTTTAATTGGAGCATTTAGTCCATTTACATTTAAGGTTAAGATTGTTATGTGTGAACTTGATCCTGCCATTATGATATTAACTGTTTATTTTGCTCGTTAGTTGATGCAGTTTCTTCCTAGCCTTGATGGTCTTTACATTTTGGAATGTTTTTGCAATGGCTGGTGCCGGTTGTTCCTTTCCATGTTTAGTGCTTCCTTCAGGGTCTCTTGTAAGGCAGGCCTAGTGGTGACAAAATCTCTAAGCATTTGCTTATCTGTAAAGGATTTTATTTCTCCTTCACTTATGAAACTTAGTTTGGCTGGATATGAAATTCTGGGTTTAAAATTCTTTTCTTTAAGAATGTTGAATATTGGCCCCCACTCTCTTCTGGCTTGGAGAGTTTCTGCCGAGAGATCTGCTGTTAGTCTGATGGGCTTCCCTTTGTGGGTAACCCGACCTTTCTCTCTGGCTGCCCTTAAGATTTTTTCCTTCATTTCAACTTTGGTGAATCTGGCAATTATGTGTCTTGGAGTTGCTCTTCTCGAGGAGTATCTTTGTGGCGTTCTCTGTATTTCCTGGATTTGAATGTTGGCCTGCCCTACTAGGTTGGGGAAGTTCTCCTGGATGATATCCTGAAGAGTGTTTTCCAACTTGGTTCCATTTTCCCCCTCACTTTCAGGCACCCCAATCAGACGTAGATTTGGTCTTTTTACATAATCCCATACTTCTTGCAGGCTTTGTTCGTTTCTTTTTCTTCTTTTTTCTTTTGGTTTCTCTTCTCGCTTCATTTCATTCATTTGATCCTCAATCGCAGATACTCTTTCTTCCAGTTGATCGAGTCGGTTACTGAAGCTTGTGCATTTGTCACGTATTTCTCGTGTCATGGTTTTCATCTCTTTCATTTCGTTTATGACCTTCTCTGCATTAATTACTCTAGCCATCAATTCTTCCACTTTTTTTTCAAGATTTTTAGTTTCTTTGCGCTGGGTACGTAATTCCTCCTTTAGCTCTGAGAAATTTGATGGACTGAAGCCTTCTTCTCTCATCTCGTCAAAGTCATTCTCCGTCCAGCTTTGATCCGTTGCTGGCGATGAGCTGCGCTCCTTTGCCGGGGGAGATGCGCTCTTATTTTTTGAATTTCCAGCTTTTCTGCCCTGCTTTTTCCCCATCTTTGTGGTTTTATCTGCCTCTGGTCTTGATGATGGTGATGTACTGATGGGGTTTTGGTGTAGGTGTCCTTCCTGTTTGATAGTTTTCCTTCTAACAGTCAGGACCCTCAGCTGTAGGTCTGTTGGAGATTGCTTGAGGTCCACTCCAGACCCTGTTTGCCTGGGTATCAGCAGCAGAGGCTGCAGAAGATAGAATATTTCTGAACAGCGAGTGTACCTGTCTGATTCTTGCTTTGGAAGCTTCCTCTCAGGGGTGTACTCCACCCTGCAAGGTGTGGGGTGTCAGACTGCCCCTAGTGGGGGATGTCTCCCAGTTAGGCTACTCAGGGGTCAGGGACCCACTTGAGCAGGGAGTCTGTCCCTTCTCAGATCTCAACCTCCGTGTTGGGAGATCCACTGCTCTCTTCAAAGCTGTCAGACAGAGTCGTTTGCGTCTGCAGAGGTTTCGGCTGTGTTTGTTATTGCCCTGTCCCCAGAGGTGGAGTCTACAGAGACAGGCAGGTTTCCTTGAGCTGCTGTGAGCTCCACCCAGTTCGAGCTTCCCAGCAGCTTTGTTTACCTACTTAAGCCTCAGCAATGGCGGTGCCCCTTCCCCAGCCTCGCTGCTGCCTTGCCGGTAGATCACAGACTGCTGCGCTAGCAATGAGGGAGGCTCCGTGGGTGTGGGACCCTCCCGGCCAGGTGTGGGATATGATCTCCTGGTGTGCCTGTTTGCTTAAAGCGCAGTATTGGGGTGGGAGTTACCCGATTTTCCAGGTGTTGTGTTTCTCAGTTCCCCTGGCTAGGAAAAGGGATTCCCTTCCCCCTTGCGCTTCCCAGGTGAGGCAATGCCTCGCCCTGCTTCAGCTCTCGCTGGTCGGGCTGCAGCAGCTGACCAGCACCAATCGTCCGGCACTCCCCAGTGAGATGAACCCAGTACCTCAGTTGAAAATGCAGAAATCACCGGTCTTCTGTGTCGCTCGCGCTGGGAGTTGGAGACTGGAGCTGTTCCTATTCCCCAACTCTCATCTTTTCAATTAAGCCTTTTTTTTTTTTTTTTTTTTTTTTTTTTTTTTTACCAGAGCCAGCAACTGCGAACTTCTCTTAATCGCTCACTGACTACAGGGTGTGTGTTAACACGAGACACACAGAAGCCATAAAGGAAATCGCCCCCAGCTGTCTATGACCTTAATATTCAGATATCCATGTTTTTATATCCTTTCCCAAAGCAGGGGTGCATGAAAAAGCTTCTAGTTCTCATGTGTTTTACTCTTAATCATGGAAGCACCTAAAGTAGTAACAGAATCGTATAGTGATGTTCAGGTAATCACCAGCTTCCTCATTAAAAGGGTTCCCCCCTAGTGTTACAAGCATTTTCATTCCCTTTCAGGACTTTTTCTTCCTAGTTGAACATGTTGGAAGTACTCTAAGCCCACAGGAAAAATTATTCTAGGTAATTCTACTTCAAAATCTAAGTAAGGCAACATTTTAATGAAATCCTTTACTTCAATATGATTTTTTTCCAATTCTAAAACAAAAGTTAACAACAATGATAGAACAATAAACAAAACTCAAGATCAGAACTGAATCTCCTTTATCTTTTTATCAAATATGTGCTTTGTGCACTGTATAAAACTTTAGGTATTAAGGGAGCAGACCACCCCTCATATTGTCTTATGCCCAATTTCTGCCTCCAAAACAAGAAGTAAAAACTAAAAGGCAGAAATGACATCCACAGGCAAACAGCCTGGTGCCGTGCCCTGGGCCTGGTTAAAGATCGTTCCCTGACCCAACTGGTTATCTATAGATTTCAGACGTTGTATGGAAAAGCACTGTGAAAAAATCCCTGTCCTTTTCTGTTTCATTCTGATTACCATTCCATGCACCCCCAGTCACGCACCCCCGCTTGCTCTATTTATCACAATCCTCTCACGCGGACCCCCTTAGAGTTGTAATCCCTTAAAAAGGACAGGAATTGCTTACTCGGAGAGCTCAGTTTTTGGAGACATGAGTCTTGACGAAGCTCCTGACCAAATAAAGCCCTTCCTTCTTTAACTCGGTGTCTGAGAGGTTTTGTCTGCGGCTTGTCCTGCTACAGTATTAGTTGTTTAACTTCCTCTCTGATTGAGATTGAATGGCCTTTATATTTGGGCACAGTGGTAGGTTCAAAATACACAAATACAAAGACAGAGTCTGGCACTTCATGGAGTTTGCAATTGAATTAGTAAGAAAACCAATGAGGAAATACATGATTAACAATATTTTGATTAATAATCAATGATGAATAATATTTTTTGATGAGAATTATAATGAATATGTAGACACATAGATGTATTCCCATCTGGGAAGAGAAAATAGGAGGTCAGACAATACTATGATTCTTGAGACCTTGAGATTAAAGTTGGAAAACAGAAAGGCATTATAGCTAGATGTATAAAAGCATATACAAATGTATGGCAATGCAAACAGGATGACCCTCAGAATCCTGCATTCAGGATGGTTGGGCTAGAGTCAACAATGGGTATGGCACATACAAAAGGAGATAGACAGGGGGTTTTACATGACCTATAAGTATTCAAATGCATATAAAAGGGATTCTCCTGAATGATTCATATCCATTTCCATTTTATATGAAACAAAACAAAATAAACAAATAAGAACATACCAAAATCAGCAGGAATGAAACAGAAAAGCAACTCTATTTGATGGAATAATTCAGAGAGGAAACGTTGGACCAAATAGATGAAAAATGGCACCCATTTCTGAGAATAAGTGAGAGAGGGAAGTCATTGTCTTTAATTTTTTTCTATTCCTCTGTTTCTCTGGGATTATGATACCATAGAGAGAGAATTTGTGTAAGTTGCTTTCGATTTCTAATCCATGGGTTGTAGTTAGGGTTTGTTTTCATAAGTAACTTCCACTACTTAGAGTGCAATTGTGGAGCTATACCTGCTTGAAACTACAAAACAGCTGAACCATTCCTATCCCCATCCAAGTCCTCCTTTGGACCCCAAAATCCAAAGAAGTCCAAAGTTCAAAGAAATATGACCACTAGTATCTTTTCCCACATGGTCAGTTTGTTAACTTTAGTCTTTGCAAAATAAAGCAGCCTCAGGGTAAAATGGTATTCTCAAATTAACTTTACTATTTCTAGATGAATCTATTACTTTGGGTTTAGTTTGTAATGAAAAAGAATACAGATTTAATTATGGTCATAGTTAAATGTGTTCTCTGAGAAAGATACGGCAGTGTTCTTTCACATATTTGCTTAATAAAGTTGCCCAAGCTGACTTCATTTACAGTCACTCAGCAGCTTCCTTCTAACAGCCAAGTCAAAAATCATGAGGCTCAGTGGCTCTGGCAGTCTGCAGAACAAGTATGGTGGCAGTACAGCTGTAGAAACCACAAAGTATGCTGACAAAAGGAGTTATGTGCTCAGTAAGCTTTCAGAAGATTAATCTAGAACAGAAGATGTGATACTGTACAAATATTATTTCTTTTATCCCATTGTATAATGTGTCAGTCCTTAGAGAATTTTTTAAATGTTTTACTAAAGATGTCTCATGAAATAGGTACTGTTATATGCATTTTGGGAGGGGGCAAAGCATGCATCCCAAATACATTTAGAGAACTATAAGTTTGGAAAGGATATGAAATACATCAGGCTCAACTTTTTTCTATGTGCAAAAAAAAACTAGTTGTGAGAGATAAAATGGATTGCTCAAAGTCACATAGTGAACAAGCAGAGACAGTCAGAGAACACAGGTTCTTCTTCCATGCTCTTTCCTATAGCTTGCAGATACATTGTGCTACTAAATATTCAGATGAAAATTAAAATAATTTTTAAAAACTTATACCTTGGCCAATTTGAATGGTTTCCCACACAGATAAAGCATCCCCCCAGGCCATATACAGTATCCTCTTAGGCATATACTTGCCCTCATATATGCAGTCCTCACAATAGAGTGCACTGCACAGATGAATGAAGAAATAATTATACCTGCAGATGGTTTATCCATGAATAGAAGAGCATTATCTCTAAAATTTTTAAACAAAGACTTTCATTTCTTTTATGCCACAAAGGCACTCCAAAATTTAGATTCTGGTATCAGAGAATGGGACTGAAAGGAATATTTTAGAGTGCACATAGCCAAGTCATCTCACTTTATGCATGAGAAAAATGTCTGAGGTCATAAAAGTAGAAATGACTTGCAAATGATCACACTCTTAGCCAAATTATGCCTGACAAATAATCTTTAAAAACTATTCACATAATGTAGGTCTCTTGGATCCTAATCCAGGGATTTATTTCTCCATGGAGTTTTAAATTGTGTTTTTTCCCTTGCAGAGAATACATAAATATAAAATAAATAAAATTATTCAAGTGGAATTTAATCAAATCTAAATCAATTTTCTAGGTGAAGAAAATTTGTTCCAAACATTTGACCCTTGAAACTCATTAAACCATGGCTTCTCTGCATGTTACATTTTCTAGACTCAGCATATTTTTATGACAACCAACAGCACTTCTAGAGTTTCCAAGATATATGACATTTTAAGAATGCAAAATAAACACACATACACACAAAGCAATTTCAAGAATGGAATTCAATCTTCTTCTAGTTGATAAATAAATTAATCTTTCTGAAATGAAAGTTCTGTAAGAGACAATATTGTACTATCTTAATATTAATAATATTAATAACATTAATAATAATATAAATGATATTGTCTATTTTTATTTCTGTCATATACGCAGTGTCTAGAACAGTGTTTGGCACAAAGTAGTATTCTTAAAAATAATTATTGAATAAAGAATAGAATTACTGGAAGAAAATTACTGTTATTACACAGAAAGATCAAGTAAAAAAAAATTCATAGAGTAGGAAGATTTGATTTATATTAGCTTTCTCAAAATGTATTGAGAAAAACGTAAGATCTACTTATAATACCAATTACTTAACACAATCCTCAAAAAAGCATATAAGCAAACATATTCCACATTTAATCAACTGTTCTGGACACTCACAATGAATTCATCTATCTGGGAGCCCAGATTGATAATAATGATAAGGAAAAAAAGTGCTGAAATTTTTTTAACTAACAATTTTCCTAAACTCATTTTACCACAGAATGCTCTTCTTCTTCCCTAAACCTGGCATGATAGACACCAATCGTGCTGTGGAAATTGTGATTGATGGAGTACATGGAAATGCCACAGAAAGGAAATGTAATACATTTGAAATTATACAACTGTCAAAAACTATAAACAATTTAATTTTGTAATGAATATTTTTCAAGCCTCTTTAACTTTTCTCAAATTCTTACAATATGTATAGAGAAGTGCTAACCGTAGTTAATCAAATACCTGAAAGACAGAGTTCCTAACCCACATGAAATGTAAAACAAATTTCCTCAACTGGAAAATTCAGAAAAAGAGTCAATGAAATAACTGAAGGTGTACGTTTGTTAATATTTGATTTGATTTGAACATAGTTTATTATTTGAATGATGACATATAAACCACGGTTAAACAGAAGTTATTAAATAAAATTTGAAGTGGCATACAGCAAAATTTTATATTACAGGGAAAATTTCAGGTGTGGATCTCATTTAAATTTTAACTATTTTAACTGAATTTGTTGTACAGATTCAGATCCAAGTAAAAGACCTAATTTCTTAATGAGACCATTTTCCCTTTAATATAACCGTCCTAAACTTCACTATTATTATAAAGACATAACTGTAAAGAATTAAAGTTTCAAACACATCCAGTTCACTAAATATTGACAAAGAAAAACTATGCATTAACTAGAGTTATATATATAAAAAATATATATGAACCCAATAAATTGCAAGTCTCTCAGTTCTTCTATGGTAAAAGCAGAAGAAGGATTCGAGGAACAGCATCTTAAACATGGCAATGATAATGCAATATCTTCTTTATAAATAGGTTTTTAAAAATTACACTTTCTCCTAATAAAGATTATTCCTAAATAGGATTGCTTATCAGTACTTACTCTGAGCACTACAGAAAGACAGACACAAAGATGAAAAAGACAGCATTTGACGTAATTATCGAGTTGACAAGTAAAAAAGAAGAAGAAGAAATACACTATAAAATGAAATATAATGGAATAGTTTAAAAAAATAGCAGGTGTACACAGAGGTAGGAGTTACTAATTTGGACTAGGAAGACAGGGAAGCTGCATAAGCACTGGTACTTGAAAGGGGTGTTGAAAGAAGAAGCTCCAAGCTCCCAAGTGGAGAAATAATAGAAAGGAATTCGATGTAGAGATACTATAATTCCAGGAAAGTTTGAAA
Source organism: Macaca thibetana thibetana (assembly GCF_024542745.1). Taxonomy (NCBI): domain Eukaryota; kingdom Metazoa; phylum Chordata; class Mammalia; order Primates; family Cercopithecidae; genus Macaca; species Macaca thibetana. The sequence goes on along the minus strand of NC_065582.1, from coordinate 63,094,217 downwards.
TATAAAATACACGACAAATTCAGAAAACAGAAAATGATGTGTGTTGCTGGATTGGGGATTATAAAAGTTGAGAGGATGAAACTTCAAACATAGGTTAAAGTCAGATAAGACAGAATCTTACATGGCACGCTAAGGGGATACATATTGAGAAGCTAAGGACGCGCTTTATTTATAACCAGTTAATTTGTCCTTCTCTTATTACTTAAGTATTTCAGAGACATGGGGAATTGAGTTAGGCTGATGCTCCTTTTCTAAAGTTTCTTACATTCTTCTTTTCCTCCTGGCACCATTCAAAGTCTATTATCAGTAGGATGGTAGAGGTGCTATATCTGTCCTGTGCTCTTTAGGCGTCAGAAAGTCAGAATACCTCTTTGAAGAGTGTATTGAATTTTCATTTCCCATAAAACATTAGCAAATCAGAATCCTTTTTTTTTTGAAGAAATGTAACAATTAAGTAATCAAAATTTAGTACTTTGGTATTAATAATACTAATAGTTAATAGATTGTAGAAAAAAAGATAATGCCTTCCTTCTAGAAAAGCAAAATGTTATAAACCTAAAAATAATTTTAGATTTAGATTTTAGAATTCAATTGTTGAGTTCCAGGAGTGGAAAAGTTATGATATTTTATCAATATTATTTAAAGACCTTGAAAAAGCTGCAAATGTCTTTAATTCCTCTTGAAATCTCTTCTTTAGCTGCAATAATATAGAGCCCTGAATTTTCTCATTTTAACTATTGCCAGGTCTCCAATCAATTCTTCCATGCTACTTTAAATTTTACCAAATCTTCTGGGGCTAGATCTGGCTAGCATCTTGTAAAATGTCTTTATGTGCATTCCATTACTCTTTCACAGCTTTATATTAAATTATTGCCCTTTAAGTCTGGGCAAGGAGACTGAATTTTTTGAAGCATGGGGACAACTATATAAATCTGGCATTGTATTAACAACAATGCTGAACTAGTTCCAATTCTGTAAGTAGCAACATCTCTTCGGCTCAATGTCACAGGGCCTAGGTCTTCAGCCTCAGAATCTTTTCCAGTATATTAATAACTCAGATATTCATACATCTACTTATTTAATAAAACAGATTGAATTAGAGGCAAAAACCCTAACAGCCTTTCAATAAAAGATCTCACAAAGTGCCCTAATTGTGGCATGTAATTATTGATAATAAGACATAGATTTTATTTCATAGGGTACCTGACCATATATACATGAGGAAACTAAAAAGTGTGTTCATTATTTACAAAGACAGTGTATAGTTACATGATGGGCTTTGCTTAACTTGAATTAAATTGAATATTGTACTTAACATTTTAAAGAGAAAATGAAAACTTCGAAGCAAATAAAACTAGTTTTTCTACTATTGCATTTAGGTATTTACTCATGAAACTCCTGTCTCATGAGATATTCTAAAAGTAAAAATGTACAATTCTTTGGTTGTTTCCCTGAATATTATTTTTTTCCAATATTGGAAAGACAATTGGGTTAATGTTTCTGAGAAAGCTTTGAATATTATAATCTAACTATTCAATTACTCAATTTTGAAGACTAACTATACCATTCTGCTGTAGTAGTAGCTATGCTTCAGGAAATTGTAGCTATTTCCCAGTAAGTGTTAAAGTGAGATTTTAACAGCAATGAACTCTGTGTGGACATCACACAGAGATTTATAATACTTGTAGATTCTTAAGTTTGCTTTTCTGCATTTCTGTTTTTGTTTTACAAAGTTCTTTTACCTCCTGTCACTGAAGGTTGGTAATATCTATCGCAGTCTCCATGGTGCAGGACAGTTCTCTGGGTGGCCTTGGACTGAACCAGTTCTTTCTACTTGTTTTGCTTGCAGTTCTAAAGAATAAGTGTAGAATATGCTGAGAACATGACATCCAGCAATAAGGAGGGACTGGTCAGGAAAGCCCAAGTTCTGTTCCAGTACCCCACTAGAAACAGGATGTCCGTCAGTGCTTTAGCCAAGAGAGTAGTGTGTCCTTTGTGTATAAAACCATGGAAGGCTGCTTTTCAGGTTACCTGAGCTGCAGTGCAAAAGGAGCATGCACAGATGAGACTATGGATAAAATACATGAGGAAAGGTGGAACTGTCACATTTATATTCAAAGAATAATGTAATAAAATGACTCTGTGCTCTATCTCCAAGCCTGCTCTAAAGACTATAAGAAAAGTTACAAACAAAAGTACCAACTCTTCTCTCACCTCCAGCATGTATGAAAGGAAGAGAGGGCTTTACACTAACCTTCACAGAGCCACATTTGCGCATACCATGGACCTGATTATTGGGCAATTGATCACAACTTTATTGGATCCTTCTTTTAATTTCTAGCACAGCAGAAACTGCATAAATTTCTGTGAGGTTTTTCCGGTGAGCAAGTTCATACAAAAATATTGTGTTTCATGACCTGAAATAAGTATATTGGCACATTTATTAAGTACATTACTCCTTATGCCTTTAGAGAGTCTAGATTGAAACAAAAGGCCTCCAGGTGAACAATGGAAAACATATATCTTGTAGGTGAATGCCAATGAATAACATAAAAATTTCTACTAATTTCCCAAAGCAGGCCTGAACAATGATTATGTCCTGTCTTTCAAAAGACCCATACTGAAATAGCAACATTACAAATGCATTTATATTGCTTTTTGCTGCTGGTGCTTAAATTTGCAGAAGAACAAATTAGTGTTTTATAAAACTTGAACTTAAAGAAACCCCTTAAAGGAATTTATAGTGCTATAAATTTCCCTCTACACACTGCTTTAAATGTGTCCCAGAGATTCTGGTATGTTGCATCTTTGTTCTCAGTGGTTTCAAAGAATATTTTTATTTCTGCCTTAATTTTGTTATTTACCCAATAGTCATTCAGGAGCAGGTTGTTCAGTTTCCATGTAGTTGTGCGCTCTTGAGTTTCTTAATCCTGAGTTCTAATTTGATGGTGCTGTGGTCTGAGAGACAGTTTGTGGTGATTTCTGTTCTTTTACATTTACTGAGGAGTATTTTACTTCAAATTATGTGGTGAATTTTAGAATAAATGCAATGTGATGCTGAGAAGAATGTATATTCTGTTGATTTGGGGTGGAGAGTTCTGCAGATGTCCCCACAAGAGAAAGCAAGAAAGATCTAAAATTGACACTCTAACATCACAATTAAAAGAATTAGAGAAGCAAGAGAAAACACATTCAAAGCTAGCACAAGGCAAGAAATAACCAAGATCAGAGCAGAACTGAAGGAGATAGAGACACAAAAAAACCCTCCAAAAAATCAATGAATCCAGGAGTTGGTTTTTTGAAAAGATCAACAAAATTGATAGACTTCTAGCCAGACTAATAAAGAAGAAAAGAGAGAATCAAGTAGATGCAATAAAAAATGATAAAGGGGATATCACAATCGACCCCACAGAAATACAAACTACCATCAGAGAATACTATAAACACCTCTACGCAAATAAACTAGAAAATCTAGAAGAAGTGGATAATTTCCTGGACCCTTACACTCTTCCAAGACTAAACCAGGAAGAAGTTGAATCCCTGAATAGCAGGCTCTGAAATTGAGGCAATAATTAATAGCCTACCAACCAAAAAAAGTCTAGAACCAGATGGATTCACAGCTGAATTCTACCAGAGGTACAAGGAGGAGTTGGTACCATTCCTTCTGAAACTATTCCAATCAATAGAAAAAGAGGGATTCCTCCCTAACTCATTTTATGAGGCCAACATCATCCAGATATCAAAGCCTGGCAGAGACACAACAAAAAAGAGAATTTTAGACCAATATCCCTGATGAACATCGATGCAAAAATCTTCAATAAAATATGGGCAAACCAAATCCAGCAGCACATCAAAAAGCTTATCCACCATGATCAAGTGGGCTTCATCCCTGGGATGCAAGGCTGGTTCAACATACGCAAAGCAATAAACGTAATCCAGCATATAAACAGAACCAAAGACAAAAACCACATGATTATCTCAAGAGATGCAGAAAAGGCCTTTGACAAAATTCAACAGCCCTTCATGCTAAAATCTCTCAATAAATTCGGTATTGATGGACCATATCTCAAAATAATAAGTGCTGTTTATGACAAACCCACAGCCAATATCATACTGAATGGGCAAAAACTGGAAGCATTCTCTTTGAAAACTGGTACAAGACAGGGATGCCCTCTCTCACCACTCCTATTCAACATAGTGTTGGAAGTTCTGGCTAGGGCAATCAGGCAAGAGAAAGAAATAAAGGGCATTCAGTTAGGAAAAGAAGAAATCAAATTGTCCCTGTTTGACATGATTGTATATTTAGAAAACCCCATCATCTCAGCCCAAAATCTCCTTAAGCTCATAAGCAACTTCAGCAAAGTCTCAGGATACAAAATTAATGTGCAAAAATCACAAGCATTCTTATACACCAGTAACAGACAAACAGAGAGCCAAATCATGAATGAACTTCCATTTATAATTGCTTCAAAAACAATAAAATACCTAGAAATCCAACTTACAAGGGATGTAAAGGACCTCTTCAAGGAGAACTACAGACCACTGCTCAGTGAAATAAAAGAGGACACAAACAAATGGAAGAACATACCATGCTCATGGATAGGAAGAACCAATATCGTGAAAATGGCCATACTGCCCAAGGTAATTTATAGATTCAATGCCATCCCCATCAAGCTACCAATGAGTTTTTTCACAGAATTGGAAAAAACTGCTTTAAAGTTCATATGGAACCAAAAAAGAGCCTGCATTGCAAGACAATCCTAAGTCAAAAGAACAAAGCTGGAGGCATCACGCTACCTGACTTCAAACTATACTACAAGGCTACAGTAACGAAAACAGATTTATAGAACAATGGAATAGGACAGAGACCTCAGAAATAACACCACAGATCTACAACCCTCTGATCTTTAGCAAACCTGATCAAAAAAAGAAAAAAAAAAATGGGGAAAGGATTCCCTATTTAATAAATGGTGCTGGGAAAACTGGTTAGCCATATGTAGAAAGCTGAAACTGGATCGCTTCCTTACACCTTATACAAAAATTAACTCAAGATGGATTAAAGACTGAAATTTAAGCATAAAATCATAAAAACCCTAGAAGAAAACCTAGGTAATACCATTTAGGACATAGGCATGGGCAAGGACTTCATGACTAAAACACAAAACCAATGGCAACAAAAGCCAAAATAGGCAAATGGGATCTAATTAAACTAAAGAGCTTCTGCACAGCAAAAGAAACTATCATTAGAGTGAACAGGAGACCTACAGAATAGGAGAAAATTTTTGCAATCTACCCATCTGACAAAGGGCTGATATCCATAGTCTACAAAGAACTTAAACAAATGTACAAGAAAAAAAGAAACAACTCCATCAAAAAAAAAAAAAAAAAAGAATAGACACTTCTCAAAAGAAGACATTTATGCAGCCAACAAAAACATGATAAAACGCTCATCATCAGTGGTGTTCAGAGAAATGCATGTCAAAATCACAATGAAATACCAACTCATGCCAGCTGGAATGGCAATCATTAAAAAGTCAGGAAACAACAGATGCTGGAGAGGATGTGGAGGAATAGGAATGCTTTTACAC